>NC_090757.1:40483497-40488497 GCF_036898095.1 Palaemon carinicauda | reverse complement strand
AACACACCACACAGTAAGGGTGTGGCTGTGAGTACTTCCACGCTCCGTGGAACACGAATTCCTGTGCCCAAGTGTACATTCCAACAGTCGTAACAACGGATCATTTGCTTTGACTCCCGATGTCAATTAAATTTCATATCGTGTCATTTCTATTAGTGAAACTTTATTACCTCCACCATCGAGGTTTGAAGGAGGTTATGTTTTTGCCCACTGTTTGTGTGTTTGTTTGTGAACAGCTTCCTGGCCACAATTTTAATCGTCGAGTAATGAAACTTGCAGGAATTAACTGTTATTTAAAAAGCTGGAAATAAATAAATTTTGGAAGGTTATGGTCAAAGGTCAAGGTCACGGCCAAGCAAAATGTCTTAATTCACGTAATCAGTCATAAGTTAGGACATCGTTACCACAGAGACTTCAAACTTACCTCATATCTGAGTGTATGAAAATACGCACCAATTAATGCATGTTAAGGTCAAAGGTAAAGGTCAAGGCCGATAAAAAGGCCGAGAAATAAGTAGCGCTCTACTGAGTGCCCCTCTAGTTACTACTGAATTAGCGCTTCTTGTTTTCCATTCTTCGTTTTACACTATACTCAATCATCTTGCTTAATTCTCTGCAATATAACTTTCGACTTGCGATGAGAAAAGAAGGGTGTACGTTATCTTCAGGTTCCTAAGATTCAATAGCAAGTGAATCGTACGTATTACTCTCAAAATCTGCTCTTTCAAAATTCTACACAGAATTTTCTCCTTGTTACTGCCATTCGTGTTAAATATTTTGAAGTAATTACCTGATCTCAGTCATTCGAATCTTCGTTTTATTTAATTAGTATTTTTCTTAATATAGAAAATTTATAGCATAGGTTTTTTTTTTTCAAAGTAAGCGGTTTTTTTCCCTTGTTAAAAAAACAAAAAGAAAAAGTCTCCTTCCCTTTGTTTTCCCAGCTTTCGATCATTACATTTTATGAGGCATTAATTTATTGACTCTAAAGAAAAATGGTACATGTAAAACGAGGTATTAGGAGATGTTATCCTAATTAGTATTTGTATGAGTTATTTTACTAATCACCTTCTTATACCATTGTTCGTCATTCAGAAAAGGAATTCTCACCAAATTAAAAGCATTATTATTTTCACGAATGCTAGAGATATAAAGAATATAACTTCTAGAATGTTTTAGTAGAAAAAAAAGTTTGACTGCCATCGCTGTAGTTAAATTAAATGAAAACACTTGTAGCATCCAATATACGATCTTTATTAAATCTGACTATTGTTATATTCTATGAGAGTATACTCGTCCACACTATTCTATCTTATTTCTCTTCCTCTTGTTTTGTTAAAGTTTTAATAGTTTACATAGGAAATATTTATTTCAGTGGTGTTACTGTTTCTTAAAATATTTTACTTTCCCTTTGTTTTCTTTCCTCACTGGGCTATTTTCCCTATTGGAGCCCCTGGGCTTATAGAATCCTACTTTTCCAACTAAGGTTTAAGCTTAGCAAGTAATAATAATAATAATAATAATAATAATAATAATAATCGGTGTCACCACTGAACTGGCATACAAAACACAAGTAGTATAGGTGAGCCACTTCGCAAGGAAATATCAATTTTCTTTCCTTCTTCCTAGAGAGAAATTGTTGTTAGCCTGCTGCACTTTGACCTTTGCTCTGAAGTAAAATTTACCCTTTTGGTGTCCAAGACGTATCTCATAAACGAGTCAAAGGGACTACAAGTGTGTTTCGCGTTCAAGAACACGTTTAGCATAACATACCTTCATCGTAAACTTCTACCACGCAAACCAACATATGACTCCACCCTTTTTAAGGGCTGGGGGTCGGGACACTGATGGTGTTATGCAATGCAGTTAAAGGATCCGAGCCAAAACACCCGCCCATTCATAAACATTCATTGCATCCCTTAATATCCAAGGCAGTATCACTCTTCTTCTTACCGGAAGGAGCCTGTCACTGGCGCTGATAAAATTCACTCCTGCCAAGAGTTACGTCAACTATATCTCTTTCACCTGTGACATGAACTAGCATCCCCCCACCCTTTTTTTTTGGGGGGGGGGGGGGGGGTTCCGGAAGAACTGTATATTTTATTGGTTATGAGCCATGCCTTCTATCGTTTGCCGTATGATGAACAATGTCAGGTTTAATTGAATGGAATTCAAGATGTGCATTTGTTTGATGGTTATTATTAGAGTACTTATATAAAACAATTATATGTTGTTGCCATTTTGTCGATAAAAAAAAATAAGCTCTCTTATTATCGGATGTAATAATATACAATACTTCATTCTCTTTTAATTTTGTCATTATTCTTAATAGACCTATTTGCATTATTCGTTCAAGTTTAATGTATAGTATAATTCAACTATAATGCGAGTTATTGCTTCATTCGATTTAGATGATTGGCCACAAACATTATCAAGTGTCGCTGGACGCCTTAATTTTTTTTTTCTTTCAAATTCAACCTCTAAACTTTGTAATTTTAAGAACATGTATACTTTCTTTCATATTTGGGCGATAAGCTGTAGAATCTGGAATAGCATTTTAGAATGAGATACGAGACCATCACTACTAAAAGTAAGTGACTATTCATCTGTAAATAAGAATGAATAGTTCGAGGAAATATCCCAAACTGTCTTTATCATTGATTTTAGGGAATGTGTTCTTTACGATTATAACTAAGTAAAGTCCAAGTATATTATCGAGTAAATATAATGAAACGATTTGCCTTATTAGGAAGTTTCTGGAAACAGAACTCGTGTTTTGGTCTAACGCTCATTTGCTTTATATAAACCAGTTTACCTCATAAAAAAAAAAGATTACAGAGTTTCAGCTTCAACCTTTTCTTGATATAGCGTGACTTGACCCTAGAGAGAGAGAGAGAGAGAGAGAGAGAGAGAGAGAGAGAGAGAGAGATTTAATAGATTTATTACGCCCAAAGACGTCAAAGAAAGTTACATATTGGCAGTTACATACTGTACATCAAAAATCAACAGAAGAAAGAAAAATTACAGCATTGAATCATCAGTATATCAGTTACAAAATAACATAAATGAGATCGTATTCCATTATCACAACTGCAACAGACAGCTTAACCAGAGTGTGGATGACGATTCAAAATTACGTCTAGGTGGTCATCTTTGAGTAAATATTGACAGGTTTGAAAGAGAGAGAGAGAGAGAGAGAGAGAGAGAGAGAGAGAGAGAGAGAGAGAGAGAGAGAGTGAAAGGTGGTTTAAGATAGTAGAATGAAATGTTGGTTGACGTATTCTGTGTGCTCGGAGCCAAAAGGGCATCGTAACTCTGGTAGAGGTTATTGTTAAGTGGGCAGCAGTACGAACATATATACCTATAGGCAGGGCGGGGTTAAGATGCCCATGACTTCCCTCAGATCCAAGGGCACTGATGCGTAGAGAGAGAGAGAGAGAGAGAGAGAGAGAGAGAGAGAGAGAGAGAGAGAGAGAGAGAGAGAGAGAGTTTATGTTGAAAGGTCACTAAGATTGCAACAAAATGTTCGATGTATTACCAGAGAAATCTTTAAACCGTATCACTCGTATAATAATAATAATAATTATTATTATTATTATTATTATTATTATTATTAAGCTACAACACTAGTTGAAAAAGCAGGATGCTATAAGCCCAAGGGCTCCAACAGGGGAAAATATTATTATTATTATTATTATTATTATTATTATTATTATTATTATTATTATTATTATTATTAGGTAAGCTACAACACTCGTTGGAAAAGCAGGATGATATAAGCCTAATGGCTCAAACAGGGATAATTATTATTATTATTATTATTATTATTATTATTATTACTACTACTAGCTAAGCTACAACACTAGTTGGAAAAGCAGGATGCTGTAAGCCTAATGGCTCAAACAGGGATAAATATTATTATTATTATTATTATTATTATTATTATTATTATTATTATTATTATTATTGTTGTTGTTTTTTCTTTGTATGGTTGTCTTCATGGGTTGACTATTTCCTAATTAGAAATTCTTATATTATTAAAGGTAATTTTTATGCTTTTCTGTATGCTTATTTGTTTCATATGTATGTATGTGTGTATGTATGTATGTATGTATGTATGTGTGTATATATTTATGTATGTATGTATGTATGCATGTATGATTCCAAAAGTCATGCGCAATTGTAGTGCACTGTGCCTTTCCTATCTCTTAAGCATGCATATTCATGTGCATGAATTATGTCTGTATGAATTTATGTTTGCAATTCATTAATTTTGATCATGACGTCTTGTATCTTTCTTTACATCAAGCCACAAATAACCAATTGAAATCCCGTTCTTCATCTTGTGAATGATTCAAATCATATGGAAATTTTACTTGCGTATTATGCTTGGAGATAAGAGAAAAATACTGAGCGCAGCTCATGGTCAAATACCTGCATATTTTAAGTTTCTTTTAAATAATTGGTACCATTTTTATTAAAATAATCTAATTTTTGGGGAATATATTTTGATGATATAAGGTTTGTTCCGAAAAGAAATTCCAATGTATTTTACGATTAATTAGGTTTTGATAGGGACTCCAATAACCGCTTATTGGATGCTCTACTATTGGGCAGGTATGTACAGTTGGACACAGGAGTTCCTAGCACACCCTTACTTCACTGTGAGTAACCAAATAGATAGTTTAGGAAGGGATGGCAGAGGTGGTGGGCGGGGATGCTCTACTATTGGGCTGGTATGTACAGTTGGACACAGGAGTTCCTAGCACACCCTTACTTCACTGTGAGTAACCAAATAGATAGTTTAGGAAGGGATGGCAGAGGTGGTGGGAGGGGCTGAACACAGTTACTGGCCATGCAATAAGGGTATGGCTGGGAGTACTTCAGAGCGAGGTGTACCATGATATCCTGTGTCCAGCTGTGCAACCATCTTAGGTTTGCACCTTGTTATTATTTATCTTATCAAAATAACATTTTACGTTTTATACAGAGGAATTTCC
>NC_090757.1:40475997-40478497 GCF_036898095.1 Palaemon carinicauda | reverse complement strand
TTTATAAAATTATCACAGACAAATTATTCAGTCTATTACACAAATAAGAAGGGAAAGAAAACACGAAAATGACAAAAATAAAAGAAAAAAGCTGGACTTGTTTTCAACATTCTCTGGCTTTCTGTATCTATTTACAGTACATTAAACCCTTCTGCATATTCATGAACACATTTCGGTTGCAACTAGATTCTTGCAAATGCCGAGTTTTAGAATTTTGTGCGTCGCCCGTGTACAATAAATGCTATGCAAATTGGAAAATATTTTCCTTTGGTTATTCCTTCCGGGGTTGAATTATAATGATATATTGTGAATGAAATACATCCACACTTCGTCTTCGAACAATTTACAAGGTGTGGAGAAACTGTAAGAGTATATTATTTACAAGGTTAACAGCCTGTTGTTGTTGTTATTGTTGTTATTGCTGTTTTTGTAGTTGTTGCTGCTGCTGTTGTTGTTGTTGTTGTTGTTGTTGTTGTTGTTGTTGTTCTTCTTCTTCTTCTTCTTCTTCTGATAATGATAATGATTATGATTATGATTATGATTATGATTATTACCTCCGCCAAGCGGCGGAGGTTATGTTTTCGGTTCGGTTTGTTTGTTTGTTTGTTTGTTTGTTTCTCTGTTTGTCTGTCTGTCTGTGGACAACGTAGAGGCCACATTTCTACACGGAATCACTTCAAACTTGGCCAAGTAGTTCCCCAATGTGTAGGGAAAAACTGATTAAATTTTGGTCAAGGTCACCCCAAGGTCAAGGTCACAGGGGTCACTGGTGTCACTATGACATAAGTGGCCATATCAAGAGACAGAAATAAAGCACTGACTTTTGCATAAGCCAACAGGGAAGTCCTAGTCCAGGCGCAACCCATGGGTGATGTTCAAATTTATAAAGGTCAAAGGTCAAGGTCATATTGGTGCATTATATCAATGTCATATTAAGTATCAGTGGCAAATGAACAAAGATCACTTGAAGGTCAAAAGTCAAGCAGGTCACTTGAAGGTCAAGGTCACGTGAAGGTCAAGGTCACGTGAAGGTCAAGGTCACCTGAAGGTCAAGGTCACGTGAAGGTCAAGTACATTTGAAGATCAAGGTCACTTGAAGCCAAGGTCATGTGAAGGTCAAGGTCACGTGAAGGTCAAGGTCACTTGAAGCTAAATTAAAGGTCAAACGTTACTTGAAAGTCGAAGTCACATCAATTCATGATTCTAGGACATATGGCGCTCTAGGTCACCTTGGCGGAGGTATGTCCTCTACGAGGACCATGTCCGCGTTCAGGACTTGCTCACTTGTTATTATTATTATCAGTGGGTGCGACCAGTCAAAAAATAACGGCATACATATTTTGATATATATACCAGCAAACATATGCGCGCACATAATCAACCCGTCCCATTCTCTCCCATTTCCGTAACTACAGCCTGGCAGTTTTGGTTTCCGAGTATACCTCCCGGAGTACCCCTTGTCACTAGGGTATGACTATACCTCTCCCCCATACCCGAGGGATAGGGAGAGACCGAGTCGTTATACGCCTGGCGATGCCAGATAAAAATGCTGTTTTATATATATATATATATATATATATATACAAATATATATGTATATATGTGTATATATATATTTATATAAATTATATATATATATATATATATATATATATATATATATATATATATATATATATATATATATATATATATATATATGTATATACAGAGAGAGAGAGAGAGAGAGAGAGAGAGAGAGAGAGAGAGAGAGAGAGAGATATTTATAATATATATATATATATATATATATATATATATATATATATATATATACATATATATATTCCAAATCCTTCTCCCTCACAAATGATAAACAATCTTCAAATATGTAATGAGGGCAATGGAGATAAACCAAATATGCCATGGGGTTGTAACACAGCCCTCTTTTTCCATCCGTGAAAGAAATTTGTTTTTGTTTTCCAAACAAAGCAAAACAAATTAGAGGACATTGTGGAAATTAAAGAGTCGAAACCCCACTAATGACAGCTGGCACAATGGCAAACTCATGTGGTCCCTTTGTGCCTTCAGCATTAGCATCTCCAACCATATATTTCATGTCAGTTGATCCTTAAAGAAAGTATTTCCTTTTTGGAGCTACTGTATAATTTTCTTTTGTTTCTTGTCGCTGCTGCTGTTGCTGACGAACGTCTCCTTTTATGAGGTTGAGGAAGTGCCTAGGAAGATTTGATAGGACAGGGTTTGGAATATTCTTGGTTTTACATGTGTTTTATATATATATATATATATATATATATATATATATATATATATATATATATGTATATAATATATATATATGTATATAATATATATATATATATATATATATATATATATGTATATATATATAATGTATATATATATTATATATATTTATATGTATTATATATATATATATATTCATATATATATGTATATATATATATATATATATATATATATATATATGTATGTATGC
>NC_090757.1:40458497-40470997 GCF_036898095.1 Palaemon carinicauda | reverse complement strand
TATTTCGTAAATACGAATGTCTTTGGTGTTCTGATTAAAGAAGTTCGTTGTCATTTCAGGCATATTCTAAGCGTAGTTCTACGCCCTAGAATCATCTTTATCAGTCCCAATTTAGCTCGACGTATTTAAGCATCTTTTACCTTGTCGGCCAACCCTTTGGGTACATAAGCCAAGGCAGCTTCGTGTCTTGTCAGATTTAGCGAAGGTTTGAACGCTTGCATCACCTCAGAGGGTAAGGCAAGGGTCTACAACGTGTTGTATATATGACTAAGGAGAATCCAAGCCTTCGACTTCAGTGTGTGGGATCATTTTAATTGTTTAGTTTTATCGATTTTCTTTTTTAAGTGATTTGGTTATTTTTTTATGTTTCTTCAGATGCCTCTTTATATTTATTCGTCATCGATTATGTTTCAGAATTCGCCGTTTGATTGTATATAATTTTTATTGTTTATCTTTATTTATTTTTGTTCTTTGTGGTTTAGTTGTTTCAATCTTTCGTTAGATGCCTCTTTATATTTTTTCCTCATTGATCATGTTTCAGATTTTGCAATTTAATTGTGTTGGGTAATTTTTATTGTTAATCTTTGTCTGTTTTCGTTCTATGTAATTTGGTTATTTTTATTATTCGTTAGATTGTTCCCTATATTTATTCGTCATTGATCACGTTTAAGAATTTGCTAATTAATTGTGTATGATAATTTGCATTGTTTATTTTCATCTATTTTCTTTTTTTTATGTTTTGGCTGTTTTTATTTTTTGTCAGATGCATCTTTATATTTATTCGTCATTGATCATGTGTCAATTTAATTGTTTGATAACTTTTATTGTTAATATTTGTCTATTTTCATACTTTGTGATTTATTTATTTTTATTTTTCGTCAGATATATTTATTCGTCATTTATCTCGTTTCAGATTTTGCAATTTGATTGTGTTGCGAAATTTTTATGTTAATCTCTATTTTCGTTCTTGTTGATTTAGTTATTTTTATTTTTCATCAGATATATTTATTTGTTATTAATTATGTTTCAGATTTTGTCATTTAATTGTGACGTATTTTGATGTACTTTAATAAATCTGTATTTCTATCAAGGAGGCCTAAGACTTACTAAGAGACTTCCTTTCTTTGATGTTCCGAGTCATATTAAGCGAGTCTAGGTTCCATCAAATTGAGGCTCCACCCTTCCAGCTCCCTGGTCCTTTTTGGTTATTTGCTCTGGGTCGGGGCTAGAAAAAGACACTGTTGCGTGACGTTCCATTACCAGATGAAGTCTTCTCGAAAAAGGGCAGATGGCAGAAAGTAAAAACTGTCTGGCTGGGATATAATTCTTTTTGTATTATGATGGGTTAATTTTTAACCCCAAATTAACAACATTGTAGCCTGTATCCTTGAAACTCACTCTCTCTCTCTCTCTCTCTCTCTCTCTCTCTCTCTCTCTCTCTCTCTCTGTATAATATATAAATATATATATATATATATATATATATATATATATATATATATATATATATATATATATATACATATATAATATAATTTATATATATTTATATATATGTATATATATATAAATATGTATTTATAGATATGTATGTATATATAAATATGTATATATAAATATGTATATATATGTATATATTTATATATGTATATATATCATATATATATGCATATATATATTATATTTATATATATATTTATATATATACATATATATATATATATATATATATATATATATATAATATATATATATATATATATATATATATATATATATATATATATAAATTATATACAAAGAATATATCACTACTTGTATTTGAAATATGAGATAATTTTTTCTTCTTAAGTAATTCCAATTTATGTAAGGTTAGGTATGTATATGGATGTAAAGTATTTTAATGATCTCTGGTGAATATTTCGTTAGGGAAGAAAAATTTAACACTTTTTTATAAATAAATATAAATTTAAAATTAATATTGAAGATTGACCTGATAACGAAGCTAATTATTGGGGATTAAGTGAAGAGAGAATATGCTGCAAATTCTTATGATTTATTTCCTTCATATGAATTATTATATACTGTTTACATTTGAGCTTTTTATGCATAGAATCAATATAGCATTCTGTCAGTCGTGTTCCCCCAGGGCTTACATAAAGCCGTTCATTGTTGACAGTTTATTATTTACCAAGCTTCCCTTTTTCCTTCCCACGTGCTTTGCCTCCGCTTATCCCAGATGAAAGACGGGAATTTAACCCATATGTTGGCAGGTCATTAGTGTCAAAGTGCTGATGTCAATGTTACGAGTCGCACAGACGAATAAGAATGGGCAGGTTGAGTTTAATGACCTTACCTCCTTCTCTCTCTCTCTCTCTCTCTCTCTCTCTCTCTCTCTCTCTCTCTCTCTCTCTCTCTCTCTCTCTCTCTCTCTCTCTCTCTCTATATATATATATATATATATATATATATGTATATATATATATATATATATATATATATTGTTTATATATATATACATTATATATATGTATATATATATTATTTATATATACAGTATATATATATTTATATATATATATATATATATATATATATATATATATATATATATATTTATATATATTTATATATATCATTTATATATACAATATATATATATATATATATATATATATATACATACAGTATATGTATTTATATATACAGTATATATATAGACATATATATATATATATATATATATGTATATTTTATATATATATATATATATGTATATACTGTATATATATATATATATATATATATATATATATATATATATATATATATATATATGTATATATATACTGTGTATATATATATATATGTACATATATATATGTATATATATATATATATATATATATATATATATGTACATATATATATATATATATATATATATATATATATATATATATATATATACTGTATATGTATACGTCGCGAAAAATCGAGGAAGTTATAATGAATAATTTTGTATACCATTTATTATTATCATTATTATTATTATTATTATTATTATTATTATTATTATTATGTTTTATTTTAATTTTATTATTATTGTTGTTGTCGTTCTCGATGTTGTTGGTGTTGTTGTGGTTGTTGTTATAGCTGACCAAGGCCTCCATCCCAGTCTACTCTTAATTATCCTCTTCCCTTTTACATCAAGATCACAGATAATGTTTGTGAACATATGCCATGTTATAAACATAAGGAAATACAATGACAAGCCAGTTTTCTTATAAAAACAAAAGTAGTTCACCTCGTTAGCGTCAGGTTGATGATGTTTTGTTTGTTTATGGGCAAAATGTTTGATTGAAGTCTGGCTTTAGTTGTTTTTGCTGTTATTGCCATTTTGGGTGATGTGGGAGTCAATAATTCCAGCCTTATTTTAATTTTTATTAAGTATGCTGTTACAAATATAAATTGTATTATGATACTTTTTTGCCTCCTAAGTTATTATTATTATTTTTATTATTATTATTATTTTTATTATTATTATTATTATTATTATTATTATTATTATTATTATTATTATTATTTTTGTTATTGTCATTTTTATTATTATAATTTTTATTTTTATTACTATTATTATTATTATTATTATTGTTGTTGTTTTAAATGTTATTGTTATTTTTTTTATCTTTTTCATTATTATTATTATTATTGTTATTATTATTATTATTATTATTATTATTATCACATTATTATTATTTTATTGTTTTTATGATAATTATCATTATTATTATTATTTTATTATTATCATCATTATTATTATTATTATTATTATTATTATTATTGTTATTATAGTTATCATTATTATTATTATTATTATTATTATTATTATTATTATTATTATTATTATTATTATTATTCAATCTATTAAGAAGTATCGTCTGAAAAGAATACCCTGAAAGGGTAAGAGAAGAAAAGAAATTTTAATTGACATATGAATAATCATTATATAACATTGTTATCTGGCTATTTTAGTACGAAATTTTTATAAAACAAATCTTTAACACACTCATTGATATCTCGCCAATCAAAATTTTGTTAATCCACCGACAAATCTATTACACGGTTTTTTGCATTTTGATACTTATTCTACTAAAGGTTTAAAGGCCACTCATGAATGGCAGAGGCAAGGGACTATGACCTTGCCATATCGAGTAGGACAGTGCCCTAAAGACTGACCATATATGCATACGATCAGCACCCAAGCCCCCCTCTCCACCCAAGCTAGTACAAAGGAGGGCCAGGCAATGGCTGCTGATGATTCGGTTGATGGAACTAAATGCTCCCACAAACGCCCCATACGTAACTTTCAAAGATGGTGAGGTTACAGCGACAAAAGAAACCAACGAGTTTGAGTGGGACTTGAACCCTAGTGTGGCGTTCACCTGGCAGGGACATTATCACATCGGCCACCACAACCTTTGACAATTTTCGACAGGAGACGTAGGCGAAAAGGCTAGTTTTTTTAACACCGAATTTCAAGGTACACTAAGCCTTATAGATCTTTTTTATGGTAAGATTAACATTAATTCGTAGGCCATCAAGTTTTTCAGGTTAATCAGTAATGTTAATTATGCTACTGTATGTGAAAGTACTTTAATTAGATAAGAATACAAGACTTTCTTGGCAGGGATCCTTATACAGAACTCACTTAAAACTTGAGATATAACTTTAATTACTGCCTAAATAGCATATGGTATTCTAAAAGTCCTTTGTTATATAATTGAATTGGTGGGAACATGCCAATGTCCTAGATTTTTTTTTTTTTTCATAAATGAGATTAGTAAATTTTTTTGGTTATAGTGTTTATATACTTACTATATGGTAAAAATATGTACCGCATAAAATTAAAAACATAGGGAAGATTTGTTTTTCTTACACAATATCTCAAAATAAATCACAAATATGATTAATAAATCAAAGTTAATATTTTCTAGTTATAGAGTTCATATACTTACTATATGGTTAGAATGTGTACTGTATAAAATAGAAAAATTGGAGATTTTTTCTTACATAATATTGGGCTTTGTAAATGGATATGTTTTAAGCAGAAAATATAGTAATGAGAAATTAGATGTCTGTTCCCAGTGAAGGGTTGTGGTGGCCGATGTGGTAACGTCCTTGACTGGTGAACGCCTACCTGGGGTTCGAGTCCCTCTCAAACTCGTTAGTTTCTTTGGTCGCTGAAAGTTCACTATCCTTGTGTGCTAAGGATGGGGTTTTTGGGGAGCCTCTAGGTATATCTGCTGAGTCGTCAGTAACCATTGCCTGGGCCTCCTTGGTCCTAGCTTGGTGGGAAAGGGTGCTTGGGCGCTGATCATAGGTATATCTGGTCAGTCTCTAGTGCATTATTCTGCTTGATAAGGCGATGTCACTGTGGTTTGCTTCTGCCATTCATGAACGGCCTTTCAACCTTTAAAGCCTTTATATGGTTAGAATAGATACTGTATGAGAGTATAAAATAGAAAAAGAGAATTTTTTTTTCTTACATAATATTGGAGTTTGGAAGTTGTTATATTTTAGGCAGAAAAGATGATAATGAGAAATTGGAGGTCTGTTCTCGGTGAAGTTCTTGTCACCGGTCATATACGCCCATAAAAAGATTAATGATCCCTAAGCCCCGATTCCCAGCAAATATCAGTTTTTTCAAGTGTTGAAAGATAATGAGATTGTAGCCCACTATTTGGAAACTTCCGGCTACCATAACCTTTGATATTAAAAGACGTAGGCTTAGGAAGATTTAATAATACCTTTTGGATTCTGTTCCAGAAATATTTCAGGTAATCAGCCTGGCGTAGACAATATAATTGGGTCACGAAATAAGACAACAGAATGATTAACTGATCCTATGATTACGTCGTGGAGATTGACCATATAATAATGACGATTAATTCCAAAGGTTTTCCTAACGTGTGGGAGAATGATTATGTTGGTTTTTGAAGATGTCGACATGGAAAGTCTGATTTTCTAGCTTCATAATGAAATGAAAAATGTTACATTATTGAAATCCACAAATTCAGAAGATAGTTCTGTTCAAACTAAGCGATATTTGAAATACCCTACTTGCTAATACTGATGTAGTTGGCTGCTGAAACTCTGATATCATTTGATAACCATAGAAGGAGAATGGCCAAATACGTGTAGCCGAATAGTCATTAGATGAGGGAAAGTAAATTTCAAATCATCATAAAAATACATCCTGCAATTGTATATATACTTTTCCAAAAACAATTTAAAAGGATCACTGGGGCATTAGAAATGAATGATCTAAATTTGTAATCTATAGTAAAGGTCATAAATATGCTAGGTTTATTAACAAAATACATCACGACTTTAATTTTTTTTTTTCATTTTTTATTAGGAAATTCACTTAATATAGTTACATTTTAGACGGGTGATCAAGAAGCAAGAGCTCGCACTGGCATAAGACCATCTTAATCTAGCGACTACATCGAACAAGAATTTGCAAGGATTTGAATGTAAAGAACAACTTGCATCAGTGAACATTAATAAGCTCTTCTCTTCGGATGACATTGAGGACTAAGCTCTAAGCTCTTGCCAGTCTATACGCAGCCTTTGAAAGACGCCCAATCCCTGGTGCGTACAGATATCAGGGCTTTGAGGAGAAATGTAGGTGTCAGATGCTAAGGTTTAATCTGCGGACGCTGAATCAGTCCAATACAAAGATATCCAATGGTATTGAGATGGACTGCGCAATGGGTTTTTTTTTTTTTTTTTTTTTTTTTGAAGGAAGGGGGCGTTTGGTGTGGTTGGGGATGGGACACATTCAGAGATAAACTTGTTTTTGCGTACGTTGATATTCCTTTTGAGTGGTGAGCATTTAAGTAGTTTTGTAACTGCAGGCTTCTCCTTCAGTGAAGTGGACCTGCTCTGGGTTATCAATGAGAGGTATATAGTAGAGATTCATGGATTACTTATTTTTTCCTGTATGGCGTTTCCTTTGAAGATGAGATCTGGAAGGAAAAAGATATAATGGTTTCTGGCCATACTTTACATCGTCGTGTTGTATGAATCCTTCTTTATCAAAAGGTGCACAAGGACAAAGTTTGCAATTATTGAAGCCATATTTGCATTATATAAGATGTTTTTGAATTTCTTCTTAATTTTGTCTTTTGTAAAAATAACACGAATTTTGCATTTATTGCAACATGATGCCTGAATGCAAACTATTTGCAATATATTCCACTTTTGTGAGAGTATTTCAAAATTCTTCATTAGATATGGCTTTAAGGTAATATTCACTAGGAAGCAAAAATAGGATGAGTAACTAACAATGATAAAGGGATTAACATACTGTATATAGTCTTTCTAGGCCTGTCTATACCTGTACATCTTAGTTCGTCAATACATCGTCCTCTCATATATATAATATATATATATATATATATATGTATATATATATATATATATATATATATATATATATATATATATATATATATATATATTTATATATATATATATATATATATATACACACATTACATTATATATATATATATATATATATATATATATATATATATATATATATATATACACATTACATTATATATATATATATATATATATATATGTATATATATATGTATATATATATATGTATATATATATATATATGTATATATATATATATATTTATGTATATAAACTCATGAAAGTCAAGTAAATATAAGTATTGGCATATGATGCATCGACGTATCACTAAAACTTAAGGCTCAAGTAACATAAACAAATGAAGGTAAATAAGAGGAAATGCTCTTAAGGTAAGATAATTTTTTTTTTCTTTTGCATCCGAACCATATGGTGCACATCATTTTAAAGTACTAAGTGTTTCTTTAGGAAATTCTTTAAAGAACGATTGATATTAAACACAATTGCAAATCAGCTAAATTTTCCGCTCAACGGCGTGTAGAATAATAAATATAAAAGTTGATACTAAGAAAAATGGACCTTCATATAAATATAACTGTGGTTAAATCTCGCTGTACGTTACTCTTACTAATACTTGACTTAACCGACTATTCCCTACCATGTATAGCTAGGACCACCCCATTCTCCATTCACCCATCTTTTCTATCAGTTAAAAAAAAAAAAAATTCTTATCAGTTAAAAGAGTCCTGTGCTCCCACTTGCTGGACTTCGCCCTCCCATTAGATCCGATGCAAAACATCCTTCAGCCCCATTTCAGATGCCGACGACCGCGTAAGGACTCATTATATAGCTAGGACCGCCCCATTCTTCATTCACCCATATTTCGTATCAGTTGAAAAAAAAAAAAAAAAAAAAAAAACATTTTTCTTATCAGTTAAAAGAGTCCTGTGCTCCCACTTGCTGGACTTCGCCCCCCAATAGATCCGATGCAAAACATCCTTCAGCCCCATTTCAGATGCCGACGACCGCGTAAGGACTCATTATATAGCTAGGACCGCCCCATTCTTCATTCACCCATATTTCGTATCAGTTGGAAAAAAAAAAAAAAAAAAAACATCTTTCTTATCAGTTAAAAGAGTCCTGTGCTCCCACTTGCTGGACTTCGCCCTCCCAATAGATCCGATGCAAAACATCCTTCGGCCCCATTTCAGATGCCGACGCCCGCGTAAGGACTCATTAACACGTTCTGCAAATCGCTGGCGGTCAGATTAGTACCATCGTCACCATATTCTGCATCGTGAGGAACCGCGTACATCCAATTTAGATCGGTTAAACGTCCACTTTGGACCACCCACTCCCTGTCCATAGGGTAAGGTATAACAGCTGTCTACTCCTCTTACATGGTTACTGGGTGCCAATTAACTTTCTTTTAAGAGGTTACTATGTGCCAATTAGCCCCTTGAAGTGGATCGATAATAATACACTTCTGACCTGATATTAAGAGCTAGTCTCCTGGATTCCAGGCCAGATTCCAGCGCGTCAAGCCATCAGGTTCTGAAGTACAAAAGTTATTTCTGTGGTACTAATCAAATAGGTCAAGATTAAGCAAAGTCATTTTTTTATTTTTTTCCTGTTCGGAACTGGAACTAAGTTTATGGCTTTAAAACTTTAAAAAGAAACCAGAAAAAAACTCTTACTATTATTATCATCATTAAAAGTTGACTTTTATTACGGCCAAAATAGTATATGGTATTCTAAATTCCATTGTTATATATTTCAATTGGAGGGAACATGACTGAATGGTCTCTCTACTGCCCAAAGAAGTACTCATTAAAGTACAGTGGTATCTGCAGGATACCCACACTCCTGTTTATTTCATCCTCCCTAGTGCCCTCGCCATCGTCCCCACCTTCACGTAGCTCAACTCTTCCGTACTCCCTTTGAATTTGACCATTCGCTCCACTGACAAGGTCAAGACCACCCATCTTTTATGCCCCAGCTCTGCCCACGCACTATGCATGGACCCTGATTTACAGGGTTTAATCGTTTAAGGAAATTACCTTAGGTTGAGGTAATTTGCATAGATTTTATTATTATTATTATTATTATTATTATTACTTGCTAAGCTACAACCCTTGTTGGAAAAAGTTGGATGCTATAAGCCCAAGGGCCCCAACAGGGAAAAAAGCCCAGTAAGGAAAGGAAAGAAGGAAAAATAAAATCTTTTAAGAATAGTAACATTGAAATAAATTTTTCCTATACAAACTATAAAAACTTTAACTAAACAAGAAGCAGAAAAATTAGATAGAATGGTGTGCCCTCGTGTACCCTTCAGTAATCTTGATATTTTTACGGTAATTCTAAGGTTTTACTAGCTTGAAATTTAAGGAATTCTGAAAAGTTTTAAGGTCATCTAAGGTAAAAAGCAAAAGCATCTAAGGTAGTGGCTACATGCGCAAGTTTAAACCCTGCAGTGATTTAGCACCTTGGTTATCATGTTTCGCAACCTGAGCGAACAATTATTTTTTTTTTTTTTTTTTTTTGAACTAAGGGTAGTTTTATGTTACGAATCCATCTCTTGCGTGTTTCCTCTCTTCGTGGATGCAAAAAAGAAAAAAAAAAGTGGAGTCTATTTGCTTAAGCGCTCCTCTCAGGCTCAGATATTACCGTAAACAGGTTCCCGTTCAGGCGCGCCAATGGCATGCACGCGACGCCATGCACGAATGCATATGCACACTTATGCGCATTCACAATTATGCGCGAATTCATTAAAAGGATAAAGTTTATCAGAATTTAATATCTATTTGATATAAACATCTTGAGGAAATTGGTAACAGGAAACTAGTCACACGGGAAGGTTTAGTAAGAGATGATATAATTAAAGAATGGAGAAAAATAAATGGATAAAAACTGAAAGAAAATTAATGAAAATGAGTGTACATGACCCATCAAATATGACAGCTAGATATTTAGATAGATATGCACAAACACGCACACGCCACCCCCACCCCCCTCTCACCAGGATATGACTACTTCCTCTCCCCCTATCCGTGGGACGGGGAGAGCTTAGCGTGGCCGAGAAAAAAATATATAAATATATATATATATATATATATATATATATATATATATATATATATATACACGCACATATATGTATATATATATATATATATATATATATATATATATATATATATATATATATATATATATATATATCTATATCTCCAGACACTTTCTCTTTATTATCTAGGGTAGATGAGAAGATGTGATTATACTGGGTGCATTTTGATGTATTTTTTTTTTTTATCAAATAACGAAACCACTTCATATAGAATGTATTATATATCAATATCTAACGCTTTCATTAGTCATTTACTTGAAACGTAACTATGCGATGTCTCTATCCATGATGCAGAATTTGTCATCGTATCATATACCAATTAAATTCAGTGAGAGAGATATTTAATCATATTTTATTTTTTTTTAGTTTCTTATACAAACACTTGCATATAAATTAAAAGCATTCCCTTTTTTTCTTAGTGTATTATGGCAACACGCGTGATTTAAAAGCCAAATAAACATCGAAGTGTTCTTATTGAGGGAATTTAATAATGCTTAGTAATTGCTTTCATTTGAAATTGCTCCTCCTGTAAACATTATGATAGGCAAGTTTAATAAAGAAATTAAAAAAAGTAGTGTACACGCACGCATATATGTGTATATGTATATGTATATATTTATATATATATATATGTATATATATATATATATATATATATATATATATATATATATAAATATGTATGCATACACACACACACACACACATATATATATATATATATATATATATATATATATATATATATATATATATAAATATGTATGCATACACACACAAACACACACACACACACACACATATATATATATATATATATATATATATATATATATATATATATGTATATACAGTATATGCATAATGATAACAAAATATACACCACATGTAAAGCATGATTACATATCAGATTTTATCGTGAGATAGAATGCATTTGTATTCAGACGCCAGAACTTATTATAATAAAAATATTATTGTAGATATTATACAAAATCAATCTACTCCGAAATTGCGAGCGTGGAAAAACTAAAGGCATTACTTAACTTTTCCAAGAAATCGATATATTTCTTCACATTCACTACGTTTATCGAAAATTACAATATTTCCTGATCTTATCGAAAGATAGACCGTTTCAGTTTCTGCTATTTTTTTCTCAATTTTTCAATCATTCCATGATTTTTCTTAAATATTGAGTAATGTTGCAATTCTTCGCAGATGCAATGTAGTGCCTTCATTGCATTGTTAACCGACTATAATGATTTTCATGACCTATTTTTGAATAGTTTTCATTCTCTGAATTTTCATGGGGTATTTTGTTACATCATTAGAATAAGCTACTATTGTCAATTTTTTTAGCGAGGCAGATTTGCACCGACTCGCAGCGGTGCCCTTTAAGCTCGGAAAAGTTTCCTGATCGCTGATTGGTTGGACAAGATAATTCTAACCAATCAGCTATCAGGAAACGTTTCCTAGCTAAAAGGACACAGCTGCGAGTGGGTGCAAATCTGCCTCGCTGAAAAAATTGACTATAGTAATAGTGCGTATATAGCTTTGAATAGTGAATTAACTAAGATAACAGCATCTAATGTTGGAGAGAAAGTTCTTGGCTTAAATATATCACCTCTAGCTAAATAGAATAAAGCGCTATGGTCATTTTAAAGGTTTAAAGGTAGCAAGGAACAATGATATTGGGCTATCAACCATAACAGTGCCCTAGAGACTGACCATAATATACATATGATCAGCACCCAAGTCCCCTCTCCAACCAAGCTAGGACCAAGGAGGGCCAGGCATTGTCTGCCGATAACTTAGCAGATAGACCTATAGGCTCCACCAACACCCCCCCCCCCTTCCTTAGCACACAAGGCTAGTGAGGTTGCTGCGACCAAAGGAACTGACGAGTTTGGGTGAGACTCAA
>NC_090757.1:40453497-40455997 GCF_036898095.1 Palaemon carinicauda | reverse complement strand
ATTAATTCATTATACATGTTGCATAAGATTTTTCATAATTCTAACCATCCTTTACATTCAGATCTTCCTGGACAGTTCCATCCTGTTCGTAATACTAGGTATGCAGTTAATTCTAATAGTCAGGTCTTCTCCATCATGCGGCTCAGTACTACACAGTATTCTAGCAGTTTTATTCCAGCTGTAACCAAGTTGTGGAATGATCTTCCTAATCAGGTAGTTAAATCAGTAGAACTTCAAAAGTTCAAAATCGCAGCAAATGTTTTTATGTTGAACAGACTAACATAGGTCTTTTTATTGTTCATATATGACATATCTGTTTTGATGTTATTGTTTTCAGAATAATTTGTTATTTTTTTTCATCATTTATTTATTTCCTGATTTCTTTTCCTCACTGGGCTATTTTTCCCTATGTTGTAGCCCTCTGGCTTACAGCATATTACTTTTCCAACTAGGGTTGTAGCTTGGCTAGTAATAATAGTAATAATAATAATAATAATAATAATAATAATAATAATAATATACATATATATATATACATATATATATATGTATATATATATATATATATATATATATATATATATATATATATATATATACATATGTGTATATATATATATATATATATATATATATATATATATATATATATATATATATATATATATATATATATATACATATATATATATATATATATATATACAGTATATATATATATATATATATATATATATATATATATATATATATATATATATGTATATGTGTGTGTGTATGGTGTTTGTACTTTTGAAGTATTTTGATATGTAGTTTATAATAATTGAGCGGATTGCTTCCTCATCTTATTATTGTATTAGAGTTACCAATTTTTTTTCTACATAATTTTGCCATATAATACATTAGAAAATATATAAAACTTAGTAACTTTTGTTTCCATTGCATGAAAAATACATGAATATGTTGTTTTTAAATGATTAATGATATATAAAAATACTTTTGAATGAACCATAAAAAGACAAAACAATTATAAAGGACGCTAGATAAATTGCCAGGAATTGTCCAGCAGACACAATCAACAGATAGAAAAAAAATTGACTGTTTTGGAGAGTCATTAGACCAGCACCTTGAGGGTCACGGGGTCATATTTGAGGTCAGGAACATGTGTGACCCAAGGAATCGACGTAGCACGACTCCGCAGTTAACAGTCGTGAAAACATCGCTATAATTGCGACTGAATTTGAAAGAGTAGCTGCCATAATTGTAATAAAGATAATCTAAAGGGACATTGGAACTTGATAAAGTCTCTCTCTCTCTCTCTCTCTCTCTTCTCTCTCTCTCTCTCTCTCTCTCTCTCTCTCGTTTTGTTACCATATAGCATATGTCTACATGTAAGGTATTTTGGTCTTAGAAATATACAGTAATTATGACTCTCTCTCTCTCTCTCTCTCTCTCTCTCTCTCTCTCTCTCTCTCTCTCTCTCTCTCTCTCTCTCTCGTTTTGTTACCATATAGCATATGTCTACATGTAAGGTATTTTGGTCTTAGAAATATACAGTAATTATGACTCTCTCTCTCTCTCTCCTCTCTCTCTCTCTCTCCTCTCTCTCTCTCTCTCTCTCTCTCTCTCTCTCTCTCTCTCTCTCGTTTTGTTACCATATAGCATATGTCTACATGTAAGGTATTTTGGTCTTAGAAATATACAGTAATTATGACTCTCTCTCTCTCTCTCTCTCTCTCTCTCTCTCTCTCTCTCTCTCTCTCTCTCTCTCTCTCTCTCTCTCTCTCTCTCTCGTTTTGTTACCATATAGCATATGTCTACATGTTAGGTATTTCGGTCCTAGAAATATAATTGTGAATCTCTCTCTCTCTCTCTCTCTCTCTCTCTCTCTCTCTCTCTCTCTCTCTCTCATTCACCGTATGTTAATTATATCCACTTGGAAATTATTCTCTTTATCATGCAACTTCGTTGATATCGTGCATTGCCATTAAATTTATTCTATTTCTAGACTATTGTATTTTTTAAATGTTTTTTCCTTATTAGCTTAATCATGTATTTGCTTTGTTATTATCTTTTTTTATTTCATTGTGTTATGAAACATATTGCTTTGAGCCATAAGATATTTTATTTCTATTTCGTTATTGTTCTCGAAAAGGCATTTATAAATCAAACCATATCGCTTAAGTTCTACCTATCTATATACTGTATGTATTATTTCTTGTTTAGTAGATATTCATCTCGTGCGATACTCTTCACGAGTGAAAGACGTGACACCTCTCTCTCTCTCTCTCTCTCTCTCTCTCTCTCTCTCTCTCTCTCTCTCTCTCTCTCTCTCTCTCTCTCTCATTATAGAAATTAAATCAAAATTACCTTTTCTGATTTTTACGGATGACGTATTGTTTGTTATTAAATAACCGTTATCCCCATTTCGACTCAGTCTGTAAATCTAATGATCATCAGGGAATGAAGAACTCAACTCATATCTCTCTCTTATCGTACC
>NC_090757.1:40425997-40440997 GCF_036898095.1 Palaemon carinicauda | reverse complement strand
TTAATTCGGGCCAGCTTTGTAAGAGTCAAACGTGACTCATTGGCCTTATTAATATCCTCCTTTTAATGATAATAGAATTTTTTTGTCTCTCTCTCTCTCTCTCTCTCTCTCTCTCTCTCTCTCTCTCTCTCTCTCTCTCTCTCTCTCTCTCTCTATCAGTGTCCTATCATTATAATGGACCCTTATTCCAGATTAAGATGTCACTCTTAAGGAAACTGGTCAGATTTTCATAAAAAGGAGAGCAGCACAGTTTGATATTATTTGAGGATAGATTTCTTGTGTATCTCGACCCACTGGAAGAGACACAGAAGGGGAATTCCTTTCACCCAAGTGGCTTAACCTCTGCCCCCTCAGCTCTTACGAGTGGGAGGATGAAAGAGTCTGGACTCAAATTGTATAGTTAATGAGGCGAATCGAATTTGAATGTTGGCAAAGCTGGTACACGGCACAGAATTTACTATGGGGCGTTATTGTCATCTAAATATTCTTTCTTAAGCCATACTGACGTTTTCATGAGTTTAAATGTCTCTCATGAATAGCAGAGGAAAGGGACTGTAGCAATGGCCTGACTACCAGAACACTGCACTGGAGACTGCTCATATGATCAGTGTCCAACTCCCCTTTCCACTCACGCTAGGACCAAGGGGGGCCAGGCAATGGCTGCTGATAACTCAGAAAGTAGACCTATAAGCTCCCCAACCCCGCCATCCTTAGCTCATAAGTGTGGTAAGGTTGCAACCACTACGAAAAAAAACTATGGAGCTGGACTTGAATCCCAGTCCGGCAATTGCCAGTCAGGGACGTTTCCAGTTGAAGATTTGATTTTCCTAACTTTCATGAATATGATATCGGTGAAAATATCAGTACTGGTTAATGTTAAATTTATTAATCAGATGATTTAGGCACATAGTTTTAGATTCCAGATATTATATCAATTTGAAGAATCTATTTTCTGTTTTAGGGTGGATTTTTTTCTGGATTTGTTGGTTTCTTTTCAAGAGTCTGTATTTTCTTTGTATTTGGTTTGTTTTCTTTCTCTGGTCTGGAATTTCTTTATTTGGATTTCTTTCTCTTTTTCTTATTAGATTTTTTCTTTCCCTAGTCGATTTTCTCATTAATGGAGTTTTTGTCAATTTTTTTATCTAGATTTTCTGTATTTGTTTTTTCTCTAGATTTTCCGTGTTTTTTTTTTTCTTTTATTGTCTAGATTTTCTGTAATTGGATTTTTTTCTTTCTCTAGTCTGGATTTTCTCATTGCTTGGATATTTAAAGAATATATGAATTTAACATATAACCGGTTGCATTAGTGCAGTAATTTTTTTTCCAACAATATTGATGTTTAATATCATGATTATTCCTCTACTAATTTTCAATTTTATGTCTAGATTTTCTGTATTTATTTGTTTTTTTTTTGGTCTGTAGTTCTGTTTTTTCTTCTTTTCTTTTTGTCAAGATCTTTTTTTTTATTTTTTCTTTCTCTAGTTTAGATTTTCTCCTTTTTTGATAGATTTTCTGTATTTGGATTATTTTTCTTTCTCTAGTCTTGATTTTCTCTTTGCTCGGATTTTTCCTCTTTTTTTTGTGTAAATTTTCTCTTTGCTTTTATATTTTTTTTTGTCTAGATTTTCAGTATTTGGATTTTTTCTTTAATCTGGATTTTCTTTGTTTGGATTTTTCAATCTTTTGTTTAGATTTTCTGTATTTTTTTTTTCTAGTCTGAATTTTCTCTTTGTTTGGATGGTTTCCTTTTTTAATAGTTTTTCTGTATTTGGATTATTTCTTTCTCTAGTCCGGATTTTCTCTTTGTTTGGATTTTTTCCTTTATTGATAGTTTTCTATAGTTGAATTATTTTTCTTTCTCTAATCTCGATTTTCTCTTTGTTTGGAGATGAGAAGCAACTGGTCTGTGAATACCATTAAGGTCAACACCGATTCCCCGCCATGACCTCCATTGCTGATCCTGGGTGGTCATAACATTATTTACAATTCATCCCTTAGATGTTATCCTTCATTTAATGTTCGAAATATCGTTGAAGAGATAGTTGTTAAAAACAAAAATTTGGAAGTAATGTGATGTTTTCATGGTAATGTAATTTGCAATGATAAAGAGGATTCTTTATTTAAAAACGGTTAAAAAAAAAACAGGATTAATTTATGCGTTTGTTGTTACAAATAAAAAATATAAAAGTAATGCAATGTTTTCTTGGTAGTGTAATTTTACAATGATAAAGAGGATTCTTTATTTAACAACGGTTAGATAATAAAAAAGGTTAACTTGTGCGTTAGTTGTTAAAAACCAAAAATATGAAAGTATTTCAATGTTTTCTTGGTAATGTAATTTACTATGATAAAATGAATTCTTTATTTCACAATACTTAAATAAAAGAAGAAAAAAACAGGATTCAATTATACCTATTAAAAGTGCTCATTGCTATATCTCTTTGTTCGACATTACTGTTTTATAAAATGTCGAAATCTATGTAGTGACTTTTCATGTCCAAATATGCAATTGTGAAATTCCACGTTATTCAATTACTTCATTGTTTATGCTGGAACAATTCAGAATTATGGCCATCCTCTGCATTCAGATCTTTCGAGACTACACAGATATGTATTTAATTCTTGTAACTTGGTGTTATCTGATATGAGTTTCAATTCCTCACAATATTATCGAGGTTTCATCATAACTGGGACCACATTGAACAATAACCGTCTAATCAGGTTATTGAAACGCTGGAACCAAATATTTTTGCTAATATTATTTATTTCAATTTTTTTTTCTGTCCGTTATTTTTTTTTATTTCTTTCTTTGTCATTTACTTGTTCTATTTCACAATTGGTTTTCCGACGTTGGCCTGCTTTCTCTTCGGACTTCTCTAAATGGGGAAAAAGATAACAGTGACCTTTAAATGGTGAAAAAGTTAAGAGTGACAAAATCAATAACAACAATGATGTTATAAGACTTTCATAATAATAATAATAATAAGGATAACGACAATAATACTCAGAGCAATAGCTAGCAATGTGTTCTAAATATATGTATTTTTTATCCTTTTATCAATCCTTTTTAAAAGGAAATATATATACTGTTAAAGAATATTTTCATTTATATGTCACCACAGTGTGTTTCACAATCAACACACACACACACACACACACATATATATATATATATATACACATATACAGTACATATACATACACAATCATATAAACACACACACTGTACAGTGTAGTGCTTATAGTACACCGCTTGAAGTACACTGAGTTATGGGACTGTATTACAGGGCTAAAAATAACTCTTTCTTTCTCTGTCTATTTTGTCTCGTTATTTCCTTTGGTCGCTGCAACCTCACCATCCTTGTGAGCTAATGATGGGGGTTTGGGGAGCCTGTAGGTCTATCTGCTGAGTTATCAGCAACAATTGCATGGCTTGGGAGAAGAAGGGGTTTGGGTGCTAATCATATGTATATATGGTCAGTCTCTATGGCATTGTCCTGCTAGATAGGGCAATGTCACTGTCTCTTGTCTTTTGCCATCCATGAGTGGCTTTTAAAACATTTAAAGAGGGAATCTCTCCCTTAAGCTATTATTCAACATTGTTATTTTCATGGGTGAATTCCACAATGAACTAATCGTTTAACAAGAATTGAAGGTAAAGGTAGACTACTGCAGCTGAGTAAACTGGCCAGAGACCTGCTTCATTCGCACCCCTGACGGGAAATGGACAGAATCAGTGATGGATACACGCAAAATTTATTGTCCTCAGACAGTAGTAATGACTCGGAAGAAGACGAAGCTGCCGTTAAGGAAACTAGAATACACAAGGATTAGACTTTAGAGTGGCTTGACCTCCGAAGTGTCGGTGAACGTCGATTTTTTGGACACACCCATCGACTGGAATATGAATCCATAGACAAGCAAAGCTCCCATAGAAGCTCCCAATAGACCTCAGCTGGAGTTGCCTGCCGGTATCGTAGGGTGCCAAAGAGGTTCCCTCTCCAGGTTTCGGTGCGTTAATATTCAAGGGCAGAAGGTGCAAGTCATCCACTTGAACCGGGTTATTTGGGACAAGGGATGGTGAAATAGCCCGGTCTGCCTCGCGTTTGGGAGAGCAGAAGCTGTCTTATCTGATCATTGGGCTTCATGCTTAGAAAATCTTTTGATAATCCTCCACTTGTTATGTTAAAGAATTCAATATTATTATAATGAGAAATTTTTTTTTTCACTACTGGACGTTTATCGAATGTAATAATTTCTTGCTTTACATATTGATATATTTTTATTTTTTATTTTTATTCATATCTATTATATAATGTGGTTGCTGGTACATCATATACACGAAAATCCTATCAAAATCTGTTACCTCTGTCGAGTATGTCGTAATGCTTGAGGAATCTTAATATAAAAAATGTTTACTGAAGGGAGACGTCTTTTTTTATGCACATACTTAGTGGTTTAGGAAAGAATGCCCCTAAGTGGCTATCTTGTATATAAAGCTTTACTTAAAGATATTAGAAGACAGTAATATTCTAAATTTCTCAATTGACTGTGTGTGTGTGTGAGAGAGAGAGAGAGAGAGAGAGAGAGAGAGAGAGAGAGAGAGAGAGAGAGAGAGAGAGAGAGAGAGAGATAAGCACTGATTACCTTTGTATGTAACGCCTTACTTAAGGCTAAAAGAAGTCAGTAATATTTTAATTTCCTCAATTGTGTGTGAGAGAGAGAGAGAGAGAGAGAGAGAGAGGAGAGAGAGAGAGAGAGAGAGAGAGAGAGAGAGAGAGAGAGACCACCCGTAAAGTTACTTTGTTAGTAAGCTTTAACGCAGAAAAGATACCCGAAATGTTATATCCTCGTATATCCCAAGTTATTTTGATGCCCCCTCTAGCGAGTGGCGAATTTAGGACACTGAAATGCCCGTTTACCATTACCCAGTGGAAACCATCATCTTCCGATGTTATCGCAATGAAAGTATGAAGCGTCTTGAAAGCACGAAGAGTCTTGTATGCGGTGGTCTTCGAGTAGAGGCTGCTATGTGTCAGCTATCATGGCCTAGAGAACTCTACCCCCCGTCTGCTGAACAGCCTTTCTGGTCTCGCTGATTTAAAGGACACGCTCCTAAAATTATCATCATGAAGCCTTCTTTGTTTGATTGAAGTCGTTCTGCGCTTGGGTCCTCAAACGGAGAGAGAGAGAGAGAGAGAGAGAGAGAGAGAGAGAGAGAGAGAGAGAGAGAGAGAGAGAGAGAGAGAGTAGCTTATTATTCTAAGAATTGCTATCACTCTTCAAAAGTTTATATAAATTCAATTGCTTCAGCAATGATCGTTACTATTATTCTCTTATTTAGTCTATATGTATCGAGGTCCTTAAAGAGAGAGAGAGAGAGAGAGAGAGAGAGAGAGAGAGAGAGAGAGAGAGAGGAGAGAGAGAGAGAGAGAGTAGCTCTTTATATTTTTCTAAGAATTGTTATCACTTCGTAAGTTTATTTAAATTCAACTGCTTCAGCAATGTTTTATGTTACTATTATTCATTAGTTTTTGTTTGTTTTTTAAATACCATAATTGGTATAATTTTACCAAACCTTTTAATGCTGCTTATATAAATGCAATATGATTGGCATGGTACGTGTGTAATTTAGTAGTTTTGTTTGTAATTAAATTTGCAGTTTATTAAGGCCGTAAAATATCTTCCCCTTGAACGGTACGTTGAGTGTCAAATGTTTTATTGATGCACAGAATATGAATAAGCGTTTGTGAAATATGCGATCATTTGCTTATATCGTACAGAAACTCGTTTTAAAGCTGGCTGTCAATAATTCTATTAGCATGTTTTTTAAAAGCTGCTCCTGAATGGCAGAAGCAAGGGACAAGGACATTGCCCTATCCAGCAGGACAATGCCCTAGAGACTGACCACATATAATGTACATATGATCAGCGCCCAACCCCCCTCTCCATCCACGCTGGGGCCTGAGAGGGCCAGGCAATGGCTGTTGACGACTCAGACGATAGACCTAAAGGCCAAGCTCCCCATTCTTAGCTCACAAGGATAGTGAAGTTGCAGCGACCATATAAACCAACATGTTTGAGTGACCCTCGAGATACAGTCTGGCAATCACTAGTCAAGGACGTTACCAATTTATAATTTCTGCCTTATTTAATGTTTGTTTTTTCTTCGTATTTTATTCATTTGCAATAAAACTTCTATTTTTGTTTTCCTGGAGGAAACTGATTTCCTTTTTGGGGCATGTAACTTGAAAGGATCCATAGTTATATTTCGGCTAGTTGAAATCGTGGAAAGTCTTCTGTTGACCAGGTTGATAAAAGTCTAGTTTTATAGTACATATATGAACGATCTATATTAACATTACTAAGCTTATTTTTTTTATTTTATTCATAACATAGCTTATTTCCTTATTCCCTCTCCTCATTGGACTACTTTCCCTGGTGGAGCCCCGGGCTTACAGCAGTCTGCTTTTCTAACCTGGGTTGTAGCTTACCTAGTAATGATTATAATATTAATAGTGAATTTAAGTTATAATAGTGAATATTTTCACCTAATTTTAAGTAAATTTGTGGAAATTATCTTAATGCAGAATGATCTCACTAAATGTATATTAATTAATTCATGATTGATAAGTATTTTAAAAGATCAATTTTTGAGAATCATAGTTTTCTGATAGCGAGTTTATAAATTTCGGAAACTCTTGCGTACGAAACTATGAAGTATGGCGTAGGTCTAATTTTTCTAACACTTTTAACAGCCCAGTGCACTTTTAAGAGAGTGGTTAACATTCATAAGGATGAGAAATAAAAATTTTTGCTGATCGTACTATACCAAATGGGGATGCTCTACTTTCTTCCTCTTCTTCTAAACAGCCTAATGCATTTTTAAGAGAGTGGTTAACATTCATAAGGATGAGAAATAAAAATTTTTGCTGATCGTACTATACCAAATGGGGATGCTCTACTTTCTTCCTCTTCTTCTAAACAGCCTAATGCATTTTTAAGAGAGTGGTTAACATTCATAAGGATGAGAAATAAAAATTTTTGCTGATCGTACTATACCAAATGGGGATGCTCTACTTTCTTCCTCTTCTTCTAAACAGCCTAATGCATTTTTAAGAGAGTGGTTAACATTCATAAGGATGAGAAATAAAAATTTTTGCTGATCGTACTATACCAAATGGGGATGCTCTACTTTCTTCCTCTTCTTCTAAACAGCCTAATGCATTTTTAAGAGAGTGGTTAACATTCATAAGGATGAGAAATAAAAAATTTTGCTGATCGTACTATACCAAATGGGGATGCTCTACTTTCTTCCTCTTCTTCTAAACAGCCTAATGCATTTTTAAGAGAGTGGTTAACATTCATAAGGATGAGAAATAAAAATTTTTGCTGATCGTACTATACCAAATGGGGATGCTCTACTTTCTTCCTCTTCTTCTAAACAGCCTAATGCATTTTTAAGAGAGTGGTTAACATTCATAAGGATGAGAAATAAAAATTTTTGCTGATCGTACTATACCAAATGGGGATGCTCTACTTTCTTCCTCTTCTTCTAAACAGCCTAATGCATTTTTAAGAGAGTGGTTAACATTCATAAGGATGAGAAATAAAAATTTTTGCTGATCGTACTATACCAAATGGGGATGCTCTACTTTCTTCCTCTTCTTCTAAACAGCCTAATGCATTTTTAAGAGAGTGGTTAACATTCATAAGGATGAGAAATAAAAATTTTTGCTGATCGTACTATACCAAATGGGGATGCTCTACTTTCTTCCTCTTCTTCTAAACAGCCTAATGCATTTTTAAGAGAGTGGTTAACATTCATAAGGATGAGAAATAAAAATTTTTGCTGATCGTACTATACCAAATGGGGATGCTCTACTTTCTTCCTCTTCTTCTAAACAGCCTAATGCATTTTTAAGAGAGTGGTTAACATTCATAAGGATGAGAAATAAAATTTTTTGCTGATCGTACTATACCAAATGGGGATGCTCTACTTTCTTCCTCTTCTTCTAAACAGCCTAATGCATTTTTAAGAGAGTGGTTAACATTCATAAGGATGAGAAATAAAAATTTTTGCTGATCGTACTATACCAAATGGGGATGCTCTACTTTCTTCCTCTTCTTCTAAACAGCCTAATGCATTTTTAAGAGAGTGGTTAACATTCATGAGGATGAGAAATAAAAATTTTTGCTGATCGTACTATACCAAATGGGGATGCTCTACTTTCTTCCTCTTCTTCTAAACAGCCTAATGCATTTTTAAGAGAGTGGTTAACATTCATAAGGATGAGAAATAAAAAATTTTGCTGATCGTACTATACCAAATGGGGATGCTCTACTTTCTTCCTCTTCTTCTAAACAGCCTAATGCATTTTTAAGAGAGTGGTTAACATTCATAAGGATGAGAAATAAAAATTTTTGCTGATCGTACTATACCAAATGGGGATGCTCTACTTTCTTCCTCTTCTTCTAAACAGCCTAATGCATTTTTAAGAGAGTGGTTAACATTCATAAGGATGAGAAATAAAAATTTTTGCTGATCGTACTATACCAAATGGGGATGCTCTACTTTCTTCCTCTTCTTCTAAACAGCCTAATGCATTTTTAAGAGAGTGGTTATCATTCATAAGGATGAGAAATAAAAATTTTTGCTGATCGTACTATACCAAATGGGGATGCTCTACTTTCTTCCTCTTCTTCTAAACAGCCTAATGCATTTTTAAGAGAGTGGTTAACATTCATAAGGATGAGAAATAAAAATTTTTGCTGATCGTACTATACCAAATGGGGATGCTCTACTTTCTTCCTCTTCTTCTAAACAGCCTAATGCATTTTTAAGAGAGTGGTTAACATTCATAAGGATGAGAAATAAAAATTTTTGCTGATCGTACTATACCAAATGGGGATGCTCTACTTTCTTCCTCTTCTTCTAAACAGCCTAATGCATTTTTAAGAGAGTGGTTAACATTCATAAGGATGAGAAATAAAAATTTTTGCTGATCGTACTATACCAAATGGGGATGCTCTACTTTCTTCCTCTTCTTCTAAACAGCCTAATGCATTTTTAAGAGAGTGGTTAACATTCATAAGGATGAGAAATAAAAATTTTTGCTGATCGTACTATACCAAATGGGGATGCTCTACTTTCTTCCTCTTCTTCTAAACAGCCTAATGCATTTTTAAGAGAGTGGTTAACATTCATAAGGATGAGAAATAAAAATTTTTGCTGATCGTACTATACCAAATGGGGATGCTCTACTTTCTTCCTCTTCTTCTAAACAGCCTAATGCATTTTTAAGAGAGTGGTTAACATTCATAAGGATGAGAAATAAAAATTTTTGCTGATCGTACTATACCAAATGGGGATGCTCTACTTTCTTCCTCTTCTTCTAAACAGCCTAATGCATTTTTAAGAGAGTGGTTAACATTCATAAGGATGAGAAATAAAAATTTTTGCTGATCGTACTATACCAAATGGGGATGCTCTACTTTCTTCCTCTTCTTCTAAACAGCCTAATGCATTTTTAAGAGAGTGGTTAACATTCATAAGGATGAGAAATAAAAATTTTTGCTGATCGTACTATACCAAATGGGGATGCTCTACTTTCTTCCTCTTCTTCTAAACAGCCTAATGCATTTTTAAGAGAGTGGTTAACATTCATAAGGATGAGAAATAAAAATTTTTGCTGATCGTACTATACCAAATGGGGATGCTCTACTTTCTTCCTCTTCTTCTAAACAGCCTAATGCATTTTTAAGAGAGTGGTTAACATTCATAAGGATGAGAAATAAAAATTTTTGCTGATCGTACTATACCAAATGGGGATGCTCTACTTTCTTCCTCTTCTTCTAAACAGCCTAATGCATTTTTAAGAGAGTGGTTAACATTCATAAGGATGAGAAATAAAAATTTTTGCTGATCGTACTATACCAAATGGGGATGCTCTACTTTCTTCCTCTTCTTCTAAACAGCCTAATGCATTTTTAAGAGAGTGGTTAACATTCATAAGGATGAGAAATAAAAATTTTTGCTGATCGTACTATACCAAATGGGGATGCTCTACTTTCTTCCTCTTCTTCTAAACAGCCTAATGCATTTTTAAGAGAGTGGTTAACATTCATAAGGATGAGAAATAAAAATTTTTGCTGATCGTACTATACCAAATGGGGATGCTCTACTTTCTTCCTCTTCTTCTAAACAGCCTAATGCATTTTTAAGAGAGTGGTTAACATTCATAAGGATGAGAAATAAAAATTTTTGCTGATCGTACTATACCAAATGGGGATGCTCTACTTTCTTCCTCTTCTTCTAAACAGCCTAATGCATTTTTAAGAGAGTGGTTAACATTCATAAGGATGAGAAATAAAAATTTTTGCTGATCGTACTATACCAAATGGGGATGCTCTACTTTCTTCCTCTTCTTCTAAACAGCCTAATGCATTTTTAAGAGAGTGGTTAACATTCATAAGGATGAGAAATAAAAATTTTTGCTGATCGTACTATACCAAATGGGGATGCTCTACTTTCTTCCTCTTCTTCTAAACAGCCTAATGCATTTTTAAGAGAGTGGTTAACATTCATAAGGATGAGAAATAAAAATTTTTGCTGATCGTACTATACCAAATGGGGATGCTCTACTTTCTTCCTCTTCTTCTAAACAGCCTAATGCATTTTTAAGAGAGTGGTTAACATTCATAAGGATGAGAAATAAAAATTTTTGCTGATCGTACTATACCAAATGGGGATGCTCTACTTTCTTCCTCTTCTTCTAAACAGCCTAATGCATTTTTAAGAGAGTGGTTAACATTCATAAGGATGAGAAATAAAAATTTTTGCTGATCGTACTATACCAAATGGGGATGCTCTACTTTCTTCCTCTTCTTCTAAACAGCCTAATGCATTTTTAAGAGAGTGGTTAACATTCATAAGGATGAGAAATAAAAATTTTTGCTGATCGTACTATACCAAATGGGGATGCTCTACTTTCTTCCTCCTCTTCTAAACAGCCTAATGCATTTTTAAGAGAGTGGTTAACATTCATAAGGATGAGAAATAAAAATTTTTGCTGATCGTACTATACCAAATGGGGATGCTCTACTTTCTTCCTCTTCTTCTAAACAGCCTAATGCATTTTTAAGAGAGTGGTTAACATTCATAAGGATGAGAAATAAAATTTTTTGCTGATCGTACTATACCAAATGGGGATGCTCTACTTTCTTCCTCTTCTTCTAAACAGCCTAATGCATTTTTAAGAGAGTGGTTAACATTCATAAGGATGAGAAATAAAAATTTTTGCTGATCGTACTATACCAAATGGGGATGCTCTACTTTCTTCCTCTTCTTCTAAACAGCCTAATGCATTTTTAAGAGAGTGGTTAACATTCATATGGATGAGAAATTAGAATTTTTGCTGATCGTACTATACCAAATGGGGATGCTCTACTTTCTTCCTCCTCCTCTTCTTCTTTTTCCTTTTCTTCTTCTTCTTCTTCTTCTTGTTCTTGTTCTTGTTTTTCTTCTTCTTCTTCTTCTTCTTCTTTTATATTACCATTTTTATCTTAATCGATTTTTTTTACTCTTAAATCATTCAAGAGACAAATTTATGTGCTAATAACGTTGAAGTCAAGACTTTGTATGTTTATAAACAGAAACAGCTATTGGTCCGGAGTAAAGAGAGATAGTTAAACATTGCATGTGAAATATTTTAAGATGTTAACAAGCTCTGTTGGCAATGCGACTGTACCCTTGTCAATCCCCACCAGTGTTCAGGGTTAGAGTTCTCTTGCTTGAGGGTACACTTGAGACAAACTATTCTATCTGTTTCATTTCCTTTCCCACGAGGCTGTTTTCCCTTTTGGGCCCCCACTAGGGTTTAAATTCTACTACTACTACTACTACTACTAATAATAATAATAATAATAATAATAATAATAATAATAATAATAAAGATAAAAAAGATAAAAAGTAATAATAATAATAATAATAATAATAATGATAATGATAATGATAATGATGATAATGATAATGATAACGATGATGATAATGATGATTATGATACCAGATACAAAATACACCATACAGATCATTGAAGATCTACAGAGATAATGTTAATTGTTGTCGCTTATTACCCAGGGTCGATATAAGCCATCTGGTTTAATACAATGCATTGGATGTTAATCACTAAACATACATAAATTAACAAATGATCAGCAAAGCTGTACTAGTCAGGGCCATCCATACTAGGTTGGTTTGCTGTGAGCGATCCGACGAAAATCCCCCACCAGCACCAATCCGCAGTTGGCCAGCGTGGTGATGAAAACTGGCCAAGTTGCAAACATTAATAAAGACATGTCTGAGGCCTTTGACCTGCAGGAGACGAGAAACGGCTGCATTAGTTTTTGTTGTTGTTGTCGCTGCTGTTGTTGTTGCTGTTGTTGTTGTGTTGCATTCCCCTACTCATTTGGAAGTGAAATAAATTTTCATAAAGTAGAGTTTGATATATTTATTGGAGTTTTTACATGATTTCCTTATGGAAAAAAAAAATATGCAATCCCAATTGCGTTCAACACCTCCCCCCCCCCCCCACCATCCCAACCATCGGGGGTATAAAAAATATGCAATCCCAATTGGTCTCAATACGCCCCCCGCCCCCCCATCCCTACCATCTATTGATATTATTGCACTTCCACAAATTGGAGATCCATTGAGATATCGGCGAGAATTAATGGAAGTAGTAACCACGAGCCACAGCTAACTACATTACGGCAATTCCTGTGATAATTGATGAAAGGTAACTAAATCGAGTTTTTTTTTTTTTTTTTTTTTTTTTTTTTTTTTTTTTTTTTTTGTCCCCGTGGCCCGATTACTGCAGCTGATGCCGCAGTGATTTTAATGGATCCGAATAGAGCCGACTTTTTGGATTTGGGGAAATATACGAGCCGATGCCTTGCAATGATAAGGTAATTTGTCGCCCCGGACAGGAGCGTATATAAATAGCAGGTTTTATTCGACCGATGCTTTGAATATCTGTGTGTCGCATCTTTGGACTGTATTGTCCGGGGAGGGGATCAGGTTTCTCTCTCCTTTTAATTGAAACCTGTTTTCCAGTTGCACACCCAGTGCGGTGGAGAGCAATGTTTAAGTGGAGCTGGAACATAGGACTTGAATAAAAAGAATATAATAATAGTAATAATAATAATAATAATAATAATAATAATATAATAATAATAATAATAATAATCTTTATTTCAGCAGTAGTAGTTTATTTAGTTCCTTATATCCTTTCCTCCTTTCGTCACTGGGCTATTTTTCCCTGTTGGAGTCCTTGGGTTTATAGCATCCTGCTTTTCCAAATAGGGGTGTAGTTTACATAATAATAATAATAATAATAATAATAATAATAATATGTTTGCTTTACTGAAGTACTTATATTAGTATACGTTTAAAACGCGTTTCTGTGTAATAGTTTTTTTTTCTTTTTTTTTTAGGATATACTAATCATAGATTGTGAAAATGATGCTGTCATAAGCTTATTTTGTCTCATAAAAAGAATTTTAGAATATATTTAGTGAGAATTGAAGAAAAAAATATATTAATGGCAATAAACACTAGATTTAACTGAAAAAGTAAATTCTGGTTGAAATTTATTTTCTATTTTATTTTTCTGATTTTTTGCTACTTGTTTTGGTGAATAAATCGTTTGGTTACTGATTTGCAAATGCTTTTGTCTTTATGTATTTTTTTATATGTGCTTTTATATGGAAAGTGAATCGGAGTGATGGATAGAATTCGGCCGTAAGTGAATTTTTATATTTCTTCCCCATTCTTTTTTTTTTTTTTTTTTTTTGGCTACCTCACTCATGGATACTTATCAGCATATTCATTTAAATTGTCTTTTATTAATTTACGAAATTCCGTATAAATTTAATGTTGGATTAGATAAACGATACCCTGGTAGTTGATATTTTTTCGGCAGACCTTATATCCCAATTAGTTGTTATGCCACATAACTTTATTAAAACAAATTTATTTTCTTTAAGATCCCTATCATTAACGCAGAGTAATTCATTTTTTTTTTTTTTTTTTTTTTTGGTATTTGTTAACAAGAGCACGCTCTCCATTTACTCCAAGATAAAATATACAATTCACAAATAGTGACACTTTTGAGTAATTGATCCATTTTTAGTTTAGTATGTATTTTGAAAATATACCAAATGTACGCTAACGTCACGAACTTCTCTTTGGTTGACTATGTTGACGATGTCGGTTCCAGGTCGTTAGTACCCCCCTCAATCAACCCCTCCCCCTCCCCCCTCGTGCAACATATCTTGCTATTTTTTGCTTTTCCAGCATTTAAAGAACCTCCCAATTACTGTACAAAAAGAGGAGAGCTGCAGGAATGCATAATTTTTGAGTAAGTGGAGAGCGTGTTCTTGTAAACAAATGCCCTTTTTTTCTAGTTTTGTATAAAATCATGAATATATGTAAAGGAAATTATCGTGTAGGTCTTTAACTCCGAAAAAAGATGTTTTAACCAGAGGAAATATTTTTATACTAACATCCATTCCTTGTGAGACTTAGGTAGGTAAAACATCCTTTTTTCATGATTTTTGACAGTTTTTTTTTCGGCCTAACCTGATTTTTTGGGGTATGAAACTAACCCTTTCTTTATTTTCTATTTAAACTACTGATTTTTTTCATGTTTTCGATCCGGCCCCCCCTTTTTTTTTGTTCTTGCTGCTTGAAAGTTTTTTATTTTTATTTTTTTTTTAATATTTATGTATTTTTTACATAATCAATCAGGTGTTTTTATTCGCGCTGACTTTTCATTTCTGTTGATTAATCAGTTGTTTCTTCCGTGCTGTTAACCACGGTTCTATTCGTGCTGTTTAACCAGTTGGTTTTTTGAGAAACTTAAGGCCGAGTTTGTGATGCAGCCTATTATTTCTTTTTATTGAAGCCCATTTTTTATATTGCAGTCCATTTTTTTAAAG
>NC_090757.1:40413497-40423497 GCF_036898095.1 Palaemon carinicauda | reverse complement strand
CTAACAACCGTCTGCCTATTATGATTATGATGAGTTCCTTGTGTTCTTCGAGATTTTAAAAAACTGGTGCTTCAGTGGGTAAATTTTTATATAAATCCATATTTTTCCCTTTAAAACAGCCTAGTAGGGGTTTCGCAACATAACATAAATCTGAAAAGTAGGAAGACGTAGTCTCTCTTCACCTCTGGTTCCCCCTAGGTTCTCCGTAGGCTCCCCTAAGACTACCTTTATTCTCCCCCTAGGCTCTCATTAGGCTACCCTTAGGCTCCCTTTATTCTCCCCCCCTAGGCTCTCATTAGGCTCCCCTTAGGCTCCCTTTATCTCCCCCCCCTAGGCTCTCATGAGGCTACCCTTATTCTCCCTTCAGCCTCCCTTGATTCTCCCCCCTAGGCTCTTATTAGGCTACCCTTAGGCTCCCTTTATCTCCCCCCTAGGCTTTATGAGGCTACCCTTATTCTCCCCTCAGCCTCCCTTTATTCTCCCCCCTAGGCTCTCATTAGGCTACCCTTAGGCTCCCTTTATCTCCCCCCCTAGGCTCTCATGAGGCTACCCTTATTCTTCCCTCAGCCTCCCTTTATTCTCCCCCCTAGGCTCTTATTAGGCTCCCCTAAGGCTACCTTTATTCTCCCCCCTATTCTCTCATTAGGCTACCCTTAGGCTCCCTTTATTCTCCCCCCTAGGCTCTCATTAGACTACCCTTACTCTCCCCTCAGGCTCCCTTTATGCACCCCCTAGGCTCCCCTTAGATTGCCCCCAGGCTCCCCTTAGATTGCCCCTAGGCTCCCCTTAGATTGCCCCTAGGCATCACTTAGGGCCCCCTTATTCCACTCAGGCTCCTCATAGGCTCCCCCTAGGCTCCGCTTAGGCTCTCCATAGGCTCCCCATAGGTTGCCACTAGAGTTTTCTTAGGTTGCCCCTAGGATCCCCGCATTCTCCCCCTAGGCTCCCCTTACTCCACCCCTAGGCTCCCCTTACTCCACCCCTAGGCTCCCCTTATTCTACCCCTAGGCTCCCCATAGGGTCCCCTCTGGAGAAAATGCACCAGAAAACATTGCCTGGAGCTTCTCACGGATAATCAAGTAAGCGGTGGAGGGGAAAATGACACTTTGTCCTACGGAGGAAATGAATCAGGAGAAAACCAGTCAATGCTTTTTGACAGAACGAGAAGATATCGTTTAGACTTTCATTTATCAGACGCGAATATCAGTGACAGATGTTATCCTGATATTGTCTGTATCTTTTTGTATAGGGTATTAACCTACGAGTACATACTTTAGTGCATCTCTATTTTCTTTTAGATTTTATCAAATGATACCAAGGAAATCTCTTGTATACACACACACACACACACACACACACATATATATATATATATATATATATATATATAATGATAATAATAATAATAATCTTTATTTCAGCAGAAGCCATATACAGAGTTACAATAAGGGTACAGTGATCTTACACTTTTGACATCGGTAAAAAAAAAAAAGATGAGAAATGCAATAAAATCAGTGATATATTATAAACATCAATTAGCAGGTTGACCACAGAGATCTAAGGTTTGGGTAACAAAGTCACATTAGAATTAACGCTTAGCAATGATGATACCATACATATTAGCAAACAAAAAGAGAGGGAGTGAAAAAAAAAGAAAACAAAATGGAGATGACAATGATAATATGTTGGAACAGAAATTGCTTGAACAATGAAAGAACACTGGGGAGGGGAAAAAAAAAAAAGATCTAGTCACTAAGCAGGGGTGTGAAGGAAATACAGGACATCCAGACAACAAAGATGTAACATAATAAAACACGTTATCATAATAATACTGGGAATCATACCAAAGTTATTTAGTGATGAAGATTTGGCATAGCCACACTATCAAATATTAGTGAATACAATTCATTGTACTGACGCTTCCATATTCCAGGTTTCCCAAATTTTGGATTTTATTCTCGCTGCACTTGCAAGCACATTTTGAATTAGGGGATTTTCACTAGATCGTAGGCGGGAGGTGAGACTTATTATAGAGCGACGAATGATGGTTTTTAGGTTATCCAGTCTATTTTCAACAAACATCGCTGAAGCTGAATGGTGCCTCGGGGTATTGGTGAGGCGCCTTAGGATAGCATTGTGAATGACTGTGATACGTCTCATCGATTCTCGCGTATAGTTTGCCCATAGCGAGCAGCCGTATACGTTATAGCAGTAGGTTTGAAATAGGAGTTTTTTGATATCTTGGCGGCAGAAGGCAAATCTTCTCGTTACCATGTTCCCTAGACAACACAATTTACGTCGCCTGTTTTCAATGTCAGATGTGTCCTTTAAATCTTTCGTAATGATGTGACCTAGGTAAGGAAAATCATTGACAAATGCTAGCTGATGGTTTTGAAGGTAAATATGTGGATCTTCTACGAAACGGAGCGATCTAGGAAGGACAGACATGCACTGTGTCTTCGATTCGTTATAGATTATGTCATGTTCAATAGCGTATGCGTTGCAGGTATCGATGAGACGTTGTAGGCCTTGGGCAGAGGGGGAGATGAGGACCATATCGTCAGCGTAACAAAGGTTATTTATGGTAAAGCCATTAACCGTACAACCAATGGGAAGTGAATTCAGTCTGATATTTAAGTCGTCTGTGTAAACATTAAATAAGTATGGTGAGAGGATGCCTCCTTGCCTGAGACCGTTAGATGAGCCGAATTGCTGGAACAGGACATTGCCCCATTTGACACAGAACTGTTGTGTTGTGAACCAACAGTATAATATACCGATGAGATATAGAGGAGTTCCCCTTTTGCGTAGTTTCAAAAAGAGCTTCAGATAGTTTGCTCTGTATATATATAAATATATATATATATATATATATATATATATATATATATATATATATATATATATATATATATATATTTATATATATATGAATATAGGCTATATGTATATATATATGTATTCAAATAAGCCATATATATTTTTGATATATTAATGTCTGGATTCTCTTAACGACCTCGGGATCAGAGCCCCAGGCGAAATCTCACAAAGACAAGAGCTTGGCTCCGGCCGGGAATCGAACCCTGGTCGGCAAGCTTATATAGACAGTGACTAACCCATTCGGCCACGAATGGGTTAGTCACTGTCTATATAAGCTTGCCGACCAGGGTTCGATTCCCGGCCGGAGCCAAGCTCTTGTCTTTGTGAGATTTCGCCTGGGGCTCTGATCCCGAGGTCGTTAAGAGAATCCAGACATTAATATATCAAAAATATATATGGCTTATTTGAATATGAAAAACACGTAAAAATGTGCAAAATTTATCATATATATGTATATATACATATATATAAATATATATATATATATGTATATATATACATATATATGTATATATATATATATACATATATATATATATATATATATAAATATAAATATATATATATATATATATATATATATATATATATATATATAAATATATATGTATGTATATATAAATATATATATATATATATATATATATATATATGTATGTGTGCATGTGTATGTATTTGTATGTGTGTGTATGTGCGCTTATGAATCCCATTTATGATTTTTACCATAGGTATTACCCTTCCGGTTTTCAGCTGCTATTTCGGGATGGGGGTTGCCAGCCTATGTTTTTCATTATATAAACTGAGATATACAATAGTCGACCATCTCAGTAATTAAATCAATAGAAGCACTAAGGAGTTTAATACCCCCTATAGCCATATCTCTCACTTCTTGCTTGAGATTCCTACGCAAGTCCTCTTAATTTATATATAAGCGCCCTACCACTCTTTATGTTACTCGTATTATCACAAAATGTTTTCATAGACATTAGGAATTGAAGTCTCCCCCACACACACACGCACACACACACACACACACACACACAGAGAGAGAGAGAGAGAGAGAGAGAGAGAGAGAGAGAGAGAGAGAGAGAGAGAGAGAGAGAGAGAGTGTTACAAGGTTTTTGGATGTCTCAAAGACTTTTTAGTCCATCCGTGGAGACTCAATTTGCTCATAGAGGGAGCGACTAGTTTAAATGTTTAGAGAGTTTTTGATAATTTTGTCTAACTCAATCTTGAACTCGTTTACCGTGTTACTGTTCACTACATCCGATGGATGTCTGTTCCATGTATTTGCTATTTTCCATGTGAAGAAATTACTAAATTGAGTGGTGGTGTATATTTTCAATTCCAATTTGTATCCTTTACCTCTGGACTGATATATGCTGAGCATGAATAGATAGTTGTAATCTACATTTGTTATTCCTTTATGAATTTTGTATGCTTCTATTAGCTGTGTATGTGTGTGTGCGTGAGTGTGTGTGTGTATGCATGTATGTGTGTGTGTGCGCTTATGAATCCCATTTATGATTTTCATAATAGGTCGTCGAGTTTGTAGATAAAATAAGTTCAAACGCTCCATTCTCCATCTATATCCAAAGAGAGAGAGAGAGAGAGAGAGAGAGAGAGAGAGAGAGAGAGATAAATATCTGTCATCCTTTCCTTGGGAAACGATGGTCAGGATACGAAGGTCGTTAAGACTAACAGTAACCACACGGTGATTAGTCAGTGTTGATTTTTCAACCGAAACAGCAGCCAAAGATAAAGTGAGGGGAAAAGTTTTATTTTTAATCTTTACTCTAGGTATAAAGGATATATATATATGGGCCTATAGATGTGTATATATGTATATATGTATATGTGTATATACTGTATGTATGTGTATATACGTATGTATAGGATATACCGTATATACTTAAAGTAATATACATATATATAAATATATATATATATATATATATATATATATATATATATATATATATATATATGTATATATATGCATATATATATATATGTATTTATATTTGTGCATATTATATATATATATATGTATAAAGGTATATATATATACATATACATATATATAAATTTCTACCTCATATTTTGGATCGAACCCTAGCCCCTTCTAATGAAAGGCCAGGTCGCTTCCAACCTTGCCACCAGTAACCATTAAAGAAGTCGGAACCTAACTGCTAACTGCAATACAGGATTTACCTGGCGAGACATCAGTCTCTTACCAGCGAGTTTTCCCCCGACTTCCCGGCCCACCACGTGACGCAATTGATAGTAATTCATTCAAATTACCCCTAATGAGTCAATATGGGTAAATATCAACATAATATCGTGGCCTTTCATTAGAAGGGCCTAGGGTTCGATCCCAAATATTAGGTAGAAATTTATTTCTATTTGAGCACGATATTGTTTGATTGCATGTACGCCGAACACATTGGCTCCTCTTTAACTACATACAACTCCTTTGAAATTTTAGTTGCGATTCTTGATTGCAAATTCACTTTTGGAAAACACATTTGGTCCGTTTCTAATTCAATTCCACAGAGAAATTCTCTTATTCTTTCTTATTTTCGTTGGTCTATCTTTTCGGTAGAAATTTAATTCTTTCATTCTACCTTGTTTCGAGTATTGTTCCCCTGGCTGGTCTGATGCTGCTGACTCTCATATTAATTTGTTAGACAAAACCTTGCGGTATTTAAAGTTCTTATTTCTGATCTGGATATTAATCTCTAGCACCGTCGTTCAGTTGGGCCGTTATACATATTGCGTAAGATTTTTCATATTTCTAACCATACTTTGCATTTACTGCTGGGTCCTTTATCCACTAAAGAGTTTTATTGACATCTTTAGATCTAGGACCATGAAATAGATTCCCTTTATGTCCTTTGAATTAATTTCTCCCTTTTCAAAAAACCCCAGCAACCATGGAGGTGGCCACGGCCCGTGCGATGGTTGTGTTTAAGAATGTCATAAAAAAAAATTCTTGAATGGTTTAATTTCTTTCAACACGGCGAGTAACTATTTTCTTTTTATATATAACGATGGGCTTTTCTGCAATAAATCAAAGAGAGCGTAAAATTCTTTATAGTCTCTTCTACGCCGTCTTTTATGATACGAAAATGTGTACGTTATCAGTAGTTTATGGCCATTTTTATAAGGTTTTATAACGCTGGGGGAAAAATGTGGCCTGTCATTATCAAGGCTTTTCCGTTATTCGAGTGACGTTAATAGTTTCAAGTATGTCCTAATTTTCTATCTTTTTTTTCTTTTTTTTTTCGACTGAGTTGTATATATCGGGGTCTTGGAGATGAAGAGTGATTGGGCGGTATTGGAAAATATTACTGATGCTGGAGAAGAGAATGTGATTGATGATACGGATATTGTGTGGTTTTGAGTAAAACCAACAACGAATGTTATTATTATTATTATTATTATTATTATTATTATTATTAATATTATTATTATTATTGTTATTATTGTTATTATTATCATCATCATATTTCTTATTGTCATTATTATTTTCCTTTTTTTCAAGATAGTCATTATCATTATTAATATATTGTTTTAATTGTTGCTATTTATGGTTATTATTATTAATAGAATAATGTAAATTATCATTTCATAGTTATTTTATCATTATTATTATTATTATTATTATTATTATTATCATTTTTATTTTTATTATCTAAATTATGTTGTTTTTATTACTATTATTGTTATTATCTAAAATATTTTATTATTATTATTATTATTATTATTGTTAATGTTGTTATTATTATTATTATTATTATTATTATTATTATTATTATTATTATTATTATTATTATTATTACAGCCACCACCCAGAAAATACTTCCATTGCGTATGAATGAATCAAGTGTTCATTGGAATCAGTTCCTCCACGCTCCCACTGTATATTAAGGCATTGTCACAGCGTCTTAGATCATCTCATCTTTATTTCACCACCCGGATGTAGTTCGGAACAGGTCGGGGGTCATCCACATGAGAGATTGACAGGTCATGTGCTTTGCGCATCAACTGTCACCGTATTGAGTTACTTTATTGGTATTGGATTGCCAAGCTTAAATGGGACAGCAGAGGGTTGAGATCCTATTAAGAGAGTCTTTTATCCATCCTCTTTGGCGATTAAGGGACGCCATGTTTTTTTTTTTTTTTTTTTTTTTTTTTTTTTTTTTTTTTTTTTTTTTTTTTTTTTTTTTTTTTTACGCGCCAGAGAGTTCGAGGTTTGTTGGACATTTTTGTACAGCCAAGGGGGAATGCCTTAATGAGATGAGTGTTCGTGTATCTCCATGATCAGCAAAGCTGTTTTAGGCAGGGCCGTCCATACTAGGTTGGTTTTCTGTGAGGAATCAGACAAAAATATCCCGCCATCACCAATCCGCAGTTGGTCATGGTGGTGATGCAAACTGGCCAAACCCCAGACATGAGTAAGGATATGTCTGAGGCCTCTGACCTGTAATGGACCTGAATGAGTAAATTCACCAACGAAATATGAACATGAAGGAATGAGCTAAATACTGAAATGAATTCTCATTTTTTCGTGTATCGTGAAATCTGTTAAAACTTGGCCATCAAATCCTTATCAGATGCTGAGATGTTACAAAAAAAAAAAAAAAAAAAAAAAAAAAAAAAAAATAATAATAATAATAATAATAATAATAATAATAATGGCTGCCTTGAGATTATCTAAGTACTTGAGAAGTATGTGACACCAAATATACTATCCCCTAAATATCGATTGTATGGATGAGGGACGCAAGCAAATTTGTTCTTTAAGTCATGCGTATTTGCGTATATGCGTATTTTATCGGTATAGTTATAAGCGTACAGTATGAGGTGATGTAATTTATCGGGTAAATTCACATATTATATGTAAGTATATTCTCTTTTAATTACGTGACTTATCCCTTTATTATCAGGCACATCCTGTTCATAATTGTTCACAATATCCGTGTGGAATAACGCGCCTTCCATATTATCCATATTATCTGAGAGCTACATGATACTTGTGCCAAATAGAGCATTGGTACTTGTTTTCATCAATATTTTCTCTTTTTCTTCAATATGGTTTTGCTCTGGAATAAGAACCTTATTTTAGCATTTACATTCCAATATCCTTTAATGTGGTGAAAGGGTTCGTGTAACGCCATGATCAGCGAAGCTGTACTAGTCAGGGCCACTTATACTAGGTTAGTTTGCTGTGAACGAGAAGACAAAAGTCTCCCAACATCGATCAGAAGTGGCCAGCGTGGTGATGAGAACTGGCCAACCCAGGCCATGAATAAAGACACGTCCGAGACCTTTGTCCTACAGTGGCTAGAAAGGACTGTGTTTGTTGTGTGTGTATATTTATATATATATATATATATATATATATATATATATATATATATATATATATATGTGTATACGTATCTTATACCATATTATATCTATATATTTATATATATATATATATATATATATATATGTGTGTGTGTGTGTGTACATATATACGTATCTTATACCATATTATATCTATAAATTTATATATATATGTATATATATATATATGTGTGTGTGTGTATGTATATATACATATATATGTATATATACACACACACGCATATATATATATATATATATATATATATATATATATATATATATATATGTATATATACATATATACATTATATATATGTGTGTCATTTATACTGAAATTCAGAAGTCTTGTACATTAATAAGTTTCCAAAGCACTTGACTTTTATCTTTTCTAAATCATTTCTGCTTTTAATTGAATATTGATGCTTTCTAATTCAGAGGTTACCCTCCGTCCCCAATGAAAAAGAAACCGGGCCAAGTTGATTTTCTGCACGTTCATTAAAAAAAAAGTGAATATTTATTTCGTTCCCAAAAGGAGAGAGAGAGAGAGAGAGAGAGAGAGAGAGAGAGAGAGAGAGAGAGAGAGAGAGAGAGAGAGAGAGAGTAAATTCATGAATGTTTTATGTTATTTAGAACTGACATTCATCATGACATTTATGGGGATTTTTTTATTGTTGGAATTCCAGATTCCTTTCAGCCAGAACGTTTTAGGACAGTCGTAATTTTATGTGGGGAACATGTCTTGTATGGAACAGAAACAGGTCTGTATTATCCTAAGATTTGGTAAATATTAGGAAAGCGAAATTTTGAAAAAATTAAACTTTGGACATGCACCAATATTTGGAATAAAATATTTGCAATTGCAATTATTAGGATTAGTACCAATAATTATTAATGTACAAACAGAAATTAAAGGCGCAACGATATTTGAAAATAAAATTCCTTTTGGCATTTATCAGCAAACCGGCCTAGTATGCATCGATGGAAAATTAAAGGCATGAGAAAAAAGGGTATTTTAGTAGAAAGCCTTTAAGATTAGTAACTATCTGTGATATAGATAGTTATGAAATATGGTTAAAAAAAAAAAAAAAAAAGAGATAGAAGCAAGGTCCCAGGAAATCCTTCTCAAGGATTATGCGCTACGCACGAGGGAACAAAATCCCAAACTGATTTATGCAAAAAACTAAGATGCAGAAGATGAAGAAGGAAGAACTTCTCAACCACGACCAATGAAATATTGTTCATTCATAACGTATGGGGTTATGGGGCCACGTATCTTGTATTTATTGATCTATAAATCTTGTTCTTCTAGCGGGACGCAAAGGTCGCGGCCTTCTTTATGTTTAGACCTAATTCCTGTTTGTAAGAGAGGATCTTTTGAATATCTTATATTGAGGTAACCCATTAGAAACCTCCCTGTCTGTCGATATACTAGACTGCAGTTCGAGACTCGCTGAAGCTAGATAGTTTCTAGTAGTGTTTGCAACCATATCAACCTTGTGAGCTAGGGAAGGGTGACTCTTCAGCGGCCATTGCCTGGCTCTCCCAGGTCCTGGCTTGACGAAGAGGTGGTTTGGGCGCTGATCATATGTATATATGGTCAGTTTCTAGGTCATTGGTCTGTCCTTTGCCTCTGCCATTTATGAGCGACCTTTAAAACTTTAGATAGATTCGTCGTAGTAGAATGGGGATTACTATATATATATATATATATATATATATA
>NC_090757.1:40395997-40398497 GCF_036898095.1 Palaemon carinicauda | reverse complement strand
TTCATACAGGAGATGGAACTGAAACAAGAGTAGCATCAACTGCATATGCAACGAACTTGTTTTCTAGGCCAAACCGTGTATCGTGTATATAGTATGAATCGCAGTGGGTCAAGAACACTACCTTGAGGAGCACCAGATATTACATTAATATACTCATTATGGTGTCCAGAAACAACAACTCTGCAATCTGCTAATTAAAAGTTCAATAATGAAGTGAAAAATGTCATTCGTGTCCACACCTCCATAAGCAAGGTCCATCAAGTGTTTTAATTTTACAAGACCGAAAAACTGAACTAGTCACGTTAGTTTAGCGTCAGTAAAACATAGATGAGGAAGATCGAATTTCTCATTACTCTGCTTACTGTCAAACACATCAGCCAAAAGGTTTGCCTTTTCCTTCGGATAGTGAGTGACAGAAACATCTGTTTTTAGGTAAAGGAAAAAGTTTTAAGTCTACGCCAAGAGTGCAGATTCAAGGGTAACTCAACACTCATGTTCATGGGCTGTACCAGAAAATTTTATCGTTTATTGATTGAATTTTATTCATTTTCAGTTGAAGCATAAACTCTGCAAATAAACTCTCTGAGCAACAGCTCTTAGCCGAGTATAGTTATTCCAAGTCAGATCTGATTTGTTAACCTTCCAAGGGTGATGGCTTCCTGCTTCTCTAAAGAAGTACGTTTACAATCATCATTGAACCATGGTTTGTGTCTTTCACTCGATACCTTAGCACACGAGAAGGGATACGCCTATCTATTATGTTGACCAGATTATCATTCAAGAGAACAACAGGCTAAATCTCTTTTATACAATTGTGATCAATTCAAATACAAAAGATTGCTTTAGATAATTCATATTTTCGGTACAGCAAAGGTACTTTTGCGATGTCGGGTATGCAAATCTTTGACATATTATTATTATTATTATTATTATTATTATATATTATTATTATTATTATTATTATTATTATTATTGTTGTTGTTGTTGTTGTTGTTATTATTATTACAATTATTGTTATCATTATTATTATTATTATTACAATGTGAGCTGCAATCCTAATTGGAAAGGCTGAATACTATAAACCCTCTGGGTCTAATAAGGAAAGTATCCTAGTACGTTTAAAGAAAAAAGTAACGAAAGAATTTCGGAAAACAAGAAACAAAACAAAAATAGAATATCAATCACAATATATACATTCCTATAAATACGTATGCTAAATTTAAAGGCCATAAAAGTGTATGTCATTATAAAATGAGAACAATCTAAAATCATGTTGACATTATGACTGCCTCTTTCAGAATCTTATGAGAAAAAAAGATTTAGGTAATTGAGAAAAAATGAAGTATTTGAAATTTCTATGATATGGGTTTCAAAATTCTTCTAAATAGTTTTTTTTTTTCTCCATTAAAACTTAAAGGTATCACCCACTAACCAATATTCATCAATTAGTTGCAAAGCTATATTAATACAGCTTAAAAGCCTTGAGTGTTTGGTAACAACAGTAGCTAAAAATTTTGATATTGCATTGTCCATTAACTTTATAGTTCTCTAAATGTTTTTTTCTTTCAATATATATTTTTTATTTTCTACCGGCTCTGATTGCTTTTTAATTAAGGGAAAGTTCTCTCCTGTTGTTTTTCTGTGTTCAGAGCTAATTTAAGCGCTCATTTCCTAGATTTCCCAATCAGGATTGTATTTTTCATTTAATTAACAAGAAAGTAGTAGTTGTCTTTAATAATAATAACAATAATAATAATAATAATAATAATAATAATAATAATAATAATAATAATAATAATAATAATAATAATAATTATTATTATTATTATTATTATTATTATTATTATTATTATTATTATTATTATTATTATTATTATTATTATTATTATTATATAATGATAGAGTTTGGTAAGAAAGAATTGAAAGGAAGCAAATTAAAAGTTTTCTTTAAGTAAAGAAAAGTTTAGCGAAGGTTGATATGTGAATAAGAATTCTTTTTGGTGGTTTAAAGACCTCTGTTCATGTGGAGAGATTGGGAGAGGAAAAATTGTTGAAAAGTGTGAATAATTTGATTTTTATTTCATTATTTTATTTTTTGCTATTGAAGATTTACTAGAACAAAGGGACTAATTACGAATGTAGTAAGAGATTACTTGCGAGATAGTGTAGGACACAATTTATGAATGTTTCGACGGTTACTGATGAGGTTTTTGTGTAGGGATGTAGAGTGGAGTCATACAATAATTGATATTTGTACAAAGTATTCAGCTTGATGCAGCTCCTGAAGATTAAGTGGCAGGGGTAAGCGTAGACTGTCGATTTAACCTCAAAATATATTGTTCAGTGGCCACTTCCTCTTGGTAACGGTAGAAGAGAGAGACTAGCTATGGTAAGCAGCTCTTCTAGGAGAAGGACCCTACATAATCAAACCATTGTTCTTTAGTCATGAGTAGTGCCATAGCCTCTGTACCATGGTCTTCCCCTGTCCTGGGTTAGAGTT
>NC_090757.1:40368497-40370997 GCF_036898095.1 Palaemon carinicauda | reverse complement strand
ATGTTTTCTTTTATATATCTGCGTCTAAGAACTTTATATAAAATGAGTAAATTTTAGTCACATACATTTTTCTAAAAAACAATTTTTTCATATAAGAATTTCCTTTTAAATTTTTGCTTGATAATTACTATTAATTATTTGGGTATCTACTAGCTGCTAGTTTTTGCGTCTCGCTTGCCGTGCACAGTGTGTTTGTGGCTTCCGAAATTCCTTCTTATCATTATTAATCTCTGCCCAAGCCCCCTCCCCACCTAAGCTAGGACCATGAGGGTCAGACAATGGCTGCTGATGACTCGGCTAATAGACATATAGGCTCCCTCACTATGATGTGTGAGATTTCAGACACTACAAGAAATAGCGAGTTCGAGTGGGACTCGAACCCCAGTTCAAGAGATCGTCAGGCTAGGACGTTTACAGTAGGTTATATTTTTATTGCGTTTTTCACCCCAAAAACAACTTATCAAAGGTCAATGATCCATTGGCAAAACGAAAAAAACATTTGTTCGTCAATCCTCCAATAATTATCGACGATTACAAAGTTAACCCGTTGCAAACTGACGTATTGCACGCCATTAATCAAAGGAAGTTTCGTTCTTTTTACGTCACGTATTTATGCAGTTAACTGCCTTCAATCAATATAATTATCCCATTACTCTGGAGATTCAAGGAAAGCCAAGCAAAGAAAACACATTAAGAGAGGAATGGTGCAGTTAACGCGATAATGTTTATCAGTAACTTTCTCAAAAATATGCAGAGTTAAAACACGTAAGCGTTTGGTTTCAGTAAATATTAACATTTAAAAGCGGCATCAAGTTTTCTTTATGCAAAAAAGCTATCGAGAGGACTTGTTTTTTCAAGGCACCAGCTGCAAAAACAGAAACTGTTCAGTTTTCATGAATTAGTGAAACTGAATGATGAATGGTTCTGTTGCTTGGGGGTTTCTATCAGCTATTGCGTCATTGTTAAATCGGGAATTACGCTTCTAAACAAGAGACGAAGGCATCAAACGGAAGGCTCATTAGATTTATAACTTTATTTTCTTGGTATTTAAGTAATTTGTGGTGATTATCTCTTCTGATTTATCTAATTATGTAAAATTGTGGTAATCAAATATTTTGATTATTTCTATTTATTTCACACTTTCCAGGGAATTAGAATTTTCTTCTTATTTGATATCACGATAACTAATTTAAAACAAAACAAAAATTAATTTGGAATGATAAGCATCGATCCTATATTGCATGCTACAATTCGGTAAAATCTTAAAAGAATCACCATTACAGATGAAAATAATGGCATAGGTTTTCCACTCTTAACTCTGCAAATTGAGACGGCAAGAAAAATTAATTTTGTGATCTACTATTGGCCTGATATGCTGTACCAAATCCGTACACTGTAGCGGTACAGTACTTCTGTTTGTGTGTGTATGTATATATATATATATATATATATATATATATATATATATATATATATATATGTGTGTGTATATGAAAATATATGTATATATATGTATATATATAGATATATATATATATATATATATATATATATATATATATATATATATTGTTTTCATCGCTCTCCCCTTGCACTGAATAACTTGTTAATACCCGTATGTAGTTTTATCAATCTGTTTGAATTTATTGTGACCTTCTTTCACGGAAGCTGTTGCTATAAAAGCTCGCTGTTTGTGGAAATAAAGTCAGTTACACTCACTTTCCTTATCAGTTATTACCTAACTGGTGCTTCCTCACAATGCTACGTTTACGCCAAATGTTTTTGCCTTCGTGACCTTCTAAGTTTAAAGACAGTGTTAGTTTCACCCTCGTTCCTGTCGTCATAATGAAGGCTTTGTCACAGATTCCCAATGGCTTTTGAGTGGCATCCTTTGTCTGAAAGGATCCTTAAGCCCTTCTGTCCGGGATAGGATAGAATAAGGAAACAATACGCCAAAAGGGCTTTAAAGTTCTAGCGCCTACGTTTCTTTTGAGCAGGGGAAATCCCTTTCTGGATTTTCAATGCGACTGTTATTCCCGTCTTTCGTTGACTGGGGGTTTCCATCGCCCAGGCTTCTTATATTCTCTATAAGTATTATATATTAAGGATTTTCCTTTAGTCCTTTATAGTTTCTCATATGGTATTTCTACAGTTTATTGTCGTCGTTCCAGTAGTGAATGGCTTATAAAATCTTATAGAAAATGTCCATATATTTTTTATGCATGATATATGTTAAACGCACAGAATTATTCATGCTCGTTACTTTTTCTATGCAGGTTTATATTGGCCAATGAAATATATCGGGGTAGCTTATTCAGAACACCTCTGCTTGTCTGTCTGTTGGACGGGAGTTCGAGGTCTGCCCCATTTTGATAGTGTCTATTAGTTTCTGCAACCTCACTGTCCGTGTGAGCTAGGGATAGAGGAGATTGTTTGGGGTAGCCTATAGGTCTACATCCTGAGTCATCAGCAGCCATTGCCTGGCCTTCCCTGGTCGTAG
>NC_090757.1:40353497-40358497 GCF_036898095.1 Palaemon carinicauda | reverse complement strand
TTACGTAGTAATAATATTATTAATATTATATCCTAATGTATTATATAATATATTATATAAGAAAAAATACAAAGTTGAAGCGACTAAGAGCGAGATGTCGTCAATTTATTTTTTTGCACTTATTTGAATTCTTAGGATAAGTAAGTATTGTAAAGATTTTTCATGTTATTGATGAAACAATCCCGTCAAGATGAAGATAAAGTGTAACAATTATGATCGTTCAATCGTTCGTTTGTTTAAGAACGCCTTGCCTATAGCAAGACACGGGCTCTTGCCCTAGGGCAGCCCATTAAGAACAATTATGATGAATTGTGCGACAAAGTATTAGCATTCATGAAAAAAAGTCAAATTGGAAATCACTCAACTTTTTCACTAGTTTAGAAAGCCAACTGAAATCTGTATATTTATGGGAAACATGTAACGTTGCATCAGTCAAAATGTTTTTCATTATTATTATTTTTTTTATCTTCCTCACTAGTTTATAAATTGCCAACCCAAAATTGTATAATAGTAAGAAACTTTTTAACATTGCCTCAGTCTTAATTTTTTTTTCTCATTATTATTTTTATTGTGTTCTTCACTAGTTTAGAAACAGTCAACCCAAATCTGTATAATAGTAAAAAAAAAACTTGGTAACCTTGCCTCAGTCAAAAGTGTTTTTTCATTATTATTATTTTTATTGTTAACTTCACTAGTTTAGAAACAGTTAACCCAAATCTGTATAATAGTAAGAAACTTAGTAACATTGCCCCAGTCAAAAGGTTTTTTCTCAGTATTATAATTTTTATTGTCTTCACTAGTCTAGAAACTGTGAACCCAAATCTTTATAATTGTAAGAAACTTATAACATTGCCCCAGTCAAAAGGTTTTTTCATAATTATTATTTTTAATGTCTTCTTCACTAGTTTGAAAACAGCCAACCCAAATCTATATAATAGTAAGAAACTTGGTAACATGGCCTCAGAAAAACGTTTTTTCATTAATTTTTTTTATCTTTACTATTTTAGAAACAGCCAACTCAAATCTGTATAATAGTAAGAAACTTGGTAACATTGCCTCAGTCAAAAGGTTTTTTCATTGCCTTTTTTATTAATTACTTTAAACTCATTAGCCTAATTACTTAAAAACAATCTGGTGATGGTCGTTAGTTTCACTGGGTAATCCTCTTCGTCAGGAATTTATTTCTTAAATATTTTTTTTTAAGTACTAATGATGTGTGTTTTGGAGGTTGAATGTTTTTATCTTATATTTTAACACCTCATAATACAATAATTGGATAATTATTATGAATTTGGTTGCTAAATGCAGATCCTAATATCATATACAAGCATCATTAGATAGGAAAACATGAATTTTATCATTTTATCAAACTTGCAGAAGATGTTTTTATGCTGAACAGGCTGACATATGTCTCTTTTTATAGTTTATTTATGAAAGGACTCTTTTAATGGGGTTAATGTTCCTAAAATATGTTATTTTAATTGTTTATTACTTCTCATATAGTTTATTTCTTTATTTCCTTTCCTCTCTGGGTTATTTTTTTTCTAATGGAGCCTTTGGGCTTATGGTATCCTGCTTTAGCAACTAGGATTGTAAATTAGCTAGTAATAATAATAGAAAATACCGTCTTAATTTCACATCTAAAGTTAAAATTGAAAATAAGAATGATTACTTCTCTTATAGTTTATTTCTTTATTTCCTTTATTCACTGGACTATTTTTCCTTGACAGAAAAATTGCGCTTATATAAGCATCCTGCTTTGCCAACAAGGATTGTAACTTAACTAGTTATAATAATAGAAAATTCCGTCTCAATTTCACATCTAAAGTAAAAATTAAAAGAATGATAACTTCTCTTACAGTTTATTTATTTCCTTTAATCACTGGACTATTTTTCCCTGACGGATCCCTTGATCTTATATAAGCATTTTGCTTTGCCAACTAGGATTGTAACTTAGCTAATGATAATAGAAAATTCCGTCTCCATTTCACATCTAGAGTAAAAATTAAAAGTAAGAATGATAACTTCTCTTATTGTTTATTTATTTCCTTTAATCACTGGACTATTTTTCCCTGACGGATCCCTTGATCTTATATAAGCATCCTGCTTTGCCAACTAGGATTGTAACTTAGCTAGTAGTAATAATAGAAAATTCCGTCTCAATTTCACATCTAGAGTAAAAATTAAAAGTAAGAATGATAACAAGAGTGTGAATTTAATGACGCAAGAGGATGCTGAATTACTTTTGCATCTGTTGAAAAGGGGTGATGTCATGTAGCAGATGGCCCCTGGCATGGAGACTTGGAGGAAGGGAAGAGACTTTAAAGTTTTAAGTGTATATCTAATGGGTCGTATTTGAAGACCCGGTATTACTGGCACTGAAAACAGTTCATGTAACTGCAGCTTATTATTCTATGAAATTTCCTTCGTATATCTCTCTGCTGCTATGTACGTTTCAAGAAAAACGTTGTTACTATTCATATTGATAAGGGAATTTCTCACTTTTTATGTTTCTAATATCTTCTTTAACAAGCAAACATTTTTAGTTTGTTTCACACATTTTTTATAGACAAGTATGCCTTTATGTCTTACCTATAACGGATCAATGACTTTCCAGTTTAATTAAAAATAATGAAAAAATATATTTTCTTTTAAGTCAGTTAAAAAAAAAAAAACGTTGCTACCATTTATAATATTATCAGAATTTCCTACCTTTTTATGTTTCTAATATCTTCTTTAACAAACAAACATTTTATTTAAATTGTTCCAAAATATTTATAGACAAATATGCCCTAAACTCTGGCTATAATGAATCTATGAATTCTAAATTTAACTCAAAAGAATGAAAAATATATTTTCTTTAAAGTCAGTTAATTTTTATTCGAATTTCGGTTCATTGTAAATTCCTGTTCCTCTAATTTGCTGTTTATTTGCAATCGTTTTTTTCATCTTCTGCTATTCAAGAGCAACGAAGATGTATCTCTTTCTCTTGGACCCAGCATCGGTCTTCTTTTCAGTTTTTAATGTCTAATAAAAAAATAGATAAATAAATTCTCTTTCTTTGTGGTCCATTGAAGCCCAGAGGTAAGCTTTTATTTTGCCATCTTCTAATTGTGTTTATTTTCCGTCGGTACATTTAATGATAAGGTCTGTCTCTTATCTCATCTTTTTTTTTTCTATGCGCTGTCATCGGCTCATTTAAGGATGCTGCTTAACTGGGATTTTTATAGATATCGTCAGAGATATCATGCAGACTTGTAAATGATAAGAAATTTGGTTTTTCCGCTTTTATAATGAAGGGAAGAATGTGTCAAAGATTTCGAATGGAAATTATATTTTTATTTTGTAACTTTTCATCTATATTTTTTTGTTTAATTTTAATTTTTATTTGTTTTTAATTTTAACTATTTGTTCTAGCAACCAGTATAGTTCTTCTTTTGTCTATATTTACGAGTATTTGAGTTCATAGATAATCACTGTTACTGTTTTCTTCAGTAACACGGTAATTTAGACTTTGTAACGATTTCAGACACATTAAATCTATTCCGTTTTTATCTTTTCCAACTTAGTAACGTATTTTAGCACATTAAATTTACTTTATTATCTTAGTCAACTTAGTAACGTATTCACACACATTGATTTTACCGTGATATTATTCTATAAAACTTAGTAAAGTATTTTAACATAGATTTTACCATTATCTAACCCAACTTAGTAACGTATTTTAACACATTGATTTTACTCCATTACCTTCATCAACTTAGTAACGTATTCACACACATTGATTTTACTGTGATGTTATTTTATTAAACTTAGTAACGTATTTTAACACATTGATTTTAATCAGATATAGTCTTATTCAACTTAATAACGTATTTGAGCACATTGATTTTACTCTTTTATCTTATTTAACTTAGTAACATATTCACACACATTGATTTCACCGTGATATCATCTAATTCAACTTAAACAGACTTTAAAGAAAGAAATCTTATTGCAGCTTTCATGATTAATAGAATGCAGCTCTCGCCTTTAGCAGGTCAAAACAAGGTCAAATTCTAAACTTTTTAATTGGTCTCCAGAAAGGAGACTTAAAGATGGGAAACAAACTGAAGCTTTTAAATCAAAGATGAAATGAAGCGTTGTAAGAGTTCATGAACATCGTAATGAGACGGACCATTCATTTAGATATTTGTGATGCTTATAGGTGCTCAGATTTACGAGAGAGAGAGAGAGAGAGAGAGAGAGAGAGAGAGAGAGAGAGAGAGAGAGAGAGAGAGAGATTCATTTATTATCATTACTCGTGTTGTATATGACATAAGCTAAAAATTAAGAGTATTGTATGCTTGTATTATATTTCACTTGAGAAAATACGAAACAATAGTTAAAACAAACTTAAATTATACATCGTAAGATAACTCAAAGTAATGAAGGAAAATAACTTTTATCAATTTAATTTAGAAAACGACAATTTTATCTTTTAGTTCAAATTACGAAATTGTGAAGTGACGAAACCTTTGAGATTTGGTTTTATTTCGCATGAGATGAACTGAAAATAGTTTTAATGTTCAACGGAATTTTCTAGGTCATTGAAGCAGAGAGAGAGAGAGAGAGAGAGAGAGAGAGAGAGAGAGAGAGAGAACATTGAAGCAGAGAGAGAGAGAGAGAGAGAGAGAGAGAGAGAGAGAGAGAGAGAGAGAGAGAGAGAGAGAGAGACTATATGGAATTTGCATTGGAATACTCCTGCTCACGACTGATTCATTTCTTATTGCAAGTTTGGTTTCTTGCAAGAGAGAGAGAGAGAGAGAGAGAGAGAGAGAGAGAGAGAGAGAGAGAGAGAGAGAGAGAGAGAGATATTATGACTATATGGAATTTGTATTGGAATACTACTGCTTATGACTGATCCATTTCTTATTCCAAGTTTGGTTTCTTGCAAGAGAGAGAGAGAGAGAGAGAGAGAGAGAGAGAGAGAGAGAGAGAGAGAGAGAAACCATGACATG
>NC_090757.1:40345997-40348497 GCF_036898095.1 Palaemon carinicauda | reverse complement strand
AAGATATTTTATTGGGAAATGTTTATAGCGTTCAGGTTTTGAAAAGAATAATTATATTGTGATGAATTGATTGGATAATAGGTGATATTGTTAAGTGTGGTAGTTAAGGGCATTCGAAAGTCCATATTTTGTAGCAGAAATGTTATTATTATTATTATTATTATTATTATTATTATTATTATTATTATTATTATTATTATTATTATTACTTGCTAAGCTAAAACCCTAGTTGGAAAAGCAGGATGCTATAAACCCAGGGGTACCAACAGGGAAAATAGTTCAGTGAGGAAAGGAAAAGAGGAAAAATTGAATATTTTAAGAATAGCAACAACATTAAAATAAATATTTCCTATATAAACTATAAAAACTTTAACAAAACAAGAGAAAAAGAAGTTGGATAGAATAGCGTGCCCAAGTGTACCCTCAAGCAAGAGAACTCTAACCCAAGACAGTGGAAGACCATGGTACAGAGGCTATGGCACTACCCAAGACTGGAGAATACTGGTTTGATTTTTGAGTGTCTTTCTCCTAGAAGAGCTGCTTACCAAAGCTAAAGAATCTCTTCTACCCTAACCAATAGGAAAGTAGCCACTGAACAATTACAGCGCAGTTGTTAACCCCTTGGGTGAAGAAAAATTGTTTGGTAATCTCAGTGTTTTCATGTGTATGAGGACAGAGGAGAATCTGTAAAGAATATGCCAGACAATTCGGTGTATGTGTAGGCAAAGGGAAAGTGAACCGTAACCAGAGATAAAGATCCAATGTAATACTGTCTGGCCAGTCAAAGGACCCCATAACTCTCTAGTGGTAGTATCTCAACAGAATGAACATTCTGGAAAGAAATATTGAGTGGAATGTTGTTGTGGTCGATTGCTTCATTTTTTCCCGTAGAAAAGATCCAATATAATTTGTTTATGAATTAAGATTAGACTCAGCAGCTGAAGACCAGACAGGAGAACAATACCAAAGACAAGTTAGAATGAGAGAATTAAAACTCATTTTCAGTGTAGATTAATCACCGAAAATCTTATAAGATATTTTTCAATAAGACAAGTTTTTCCTTACATATATCCATGTTCATTAGTCATTTTCATTTAGAGGATTTCCCCTCGTACATGTGTCACATAGGATGTTATATTATTTCACTTTAATGTTTAGAAATATAAATTTAGTTTAGATGGAAATGAGGGATATTATCCATATAGTTTTATGTTTGTTTGTTTCATCATTTCTAGGAATAAAATTTCCAAAAAAAATTAATGGTATAATATCTATTGGGGTTTTAATGAAATTTCCTTTTTGTATAAGATTGTTTAGAAAGAACGTAAATAATCAAGTAGACATGAACTAGTTCCCGAAGAAGCAAAAAACCATTAATTCGTTAGATAAACGTATTAGGGAAATAATAGAAAATAGCTGTCAAGGGAACCTTGAGGTTAAAATGTTTATTTTAGATAGTGGAACAGTAAATGTTTACTTAAACTGTGACGAGAGTGAAAAGCATTGACATGAAACTATTTGTTCTAGTGTTAATTAATCTGATTGTAAATTTACCAGAATCAACTGTGTAGTAATGACTGGTGAGCAATGATAATTGAGACTATGTTTTCACATCATTTTGATTTTTGTTTGTATTGTTCGTATTACACGTAAACACACTACAGAATACTTAGGCTCGAAATAGCGTTGGGTTGTTAGTATACAAACAGACTTACATCCATTTTTAGTAAACAGATTTGGCAACATATTCGTATTCTTGCTCATTGAGAGAGAGAGAGAGAGAGAGAGAGAGAGAGAGAGAGAGAGAGAGAGAGAGAGAGAGGAGAGAGAGAGAGAGAGAGAATGAATATTTATTTGACATTTTCATATACGAGAGTCGACTAAATAAAAAAAAAAGTTTTGTGAAATTCAAGATAAGAACAATCTCAGAAACACCGTATCTTTGAATTTACGAAGGCCTACCAAAAAGCCTCTCTGTACCCACAAATTCTCCTTTATTCTCTTTTATTCGCAATGAAATGCGAAGGTGCTGACTAAGCAACCGTCTACTACGCGGATACGGTCCATGAAACACAATTTTAATACGCCAACGCACTTTCAACCATCTGTTACTAAACATCACCGTCTTTTTCACACGGCGAACGCCACCTGTAAATGAAATGTAAAACTACGCTATTTGCGTAAGTGCCGTAGACACTGGAATGTTTGGAGTAAGTTTAATAGTCGATTATTGTTCATTAAATTAGCAGTTTGCGTAGTGAATATCGTCGTGGGATTTGAAATGTTTTATCGTTAGGTCAACAACTTAGCTTTATATGGGGACATGCGTACAAGGCGTGAAGGTATATTGATGGCAGTAACAAGATACTAAATTTCTTCGGGAGATAAACAGGTATGCCATCACCCTTTTTATGGGGCTCTAAGGCTCTAAAAGGTATATTGTTTTTATCGTAAATTTTCATAGTAGATTGTAAATGTTAGTGTACAGCAGTGCAATATA
>NC_090757.1:40323497-40325997 GCF_036898095.1 Palaemon carinicauda | reverse complement strand
AAGCGTTTGGGGCTCTTAGAAAAAATACAGAACAAATAATTCCCAGATACTAAAATTCTATTTTTATTTCTATAAAAAAATGGTAAAAACCAATGGTTAAAAGTAAACCACATGTGTAGGGGAAGAATCTATAAGAACAGATGTGATACACTGATCAATATCAAGAGAGTCTGTCCCTTGACATAACCGGGCAGAGAGTATCATACTCTGACAAAAACAGATTTTTTTTTTCACTTCTGGCAGAAACTGAAATTGTACACCATTACTGCGATTAAGCTACCTTTATGATGATCTTTGTTGTGGTGGCCAATGCGGTAACGTCCCTGACTGGTGATTGCCAGACTGGGGTCCGAGCCCTGCTCAAACTCGTTAGTTCCTTTGGTCACTGCAACCTCACTCTCCATGTGAGGTAAGGATTGGAGGTTTGGGGTCTATCTGCTGAGTCTTCAGAAGCTATTGCCTGGCCCTCCTTGGTCCTAGCTTGGGTGCTGATTATATGTATATTTGATTAATCTCTAGGGCATTGTCCTGCTTGATAGGGGAATGTCACTGTCCCTTGTCTATGACATTCATGAGCGGAATTTAAACCTTTAAAGCCTTTATTGGGCGTTCGTAAAGGATGGTAAGGAAGTCACCTTCTGCCAACAAAAGAATTATACCCGTCCTCCATCTTGATGGACGAGATTGTATCACACATGTCCAGGACTGGATTGACGTCCGTATGAATTCTCATTAAAACTAAGCTCAAATCTTATAACATGTTTACAGTTCTCATTAGGCGAGTTTAGAATACTTCGAGTTGGTTACAGTGTCTCAGTTTACTGTCCTTTTGACTTGTTCCCACTACCTGCATGCCAACGGCCCCTCTTCTCGTGGCCCAACTATCCATGTGTAGAGATGGGTTGATTGCATTCTTGGTGTACCACCCACTTTGCAATTAATTAGAAGTCTTTCATAAGTGAGTTGGAATGATTTAAATGGTTTTCTTTCAAGTATGCACTTTTGTGTGTTGTTTTTGCACGTTGTAATAACTATGCAACCTTCTTTTTTTCATTTTGGTATAATTTAATCTTCTGTATCTTTGTTTTTCTTTTGAATCTGTCTTATTCCTGATAAGTTTCTGCTATGTATTAAAACTGGTTAGGTTTTACCTTAATATTATCGTCACGTTTCTGATTAAATGTTTGATGGCTAATATAAAATCTTTGATGTTAGTGGTTTTTTTTTTCATTATAAGTAATCTTAATTATTCATTATGTGATTATTATTATTTTCACTTGTTACTTAGTTACCTATAAACTTAGTTACCTTTAAACCTAGTAACCCATAAACCTAGTTACCTAAAAACTTAGTTACCTATAAACATAGTTCCCCATAAACCCAGATACCTATAAACTTTGTTACCTATAAACTTAGTTAATTATAAATTTAGTTATCTGTAAACCTAGTTCACGATAAACGTGGTTAACTATAAACTTAGTTACCTATAAACCTAGTTCACAATAAAACGTGGTTAACTATAAACTTTAACTATAAACGGGGTTAACTATAAATTTAGTTACTTATAATCCTAGTTCACAATAAACGAGGTTAACTATAAACTTAGTTAACAATAAACATTTTTAACTATAAACTTAGTTACCTATAAACCTAGTTCACAGTAAACGTGGTTAACTATAAACTTAGTTAACTATAAACCTAGTTACCTATAAACCTAGTTACATATAAACTTGGTTACGTATAAACTTACTGAACTGTAACCATATTTTCAAATAATGAAAGTAGCCTCATTCCCTTTAAAATGTAAGAAAACGTAATCGAAAGTTCTGTTTTTCTTTTTTCTTTTTAATTTGCAAAAATGACATTTAAAACGGACGACAACGTCCAGAATTCTCGGAGGTAAAAATACCATCACGAAATATCTGGAATTGGTGTCCCTGCATGTGACTGGCACTCAAAGGTCTGGAAGAAATTCCAGATTTCGAATAGAAACTTTTGACAATCTCATCACAAACTGATTCCAGGATTTCTATACTTCCTGGAGCTTCGTACCCGACCGTCTTCCGGCAGCTTGTCATTCCTTTCTCAAACGTTTCTCAAAACTGTTCTTTCGTCCTATACATGTAACTCATTCGCTAATTAACCGAAGAACGAGTGACTTCCGTTTTGATTGTTGCGTCCAATTCCATTTTTGTTTTGCGTACCTTCTTCGGGATGTCATTGGCTCGTTTTCCTTTGTTTTTTACATTCTAAGTTTGTGTGATTGATACTTGATATGTGAAAAAAAAAAACTATTGAAGTTTGTTCCAACACTGATACAAACTTCTGAATCATTTATATTGGAGTCTTTAAGTGGGAGGAAGCCTCATCAAGAGGTCCCCTTTAGCTGTTATCACGAAGGAAGAAGAGATAATTATTAAATAAATAAGCTTACAAATTTGAATAGAAATTCATGGATATAGTAGCTAACTTGATAACGATCCAGATGATTCTGATATCG
>NC_090757.1:40288497-40313497 GCF_036898095.1 Palaemon carinicauda | reverse complement strand
CCGTTCTCTGTGTAAAGCAACTATTATTATTATTATTATTATTATTATTATTATTACTATTTTTATTATTATTATTATTATTATTATTATTATTATCATTATCATTATTATTATTATTATTATTGTTATTTATTATTATTACTAATCGGAAGAAACTAAAATATGACAAAATTGCACAGAAAACTCACGGAAATGGGCGTGCTTATCAAAAAGGAAATGTCCCTACAATGAAATATTATAAGTGAAATTAAGATAAAACCACGTACTATAAAAGAGTATCAAGTGTAAAAGGTATTTCTATTAGGTCTTCGAGAGTATTTGATGACAAATATCATTATAGTAAATGTTTGAAAGCAACCAAGGAGGTTAATTGGAAACTATAAACTGGCGCCACTGCAACTTGGGTCGTCTTCGCTTGAAATACAATATCAGCTGCAATATATTCGTTTTCATTATAGGATGGAAAACGTTTTACCATCTATTCATTTTACTTCACATGCAATGCATGTAATACTAATGGCTACAAGGAAGATCTACATCAAACAAAGCAACAAGGTTAAGGAAAAGAACGCAGCAAAGTAGTTTTAATTGAAGGCAAACACCAGATAGTATCTTAATTGCCTGAACGTTTAAAGATGAAGTGACAAGTCTAAGACTAGGGTTGTGGTGGCCTGGTGGTAGCGTCCTCGCTTGGTGATTGCCAGACTAAGGTTCGAGTCCCGCTCTAACTCGTTAGTTCCTTTGGTCGCTGCAACCTCACCATCCTAGTGAGCTAAAGATGGGGTGTTGTGGGAGCCTATAGGTCTTTCTGGTGAGTCATCAGCAGCCATTGCCTGGTCCTCATTGGTCCTAGCTTGGGTGCTGATCATAGATATGGTCAGTCTCTATGGCATTACCCTGCTTGGTAAGGCAATGTCACTGTCCCTTGCCTCTACCATTCATGAGTGGGCTTAAAACTCTTAAACCCCCCTCCCCTCCCCCCTCCACATCGTCCACTTAACAACCATCTTATTTCCCCCCCCCCCCCCGTGGGGTCATGGTAAACGGGAAAATAATCCTATAATGAACATGCCGACCCGGAGATATCAAATGCTTTACACTTTAAAAAAAAAAACACCTGTTGTTAATACTTATAAAAAGTAACATTCATTGGATTCTCTTTTTTGTTCTACATTAATACGATCACACTTTTTTTAGGTCGCTCTAATTACGATTCTTGCCGAGACGATTTTTAATGATACGCCGACCCCCGCAAGCAATATGTCCGGTTCAAGTCCGTGACGTTAATGTTGTTTTGACAGGCTCTGTGCCAATTGTTCAATGAGTATCCTAATTGCTTTGTTCGTCATCCCATTGGGCCAGGGTTGATATGTATATGATCCTTTCATTCTGTGCTTGATCAGGACACTATTATTATTTGCTTTATTTTTCTGTCTATTTTTTTCTGGGTTGTTATAATTTTATATTTTAGTTCTGCTAGAAGTCAGTCTCTGTCTCTGTCTCTCATTTTAAATATGCATGTACTTGCAAACGGAAAGAAAGACAAATATATATTTGTATATATATATATATATATATATATATATATATATATATATATATGTGTGTGTGTGTGTGTGTGTGTGTGTGTGTATATCTAAATATATATATATATATATATATATATATATATATATATATATATATGTATATTTATATATATATGTATATATATATATATATATATATATATATATATATATATATATATATATGTATATATATATAATTTATCTATTTATTTATTTGTTTCAATCTTTTTGCCCCCAAGATTAGAATAGTTTTATTTCCTTAAAACAATAATCATTTGAGAGAACAAAAATCAAAGAATTAAAAATATGAAGGAAAGGCAGATAATGTTTATCGTAGAACACAATCCGCTTTCGCAAAGACTGTCAATCAAACGGCGAAGCTACTCGTATTTAGGTTAAACTCGTGAACCAAGCTAAGGCAAATGCCATCCAACTTTCACTTCTTTTTTTATCTCCTCCTCCATTGCCTGCATCTTTTCCCACTTTTATGTGGGGTCGATGTTTATGGCCAGCGTTCTCCATCTACCTCTGTCCCACACTTCAGCACCGGTTAATCCCTTGGACAGCTATTTGCAAATATTTGCGTAATTCCTTCACATTTTAACTTCATATTTATACAGTTTTATGGCCTTTGTAGTGAGCACATCATATTTATACAGTTTTAAGGCCTTTGTAGTGAGCACAAGTATACCTTCAAGCGAGAGAACTATACTCCAAGAAAGTGGAAGACTCGGGTACAGAGGCTGTGACACTCCCCAAGTCTATAGGACAATAGTTTGATTTTGGAGTGTCCTCCAAGAAGAGCTGCTTCCCAGAGCTAAAGTCTCTTTTACCCTTACCACAAGGAAAGTAGCAACTGGAAAATAACTGTGCAGTAGTTAACCACTTGAGCGAAAAAAAATAATTGCTTAGTGAGTAAAAATATGAAAATAAACATGGAAATGACTCACTATAAAGATAAGATCCATCAAAGTAGACTGAGGTGGTATAGTCATTTCATGAGAGGAGATGAACAGTGTATTGGGAGTAGAATGATGGTAATGGAGGTACAGGGAAGGAGAAGGAGATGGAGACCAAAGCTAAGGTGGATATACTGCATCAAGGATGACCTTCGATCAAAGGAATTAACCGGTGATGAAGTGTGGGACAGAGGTATATGGAGAACGCTGGCCAGAAACATCGACCCCACATAGGAGTGGGAAAAGATGCAGACAAAGGAGAAGAAGAAGAAGAAGAAGAAGAAGGGCCGCTAGAATATTAGTATCAGAAAGAAGAGATCTAGATATCAGACCATTTGTTCATGTGACAGAGACCTTTTACTTCTTCATCAATGAACAGTGGATGCTAGAAGAATTCTTTTAGATTATTCCATCAGAGCCACTAGAATGTTAGTATCTGAAAGATGATATCGAGGTATCGGACCATTTGTTCATGTGACAAAGACCTTGTACTTCTTCATCAATGAACATTGGAAGCTAGAAGAATTCTTGTAGAATATTCCATCAGAGCCACTAGAAGGTCAGCATCTGGAAGAAGAGATCTAGATATCCGACCATTTGTTCATGTGACAAAGACCTTGTACTTCATGAATGAACAGTGGATAGTAGAAGAATTCTTTTAGATTATTCCATCAGACCCACTTGAATGTTAGCATCTGAAAGAAGAGATCTAGATATCCGACTATTTGTTAACGTGACAAAGACCTTGTACATCTTCATCAATGAACAGTAGATACACCAAGAATTCTTTTATATTATTCCATCAGAGCCACTAGAATGTTAGCATCTGAATGAAGAGATGTAGATATCCGACCTTTTGTTCATGTGGTAAAGACCTTGTACTTCTCATCAATGAACAGTGAGTACTATAAGAATTCTTTTCGATTATTCCATCAGAGCCACTAGAATGTTAGCATCTGAAAGATGAGATCTAGATATCCGACCATTTGTTCATGTGACAAAGATCTTGGACACCTTCATCAATGAACAGTGGATACTAGAGTAATTCTTTTATATTATTCCATCAGAGCCACTAGAATGTTAGCATCTGAAAAAAAGAGATCAAGATATTCGACCTTTTCTTCATATGACAAAGGCTTTGTACTTCTTCATCATTGAACAATAGATACTAGAAGAATTCTTTTAGATTATTCCATCAGAGTCACTAGAATGTTAGCATCTGAAAGAAGAGATCTAGATATCCGACCTTTTGTTCATATGACAAAGACCTTGAACTTCTTCCTCAATGAAAAGTGGATACTAGAAGAATTCTTTTAGATTATTCCATCAAAGCCAATAGAATGTTAGCATCTGAAAGAAGAGATCTAGATATCCGACCATTTGTTCATATGACAAAGACCTTGTACATCTTCATCAATGAACAGTCGACAATAGAAGAAATCTTTTAGATTAATCAATCAGAGCAACTAGAATGTTAGCATCTGAAAGAAGATAAATAGAATTCGGACCATTAGTTCATGTGACAAAGACCTTGTACTTCTTCATCAATGTACAGTGGATACTGGAAGAATTCTTTTAGATTATTTCATCAGAGCCACTAGAATGTTAACATATGAAAAAAGAGATCTAGATATCCGACTATTTGTTCATGTGACAAAGACCTTTTACATCATCATCAATGAACAGTGGATACCAGAAGGATTCTTTTAGATTATTCCATTAGAGCCACTACAATGTTAGCATCTGAAAGAGGAGATCTAGATATCCAACCATTTATTCATATGACACAGACCTTGTACTATTTCATCAATGAACAGTGGATACTAGAAGAATTATTCCAGATTATGCCATCAGAGCCACTAGAATTCTACTTTGTCTGCATCTTTTCCCACTTTTACGTGGGGTTGATGTTTCTGGCCAGCATTTTCCATCTACCTCTGTCCCACAAATCATCACCGGTAAATCCCTTTGATCGAAGGTCATCCTTGATACAGTCCATCTACCTTCTCTTTGGTCTCCCTCTCCTTCTCGTTCCCTGTACCTCCATTTCCATTACTCTCCTCCCAATATACTGTTCATCAGAGCCATTAGAATGTTATCATCTTAAAGAAAAGATCTAAATATCCTACTATTAGTTCATGTGACAAAAATCTTGTACATCTTCATCTGAACAGTCGACAATAGAAAAATTCTTTTAGATTATTCAATCAGAGCCACTAGAATGTTAGCATCTGAAAGAAGATCTAGATATCGGACCATTTGTTCATGTGACAGAGGCCTTGTACTTCTTCATCAATGAACATTGGATACTGGAAGAATTCTTTTAGATTATTCCATCAGACCCACTAGAATGTTAGCATCTGAAAGAAGAGATCTATATATCCGACTATTTGCTCGCGTGACAAAGACTTTGTACATCTTCATCAATGAACAGTGGATACTAGAAGAATTCATTTATATTATTCCATCAGAGCCACTAAAATATTAGCATGTGAGAGAAGAGATCTAGATATCCGACCATTAACTCACATAACAAAGACCTTGTACTTCTTCATCAATGAACAGTGGATACTAAAAGAATTCTTATAGATTATTCCATCAGAGCCAATAGAATATTTGCATCTGAAAGAAGAGATCTAGATATCCGACTATTTTTTCATGTGACAAAGACCTTGTACATCTTCATCATTGAACAGTGGATACAAGAAGAATTGTTTTTTATTATTGCATCAGAGCTACTAGAATGTTAGCATCTGAAAGAAGAGATCTAGATATCCGACCATTTGTTCATGTGACAAATACCTTGTACATCTTCATCAATGAACAGTGGATAACAGAAGAATTGTTTTTTAATTATTCCGGCAGCTCCACTAGAATTTTAGCATCTGAAAGAAAAGATCTATATATCCGACTATTTGTTCATGTGACAAAGACCTTGTACTTCTTCATCAATGAAAAGTGGATACTAGAAGAATTATTTTATATAATTCCATCAGAGCCACTAGAATGTTAGCATCTGAAAAAAAGAGATCAAGATATTCGACCTTTTCTTCATATGACAAAGGCTTTGTACTTCTTCATCAATGAACAATAGATACTAGAAGAATTCTTTTAGATTATTCCATCAGAGTCACTAGAATATTAGCATCTGAAAGAAGAGATCTAGATATCCGACCTTTTGTTCATATGACAAAGACCTTGTACTTCTTCCTCAATGAAGAGTGGATACTAGAAGAATTCTTTTAGATTATTCAATCAAAGCCACTAGAATGTTAGCATCTGAAAGAAGAGATTTAGATATCCAACTATTTGTTCATGTGACAAAGACCTTGTATATATTCATCAATGAATAGTAAATACTTGAAGAATTCTTGCAGAGTATTCCATCAGAACTACTAGAATGTTATCATCTGAAAGAAGAGACATATTGTTTGATGAGTTCAGAAACTAGTCCTCTTGCTTCGGAATTTTCATAATCAAGGATATGAATAATTCGGACTATGGCTGCGTCCTTGGCCTTTCTTCTAAGAGTTTCTCCCCTTACCACCTGTTCTCCTCGACTCAGTAGCTTCAGGGTATGCAGATGTCCAGTTCCCTCAAATTTACTGATAAGATCTTTTACGTGCCCTTTTCTAACCATTATTGAACTTCTTTCCTTAGTCCTTATTTCCTTTTCTCCTCTCAGATCATTTTCATTTTGTTTGATGAGTTCCTAAACTAGTCCTCTTGCTTCGGAATTTTCATAATCAAGGATATGAATAATTCGGACTATGGCTGCGTCCTTGGCCTTTCTTCTAAGAGTTTCTCCCCTTACCACCTGTTCTCCTCGACTCAGTAGCTTCAGGGTATGTAGATGTCCAGTTCCCTCAAATTTATTGATAAGATCTTTTACGTGCCCTTTTCTAACCATTATTAAACTTCTCTCCTTAGTCCTTATTTCCTTTTCTCCTCTCAGATCATTTTCATATTGTTTGATGAGTTCATAAACTAGCCCTCTTGCTTCGGAATTTTCATAATCAAGGATATGAATAATTTGGACCATGGCTGCATCCTTGGCGTCTCTTCTAAGAGTTTCTCTCCTTACCACCTGTTCTCCTTGACCTAGTAGCTTCAGGGTATGTAGATGTCCAGTTCCCTCAAATTTACTGATAAGATCTTTTACGTGCCCTTTTCTAACCATTATTGGACTTCTTTCCTTAGTCCTTATTTCCTTTTCTCCTCTCAGATCATTTTCATTTTGTTTGATGAGTTCATAAACTAGTTCTTTTGCTTCGGAATTTTCATAATCAAGGATATGAATAATTCGGACTATGGCTGCGTCCTTGGCGTCTCTTCTAAGAGTTTCTCTCCTTACCACCTGTTCTCCTTGACTCAGTAGCTTCATGGTATGCAGATGTCCAGTTCCCTCAAATTTACTGATAAGATCTTTTACGTGCCCTGTTCTAACCATTATTGAACTTCTTTCCTTAGTCCTTATTTCCTTTTCTCCTCTCAGATCATTTTCATTTTGTTTGATGAGTTCATAAACTAGTCCTCTTGCTTCGGAATTTTCATAATCAAGGATATGAATAATTCGGACTATGGCTGCATCCTTGGCGTCTCTTCTAAGAGTTTCTCTCCTTACCACCTGTTTTCCTTGACTCAGTAGCTTCAGGGTATGCAGATGTCCAGTTCCCTCAAATTTACTGATAAGATCTTTTACTTGCCCTTTTCTAACCATTATTGAACTTTTTTCCTTAGTCCTTATTTCCTTTTCTCCTCTCAGATCATTTTCACATTGTTTGATGAGTTCTTAAACTAGCCATCTTGCCTCGGAATTTTCATAATCAAGGATATGAATAATTCGGACTATGGCTGCGTCCTTGGCCTTTCTTCTAAGAGTTTCTCTCCTTACCACCTGTTTTCCTTGACTCAGTAGCTTCAGGGTATGCAGATGTCCAGTTCCCTCAAATTTACTGATAAGATCTTTTACGTGCCCTTTTCTAACCATTATTGGACTTCTTTCCTTAGTCCTTGTTTCCTTTTCTCCTCTCAGATCATTTTCATATTGTTTGATGAGTTCATAAACTAGTCCTCTTGCTTCGGAATTTTCATAATCAAGGATATGAATTATTCGGACTATGGCTGTGTCCTTGGCGTCTCTTCTAAGAGTTTCTCTCCTTACCACCTGTTCTCCTTGACTCAGTAGCTTCAGGGTATGCAGATGTCCAGTTCCCTCAAATTTACTGATAAGATCTTTTACGTGCCCTTTTCTAACCATTATTGGAATTCTCTCCTTAGTCCTTATTTCCTTTTCTCCTCTCAGTTCATTTTCATATTGTTTGATGGGTTCATAAACTAGTCCCCTTGCTTTGGAATTTTCATAATCAAGGATATGAATAATTCGGACTATGGCTGTGTCCTTGGCGTCTCTTCTAAGAGTTTCTCTCCTTACCACCTGTTCTCCTTGACTCAGTAGCTTCAGGGTATGCAGATGTCCAGTTCCCTCAAATTTACTGATAAGATCTTTTACGTGCCCTTTTCTAACCATTATTGGAATTCTCTCCTTAGTCCTTATTTCCTTTTCTCCTCTCAGTTCATTTTCATATTGTTTGATGGGTTCATAAACTAGTCCCCTTGCTTTGGAATTTTCATAATCAAGGATATGAATAATTCGGACTATGGCTGTGTCCTTGGCGTCTCTTCTAAGAGTTTCTCTCCTTACCACCTGTTCTCCTTGACTCAGTAGCTTCAGGGTATGCAGATGTCCAGTTCCCTCAAATTTACTGATAAGATCTTTTACGTGCCCTTTTCTAACCATTATTGGAATTCTCTCCTTAGTCCTTATTTCCTTTTCTCCTCTCAGTTCATTTTCATATTGTTTGATGGGTTCATAAACTAGTCCCCTTGCTTTGGAATTTTCATAATCAAGGATATGAATAATTCGGACTATGGCTGTGTCCTTGGCGTCTCTTCTAAGAGTTTCTCTCCTTACCACCTGTTCTCCTTGACTCAGTAGCTTCAGGGTATGCAGATGTCCAGTTCCCTCAAATTTACTGATAAGATCTTTTACGTGCCCTTTTCTAACCATTATTGGACTTCTTTCCTTAGTCCTTATTTCCTTTTCTCCTCTCAGATCATTTTCATATTGTTTGATGAGTTCATAAACTAGTCCTCTTGCTTCGGAATTTTCATAATCAAGGATATGAATAATTCGGACTATGGCTGCGTCCTTGGCCTTTCTTCTAAGAGTTTCTCTCCTTACCACCTGTTCTCCTTGACTCAGTAGCTTCAGGGTATGCAGATGTCCAGTTCCCTCAAATTTACTGATAAGATCTTTTACGTGCCCTTTTCTAACCATTATTGGACTTCTTTCCTTAGTCCTTATTTCCTTTTCTCCTCTCAGTTCATTTTCATATTGTTTGATGGGTTCATAAACTATTCCTCTTGCTTCGGAATTTTCATAATCAAGGATATGAATAATTCGGACTATGGCTGCGTCCTTGGCCTTTCTTCTAAGAGTTTCTCTCCTTACCACCTGTTTTCCTTGACTCAGTAGCTTCATGGTATGCAGCTGTCCAGTTCCCTCGAATTTACTAATAATATCTTTTACGTGTCCTTTTTTTAACCATCACTGGACTTCTATCTGTAGACCATATTTCTTTTTCTTCTCGTAATTCAGCTTCATATTGTTTGGCGAGTTCAGAATCTAGTTGTCTTGCTTCGAATTTTCTATAAAGTATATTTATAATTCGGGCTATATCTGCGTCCTTGGCATCTCCATTAAGATTTTCTCTCGCCACCACTTTTTCTCCATGATCCAGGCTTCTTATTTGCGACAGAAAAGTTCTGGAATCCAATACAGAACAGCAATAACTACATAATAACTTCTGTTTTGAAGCTCCAATAACATTATCAAAATTCAGCGCCATCTCAGAAACGACTCTTCTATCGATAGCTGTTCCACAATAACACTTATTATATGTAAAACTCTCCATTATTAAACACTAAATTATTTCAGTACATAATGTGGGGTAATTTTAGAAAAGTAAAGTGATCTGGTTGAAGTCGTCCTTGGAATCTCCAGTGTGTCTTCATACGATACTGGATACTGGAGACATCTGGGAGCTGACGAAAGATTCGCACTTCTTTATTTTTTTCCACATATTGAACGGGGATTTATGGTCATGCACACACACATACACACACACACACACTATATGTATATATATATATATATATATATATATATATATATATTATATATATATATATATATATATATATATATATGGCCATAATCCCTGTTCGATATAGGAAATAGAAATAGATAAAGGAAAATCTTTCGTCCGATCGCATAATGTCTTCAGGATTCGAGGGTTTCTTTATTTTTTTTTCAGGATGAAATGAAAATTGCTTCTACGTTTCTCATTTATTATTTGTCGCAGGCAAGTCTCTCGAATCACTATTTCACGTGACTTTATCAGGACTACAAATATTCGGATATTCCGAAATATACAAATATTGATAAAAATAAAAAAAAATAAAAATAAAAGATGAATTTGGAAATTTATCAGTCATTTTTCAGAAGGCTTCACAGGATTTCAGGGCAGATCTCGCATTCTTGCTGCATTCTATTCCCTTCTGAGGCTTTATGAGGGACTCCTGCCAGGGTCGTCGTCTCTCTGCCATCTCATCATCATCCTGTCTGTCCTTCGTGTATGTGATCTATCTCTTTCGCAACCCATTCTTGCAGGGGGATTGAAGTCTGTCTTCAGGAAGGTCAGACTTTTAAAATGGCCACTTTTCTTATGATAAAAGCTTAATTCGATGCTCCTCCATCTTCTCTTCAATTAAACATTTTCTGCATTCCCATCCATGCAGTTTCTCGTTTTTCTCCGAAGATTCCGCTGTTGCAGAGGAATTAATGAAGTCTTCAAGAATGGTCCCGCTTGTGTAGCGCAGCTCAAAATGTGAGGCTTTCTCGCTTCCTCAGAATTTCTATATACGAAGTCTAAATTGATTCCTGACTCGTGTTCATCTGGAACGGACTCGCTGTCAACAGCAGCTTGAAGTCTCTCGGCTTCAGCATTTTATTTTGGGTAAAGCATCTTCCAGTTTTCCATCCAAGTTTTCTAATGCGTTGAAAAACGCATAAATGCAGTTTTTCCTTTCATCCTGAGAACTTCTTAAAGCTCAATTTGTTGGAGAGATTTCTGAAAAGCTTCGGCTTACCTGAAGTCTGCAGAGAATGGTGGGAATGATTCTTGTCTTCTCTCTCACGAAGCAATTAAGGTATTGTTTAATCATTATAAACGTAAGCATTAATGCGTTGCCACTTATAAATACTGTATGTTTACGTTTATAACGAGTAAACAGTACCTTAAAGGCGTCGTGAGAGAGAAGACAAGAATCTTTCCCACCATTCTCAGGAGACTCCAGGTAAGGCGAAACTTTTCAGAAATCTCTCCAACAAATTGAGCTTCAGGAAGTTCTCAGGCTAAAAGGAAACACTGCATTTATGCTTTTCCATTAAACTTTCAGTGTATACATGTGTATCCAGTCACTTTATTCCGCGAATTTTCATTGGGGCTACGCTGGCTTTCTTATTTATGCTATGGCGCGAACATTTCAAATTTCAAAATACAAAAATATACGGATATTCCGAAATTAATTATCAAATATTTCCATGAGATAATTTTACGAATCTTTGAAAAGAATAAATCAGATTAATTTTGAAACGGAAATCAAAGAAATAATCCCAGTTTCTTCTGATTGTCCGGCGTCGGTCCTTGGCTTGGAAATGTCGATTGTTCATTTCCCTTTATTTTATTGCTATTGATTTTATATCTATCCATTTATCTATCTATCTATCTATATATATGTCTATATATATATATATACAGTATATATATATATATATATATATATATATATATATATATATTATATATATATGTATATATATATATATATATACAGTATATATATATATATATATATATATATATATATATATATATATATATATATATATATATAATTGAGACCTAGTATTGAGGTAACTTGACCATGTAAGTGAAATGCTTGCTTCTATCAAAATGTGGTCGAGATAGTTATATTATTTCTACGTATCCCCGCTCCCATATTGCTTCGCTTAACAAAGTGGTGAAGTCCTACCCGTTTAGATACTGTATAGAATTATTAAAGAAACAAAAGGATTATTATTATTATTATTATTATTATTATTATTATTATTATTATTATGGATGATGTTGTTATTATTATTATTATTATTATTATTATTATTATTATTATTATCATTATTATTACATAATAGATAGATAGATTTTTGAGCGATGATAAACATAATGGGTGTTTAGTTCTAATAGCTAAAGTTACCTCGTCATGAACATTCTTTCAGGCACGTTTGTCTAAAACTCATTTGCTTCTATTGAAATTCATAAATTGTAATGTTTTTTTTTCTATAATTTAATTAAGTTACTTAATTCATGCTTGGTTTTAATTTCATCTTGTAATATATAAGAATAAATGTAGGTATCTAAGCACCAAATAGCTGAAAGGCTCAAATGCCTTTTACCTAATATCATTCGTATAATTCAATTCAATGGTCTTAATGTTTGCTGTTGTTCAGTATTTAAATATTTCCAAAAATTTTAATTCTATTTCCACTCAAGTTTGCAAGTTTTCTTAATGTACATTGAATACATGTTTATTACATTTTTGCTGTTTATGTTGAACAGGCTGACATAATCCTCTTTTGCTTGTGTTACTGTTTTTCAAATATTTTGTTTTAATTGTTCCTTATTTCTCATATTTATTTATTTCCTTGTTTCCTTTCCTCACTCGGCTATTTTACCCTGTTGGAGCCCTTGGGCTTATAGCATTTTGATTTTCCAACTAGGGTTGTAGTTTAGCTAATAATAATAATAATAATAATAATAATAATAATAATAATAATAATAATAAATGATAAATGATAATAATAACAACAACTCTGCTAATGTCCAGGCTATCTTAATCACCGTATATACAGTAGTTTTACTCTAAACGACTTTAACAAATTAGGACTATCAGCCATTACTAGTGAATTTCAATCAAGGCGATTAATCTTAATGGTCCCTCAATTTCATATATTGGCTTAGAAAGTATTACGAAGCGTTCCCTTGGGAGTATGGTATTACCCTTCAACCAGAAGTTTTTTTTTTTTTTTTTTTTTTTTTTTTTTTTTGTAAGAACGCCAGTGTGCTAATTATTCATACTAGCAGATGAAATATTACCACTATTACAATAGAGTGTCACAGTGTGGGTATACGCTTGCAATTGATTCATTTATTGGTCAGGGTAAATAGAAGAAAGTTGATCTTGTTACCAAAATTTTCAGAATAAAAGTAATCACTTGGCTTTCAGAAGCATTCCTGATACACCTTGCTCTCAGGAACTGCACCTTATGACGCCCTAACTGCTCGACGAGTAACCAAAATGATAAGCGATAAATGATAGGAAGAAGCTGCGTAGTAATAGCGTGCCAAGGTGCACATCCTCAGAGCGAGGTGTGTCAGGAATTCATGTGTCCAACTGTACTGTTCGATGCGTCATAACCGATATTGTGTTGCACGCTTGTGCTTTACAGTTACAAATTATATTAATAGGTGTGCAGACTCTTAACAATGAAACACGCTCTCTCTCTCTCTCTCTCTCTCTCTCTCTCTCTCTCTCTCTCTCTCTCTCTCTCTCTCTCTTTCTCGGACTTGTGGTAGCTCAGTTACAGCGCAGGATTCGATTTTTGGACCAGACGATGATGGGTCTAATCCCTTATAGTATGTCATGCCACCCTTTGAGATACTACCGCTAGAGAGTTATGTGGTCCTTTGACTGGCCAGACAGTACTATATTGTATCCTTTTATATGGTTACGGTGCACTTTCCCTTTTCGTACACACACACCGAATAGCCTGGCATATTCTTTACAGATTCTCCTCTGTCCTCTTACACCTGACAACAGTGAGATTACAAAACAATTCTTTTTTTACCCAAGGGGTCAACTATTGTACTGTAATTGTTCAGTGGCTACTTTCCTCTTGGTAAGGGTAGAAGAGAGACTAGCTATGGTAAGCAGTTCTTCTAGGACACTCCAAAATCAAACCATTGTTTTCTAGTCTTGGGAAGGACCATAACCTCTGTACCATGGTCATCCACTGTCTTGGATTAGAGTTCTCTTGCTTGAGGGTACACTCGGGCACACTATTCCATGTAATTTCTCTTGTTTTTTTTAATTTCTTTTTTACATTTTATGTAGGAAATATTTATCTTAATGTTGTTACTGTTCTTAAAATATTCTATTTTTCCTTATTTCCTTTCCTCACTGGGCTATTTTCCCGGTTGGAAAACCTTGGTTTATAGCATCCTGCTTTTCCAACTAGGGTTGTAGCTTAGCAAGTAATAATAATAATAATAATAATAATAATAATAATAATAATAATAATAATAATAATAATAATGCTCTAAGTTGTAAGTTATATGTTGTAGATCAGAGAGAGAGAGAGAGAGAGAGAGAGAGAGAGAGACAGAGAGAGAGAGACAGAGAGAGAGAGAGGGGGGGGAAGTAATTCACTTCTCCGCCAAAAATGTATAAAAAAAAAGAAGACATTGCCATGGTAACCTCTCACCCCACATGTAGAGGAAAAATTGTTGAAGTTTGTAATTCTCTCTCTCTCTCTCTCTCTCTCTCTCTCTCTCTCTCTCTCTCTCTCTCTCTCTCTCTCTCTCTCTCTCTCTCTCTCTCTCTCTCAAAAAATTCAATATCAATTTTTATTTGAGGAGTTAGGCTGCTCTCTTCTCTCTCTCTCTCTCTCTCTCTCTCTCTCTCTCTCTCTCTCTCTCTCTCTCTCTCTCTCAAAACACTTGCTACTGCTTTTTGATATGCATGCTGTGCCTTTGGAAGTCCATCAGTATGTCTATCCAGATGCTTCTGCTTGAAAGTGTTATGGAACTTTGATCAGGCAAAATTCTTGTGAAAAGCATTTACTGTAAGAGCTTCCTTCCTTGCTTTGTTTCTTACTCAATGTTTTCTTTTATGCATATTTATTACCTTCCCCAGTAGCAAATCAATACCGAAATTGTAGTGTAGGGGGTTTGTAAGTATATATACATGGTCTCTCTCTCTCTCTCTCTCTCTCTCTCTCTCTCTCTCTCTCTCTCTCTCTCTCTCTCTCTCTCTCTCTCATTTGTTTCTACAATTAGTTTGGTGAGATTTAGGTTTGATTTGATGACGGATAACCAGTGAATAAGCTCGTTATTAGCCAAATATTTATTTGATTTTGAACATTATATAGGTTAGGGGTTAAAATATATTTTCTTTTCATTACGTCTTTTTTTTCTTTTTTTCTTTTTTTTTCTTTTTTTTTGTTAAGATTAGATTTTCGTTAATACATAAAAGGTCATTTTTAGCTATATATTGGAATTATTTGCAGTGTAAAACGTATATTTTTCCGAAGAATAGATTTTCGTTAGTATATAAAATACCCTTTTTACCATCTATAACATTTTAGGTGTTAGCAGTGTTACAATATTTACGGAATTAAAAACCAAGTTTATATCTGTAGATGTGTTCTATCGAATGAGGAAGCTCGTCCGTTGATTTCAGCATTAGCTTCCTCTGATAACTGGGGCAAATACATAATTTCATTTTGTTATCCAACTGTTACAGTGCATTTCCATGTTACATTTTATCGTATGATGTTTATTTAATTTCCAAAAGGATTGTATTAACAATGGATGTCTTTCGTAATTCATAACTAGAATCATGATGAGAGGTAGATGGAGATGGTTTGGGTATGTTCTCCGCCCTCCCCAAGAGAGATTAGTTCACCAAACTTTCAACTGGGCTCCACAAGGCACTAGCAGAGTTGGAAGACCCAGGCCTACATGGCTGAGGACTATGAAGCGTGAAGTAGATTGATTCAAGTGCTCATGATAGAGACGACTAGTGAAATCTAACCAAGGCTCTTTGCCTCAATAGGCGTAGATGATGATGATGATGAACTCGAGAATTAGATTATTTTTGTAATGCCTAATTGAGGAGAATTGGAATGACATTGAATAATACCGTTTAGTGGTTTGTTTCTTATTTTACTTGTTTGTTTACCTATAAATCTCTCTACGTTGTCGAGAATGGATTTTTCAGCTCTATGGTTTTTGCAGCATCTCTTCTGCTACTTAGCTGCACTTACTTTTAAGCCTTCTGCTATAACGCAATTCAAGCTACCTTCCTTCCATCTTTCTCTCCCAATAACAAATATTATTATTATTATTATTATTATTATTATTATTATTATCTAATCTACAACCCTAGTTCAAAAACCAGGATGCTATAAACCTAAGGGCTCCAAATGGGAAATAGGCCTGTGAGTAAATGAAATAGTGAAACATAAAATTGTGTGCGTGAATGTACCTACGAGGAAGAGAATTCTAACCCAAGACAGTGTAGGACCATGGTCAAGAGGCTATAGCACTACCCAACACTAGAGAACAATGGTTTGATTTTGGAGTATCGCTCTCCTAGAAGAGCTGCTTACCATGGCTGAAGAGTCTCTTCTACCCTTGCCAAGAGGAAAGTAAGCTACTGAACAATAACAGGGCTGTAGGTAACCTCTTACGGGAAGAAGAACTTTTTCGGTTATCTTAGATTTGTCAGGTGCATGAGGACAGAGGAAAATTTTTAAAGAATAGGACAGAATATTCGATGCCGAATGGCCCCCTGTGCCCAGCTCTTACCCTTATGGCTCAGATTCATAAGTAGAATTTGTTCTCTTTCTCCCTTTGTCCACCTAGCGACAATATTACCATCACAAAATAGAAGCAGATTATCTCTCTCTCTCTCTCTCTCTCTCTCTCTCTCTCTCTCTCTCTCTCTCTCTCTCTCTTCGCATTCCCCTCGCGAAATGGAATCGGCTAAACACGGGATCAGTGTCTTTGCACAGATGATATGTAAATCTATAATCCGGAGTGAGTCAACTGGGCTTAACCCTGGCGTCGTTGGGGATGAAAACCCCCAATAAAAGCTGTAACTGAAGTATAGTTTTTATTTCCCCTTTCTTCATTTTGATTGCATTTTAGGTATTATGAGCTTCAGGGGGTATCCATGTTAAAATTCTGCATTTAATTAAGGAAGGGCTGGATTATGTCCGATATAGAGGCTCAGTTTGGATTCCTTGTTTTATTGTGTTTGTGTATTCAGATCTGTCATTTAGACTTTGAGATTTGACATAGAATCTTTTTGTTTTGAGATGATGACCTTTTGTTTGCGGGTTTTGGTAGGAGGAGGCGTCTCTCTCTCTCTCTCTCTCTCTCTCTCTCTCTCTCTCTCTCTCTCTCTCTCTCTCTCTCTCTGTAGATTTAATATATATATATATATATATATATATATATATATATATATATTATATACATATATATACATATATATATATATATATATATATATATATATATATATATTATATATATACATATATATATGTATGTATGTATGTATGTATATATATGAGTAAATATTTATATGTAAATATACATATATGTGTATATTTCTGAATGTATATATATATATATATATATATATATATATATATATATATATATATATATATATATATATATTAATAATTTGTGTATGCATCTGGTTGTACATATCTATGCCTAAAGAATCATACATTCATTATATTTAAAAGTACATCAGAAAACAAAAACTCGGGTTATTACGCACCATCTAAATTTAGAAAATGTGATATATCCAGACATTTACACAGAAATTGTCTTCACATTGACCGTGTCTCTCTACATTGACACTAAATCAGAGGTAATTCAATGAGTCTGCATCCATCTCTACCATATGAATCACTGGATGACATAATAATGCTGCCTGAGGTTTATGGCCCGTGATGACCGTCTCTCCATGGCTATGATGTCTCTTCCCGTCTCGTAAACATGTCGTTGGGAGAGTCTGCGGCTGCCTTAAGAGACTGCACTGTAGCTCGAGTTACAGCTCATGTTATGGAGCCGACTTCAAGTACCGGTCAATGGTCTGGGGGTACTGGTGTTTATAAAAGGTGAATTGACTGCAGTACTTATCAATACAGTTCTTTTATGCTCTATTGCCTTGAGTTGATATTTTAGTTTCAGTTAGATTATGGTGTGAAGACTTAGATTATAATGTACTTGCATAATTCAAGATGATTTTGATTAAGATTGCATGTGACATTATTATTATTATTATTATTATTATTATTATTATTATTATTATTATTATTATTACTTGCTAAGCTACAACCCTAATTGGAATAGAAGGATAATATAAGCCCAGGGGCTCCAACAGAGAAAATAGCACAGCGAGGAAAGGAAACTAGGAAAAATGAGACATTATAAGAACATTGAAATAAATATTTCCTATATAAACTATAGAAACTTTAACAAAACAAGAGGAAGAGAAATAAGATAGTGTGCCCGAGTGGACCCCTAAGCAAGAGAACTCTAACCAAATATTGTGGGAGACCATGTGGTACAGAGGCTATGGCACTACCCAAGACTAAAGAACAATAGTTTGATTTTCGAGTCTCCTCCTAGAAGAGCCGCTTACCAAAGCTAAAGAGTCTCTTTTTACCCTTACCAAGAGTAAAGTGTCCACTGAACAATTACAGTGCAGTAGGTAACCCCTTGGGTGAAGAGGAATTATTTGGTAATCTCAGTGTTGTCAGGTGTATGAGGACATAGGAGAATATGTAATCTATAGTCCAGAATATTCGGTGTATGTGCATGCAAACGAAAAATGAACCGCAGCCAGTGAGAAGGATCCAATGTAGTACTGTCTGGGCAGTCAAAAGACCCCATAACTCTCTAGCAGTAGTGTCTCAACGGGTGGCTGGTGATTTTGAATAAGATTGCATGTAACATATTTCAAGATGGGCTCTCTTTTAGTTGTCCATACATGCTTGAGCTTCTATACTTAATTCTCCAATGCTTGTGTTATTTTTATACACACATAAATAGGTAGATTAACTGTGAAAGAAATGAAGTATGAAATGTGAATAGAGAATGACACCCGTTAACCCTGAATCTCCAATCTTACAGTCTGTCTTTCTAATGCCTTTAGACCTACCAACCTTAGTCCTATTAGACCTAACTCCGAGTTTTTTATTTTTATTTTTTCAAAGACATCCTATATAGTTGTTACATTGCTTTGAGGTCGTAAACGCCCCTACAGGAAGATGAGAAGGAACTCCGATACGTCATTTCCAACATGCCATCAATCATATGGAACACCCTCAAATAGCTAGGCGCTTTATTCAAGGAGCCATCAAAGGCTTCTTTCATAAATGAAGAAGAAGAGGAAAAAGAATTGTGTGACGAACATTTAACATATGAATAGATGGTAAAGGGCATATAAATATATCTTCAGAAGGACCAAGAATAATCTTCTTCAAAAGGAGCAAGAATAATAATAATAATAATAATAATAATAATAATAATAATAATAATAATAATAATAATAATAATAATAATAATAATAATAATAATAAAACCTTTTTTCCGATTAATACATTGAGTATTATTATCTATATTAAGAATAGTACAAAGCATCAAGAAGGGCTTAACAGGTATTCAAGACAAAATTTTATTTCTTGTGTCTGTCTTTCTCCACTTACAGGATTTTGCATACTATTCTGTTTCCTTATTTCCTTTACTCGGTGTGCGATTTGTCCTGTTAGAGCCTTTGGACTTGAAGCATCTTGCTTAAGCAAGGTGTTAGTAATGATAATAATAATAATTGTCTTTTCAAGCAAATATCAATGAATATTGGAATATATTAACAAGATTAACATTTCCTAGGCATTATTTTAAATCATGAGAAGGGAAATGTAACCTTTTATTAGATATAATTCCAAAAGCTTTGGTTTTAAGGCAGTATTGAGACAACTGTTTAGAAATGAGAATTTTGCTTACGAAGTTAGTGGGCAACATTTACTACGTGTCATAATTCTAATTTTAATTTTGTTTTTATAAATCTAGTTAAATATGTTTGTTATCGAGACATTTGTGGACACATGGATTTTCAAACTCATGACGTTGCATTGTATTTGACAGTACTGGGAACAAGGTCTATAAATAGTTAGGCCTACTCAACTACGACCAAATATAGATCTTTATTAATCAGGGGAGGTCGTGATATCAGATACTTCTCTGGCTTTAACGTTACCCAAATTCCATATCTTGACATAAGGTTGCTATATTATCTAAAGATGATTTTATTTATAAATACGAAAATTTTAGGCGTCAGTGGATTTTTTTTTCTTCTTTTTTTTTGCACATATAACATTATTGATTAGAATTGTTTATTATTTTCCGGGTACCCATAAAAACGACAAAAGATTGTGCATATACGAATGTTTTAAGTCTCCAGTCAAGAAATAAGCATGGAACCTTTCATTCCATCCAGCTCGGAAGAAAATTCAAAGTATGAACAGATGGAATTTATTTATTAATTTGTAAGATTATTAGTGATAGAGGAAATTCATGATATGCAGTTCCCAATTCGAAGGAAATGCATAAGAGAAAAATCGAATGCCTTATGTACAAGATCACATTGTTCCAATAGTCTTGAACTTTAGACATGCTGATGACCCGCATAGACTGTTCGAAATTAGTGTGAATCATGCAATAGGAGGAAGAATGTTCAGTTATGCTGCACCGAGACTCTTCAACGACCTTCCACTCGATGTCAAGAATAGCAATAATGTGGCAGCTTTCAAGAAAAACCTGAAGACTTATCTTTTTAGAAAGTGTTATAATAGTGACCTGAAAACTATTAAGCCTGAATACAAATGCTAGCGAAATAACTGATAAGATACAGAGCAAAATATTAACTGGAAAGAAATTATTTTTTCACACACCAAGGCCCGCCTGAACAGACTTTTGGTGTTTGACGGAGGGCGAGAAATAAACCCGTAAAAGTAAAGTAAGTAAAGTACATATCAGGGGATTTCGTCTTACGATCCCGCCCACTTCCATAATTAAACCAAATCAATGATATGAATATTTTTATCATGCAAGAGCTATACCGGTGAAGTGTGGGACAGAGGTAGATGGAGAAAGCTGGCCAGAAACATCGACCCCACATAAAAGAAGAAGAAGAAGAAGAAGAGCTATCCTATCCCCCCTCCCCCCATAGTTCCCCGCCCCGCCCTCTATTCCCAGGTCAAGTAGGCGCCGGAGAGGTCCATGGGCGTGTTGCAGAGGACCCTTTTGTGTCCGCCTAGTCGCAGTCAAGATAAACTAGGTAGTCGGGGTCGAGAGATTAATCATGGTCATTTAATCCACTCACATGTATGATGACTATCAGAGGGAGGTCACCTTCATAGGCTCGCCTCTGCTGTATTAAGATCACGGTTTGTGGGCGTTTGTGTGTGTGTATGCACATGTCCATGTTGAGGCTGGCAGAGCTCAAGAAGGCTAAAGGTTCAAGAAGGCTAAACTGACTGGCAACAACACCACTTGCACTCATTGCACACCCTTTACAACGTGTTTAACGCTTCTCGACGACTAAAATCTTGGTATACACAACGACTTGCAGTAATTGTACAACGCTTTCAGAAGGCTAAAATTCCCTCCCCCCTCTTTTTTTTTTCTTTTTCTTTACCTTTAGTGGTTAGTCCCATATGATGTCATATGTAGACTATAATACTTCAGCTCACAGATAAAACTTGTATTATTCATCCCCTGAATAAAATAGCATCTACATCAGCCTACAATTAGTACCTATTAACCCCCCCCCACCCCCACCCCCCACCCCGTCTTCATATTTTCAGTTCCAGAAATTGTATGCTAAGCTCCTCCCTGACAGATTGTGTGTTAACCTTGTCGTCTGGAGAGTGATTCATTATAATACCTGTCTCCTTCCTTGTATACCGCGGCTGCTGAACCTTTGGATAGCCGCAGTGGTTACATTCAGGATCTTCTTTTATGAAGATGGAATGAATATGGAGGGGTATAAAGTTGTACAAGGCATTTATGCCGTCTCATGGCAGATATTTTCACACACCAATAATAAGACGTTTTGCTTTTTTTTTCTGAACATTTGATGTATTTGGTTACTTATACTGTTTTATATTAATTCTTCATTACTTTTATTGTTGTTACTTTATTTCGTTTCCTCACTAGACTATTTTCCCTGTTGGAGCCCTTTAAGCTTATAACATCCTGTTTCCAACTAGGGTTGTAGTTTAGCTAATAATAATAATAATAATAATAATCTGGAGAACCCAGAATTGAGAAAGGCGACACAGCCAGCAGAGGCACAGGGGCGTAGACTAGAAAAGGAAGTAACAGGGAGTTAATAGGCCTACGTCATGTTATCATCCACCTGCTCATGTTGAGCATCATCATTTTCAGCGGTGATTCAGAGGCCTGTTCCCGCCGAGGAGATGATTTAATCCTGATGATTGTTATCATCAATCCTCGCTCGTTGTCTTTGTTCTCTACGAAGAAACTGATCTCTATCTGGGACTAATCACGGTGATTTAGGAGCCGCCTTGAGTAGAAAGGGACTTGGAGATTTTAACCCAGCCCGTCTGCTCCTCGGGATATCATTCGCCGAGGAGAAGACATAAAGAGAAAATGCTTTATCATTTTCAGGGCACCGCGGATATACATTAGGAGACAGGAGATCTGACAGGTCAGTGGTTAAGGGCTTGAAGCTTCATCCTTGCCGATGGAGTTGTAGGATTTTCTTATTATGCCAATCGTCCGTAATGTTTGCGTTTCGTATTGTTGAACTTACTGATTTGCATGTAGTGGAAAATTATCTTTTATTAATTTTTTGTTGGGGTGGGATGGGGGGAGGGGTAATTTAATTTAACCTTGTTCGACATTGTTGAGGAATGATATAAGACCTTAATCAACGTAGCCAAGAAATACGGTTTCTTATTATTATTATTATTATTATTATTATTATTATTATTATTATTATTATCATTATTATTATCATTATTATTATTATTATTATTCAGCAAAGTTAACTTCATTTTGTCTGAAAAGTAAATTCCTTATTTATTTTAAATGTATTGATGATACACTGCAATATATATATATATATATATATATATATATATATATATATATATATATATATATATATAGATAGATAGATAGATATGCATACATACAGTACATCTTTCATTGCACTGTGTCTGGAATGGTACAGTTGGACACACGAATTCCTGGCACACCTCATTCTGAGGAAGTGCACCTTCTCACATGCCATTTTTTTTTTTTTAACCCTCAAGCAGCACCACTGTCATCTCTCCTTACACTAGCTGTTTGGTTACTCGCTGCGCAGTTAGGGCGTGGGACGGTGCTATTGCTCAGAGTGGGAAGTGTCAGGTATTTGTGTGTGCAACTGTACGTTCGTTGTCTGTTTGTATGTGGTATTTACTTGATTAATTAGTTCTTGGCTTATTTTTGAGATGAAAAGTTATTTGCCTTTCATTGAGATATTACTAGTTTGTGCTTAATCTGTTTGAAGAACATGGGACGAATAAAGACACAAATCCTTCTATAGAGGGACAACTTTAAAGTTGTGAAATGGAAGTTTTTTTTTTTTATAATAAAAAATGGCGCATTATGCCATATAAAGCGTAGTGGGCATGACGCTTTCAAACTGGTGCTCCACTGTTGGTATATTGTAACGCATATACCTTTAAAGTAAGTACTTTTTTAACATAAGTACTTTTAACGTAATTACTTCGAGGAGTCGTCTTGCTGACAAACACAAAATGAATGATAAAAAAAAATAATAATAAAACCTACACAAAAAAAAAAAAAAAAAAAAAATGATTTTAATCAGAAATTCTCCGTAAAAATATACTGTTCTCAGCCGTATTTCAATAAGATACGGGCGACCGTAATTTTCATCCTACTTTGGTATTATCTTTTATGGGGTGGTGACCGTAATATCACTCCTTAACGTTAATATATCCGTTTTTAAACGGTAAATGCCAGGCAACATTTGTTCCAGGATTTTTTTTTTTTTTTTTTTTTTTTTTACGGTAAATTCTTGAGTGTATTACATATAAGATGATAGAGAAATTAAAGAGTCAGATTTTCGAGGACTTATAAATCAGACATCAGATATATTACACATGAATCACACTAAATTTGGTTCCACAATTCGGATGAAAAATATAATAAAATTAAGACTATTTCCCAACTATGCTCTTCGCACTCCCCAAGAGAGATTAGTTCACAAAACGTTCAGCTGGGCTCCACAAGGCACTAGAAGAGCGGGAAGACCCAGGCCTTCATGGCTGAGGACTATGAAGCGTGAAGTAGATGATGATGAATGAAGATGTATTGAATTAAAAGCTCAAGATAAAGACGACTGGCGAAGTCTAACCGAAGCCCTTTGCGTCAATAGGCGTTTGAGGAGATGATGATGATGATGATGATGAGGAGGAGGATGATGATAAAAATTAAAGAAATATTTTTTCGGGGTTATGAATCCACCCAAAAGCGATGAAGACGTCATCGTAATCGCCGAGTGATGTGCATAATCAGAGCAGCTTATCGCATCTAATTGATATCTGAAAAGGTAATGATGCTTGGAAGAATAACAGTAATTAGGTAGTTTATTGCATGATGTGTAAAGATGTGAAAATGTAGTACTCATATTTGGAAACTCATTTCCCATTACTTTGAATAGTAATATACAGCTATTTCACATGCATGCCACTTTACCTTTCCAGATTGTCATGTGAAATGAATTTTCATAACTGATATGATTTCACGATTATTTTTTTCTTTATTTTCATATAAATAAGACAATGTAGATAAAAACGTGAAAAGGTAAAATCTGTTTTTACAATTGTTCTCGTAAAAGTATGACTTGGTGTAGATAAAAATGCAAAATAATAAACGTTTGCATTTTCAATTTTTTCCATGATATAAAACCACAATTATTTATTTTTTTTTTTTATCAAAGTATGACTTAATGTATATCAAAACGCAAAAAAAAAAAAAAAAAAAAAAAACATGTGTAATTACAATTATTATTTCCTTATTTCCTCCTCTGGCATCTTACGATTAGGGACTAGGTCTATACACTCCAGCTTTCTATTGAGAAAGCTTCAGCTAAGTTTGATTATCTAGATAGGGGTTAATTACTGCACTGTAATTGTTCAGTGGCCACTTGCCCTTGGTAAGGGTAGAAGAGAGACTTTAGCTATGGTAAGCTGCTCTTCTAGGAGAAAGTCACTCCAAAATTAAACCATTGTTCTCTAGTCTTGGGTAGTGCCATAGCCTCTGTACCATGGTCTTCTACTGTCTTGGGTTAGAGTTCTCTTGCTTGAGGGTACACTCGAGCACACTGTTCTATCTTGTTTCTCTTCCTCTTGTGTTGTTAAAGTTTTTATAGTTTGTATAG
>NC_090757.1:40275997-40283497 GCF_036898095.1 Palaemon carinicauda | reverse complement strand
GCCTTTTAGATGGATATGATTTAAAATCATCCTATATTTTTTAACCCTCTGTACATACTCGTCTTTATTGTATCATCATTATCCTTTCAATTTCTCTCTTCAATATGACTGACTACCCAGATAGAATAACTAATCTGCATATATCTAAACTTGATAAACCTGCACACCTTTAAATCAAGAAATTCTCTGCACACACAGACAGATGAGATTCCCCACCGTAGTTCATTTGCATAGTCGCCTTTAATTAGCAAGTTAAAGGTGCTACCACCAGGCTAATTTAGTCGTAAATCGTGAAAGGTGTGGTGATGGTTATCAGTTCGAAACTGCTGGTCTCCGGGGGTGATAATAGCACCAGATGTAGTATGGTTAGGAGAGTTTTTCATTTCGAATTTATCACGGGTAATCTCTTCCTTTTTTTTCCAAGATCTTAGATAACCTTATTTCGTGGCTCCTAGATTTATGGCAACGTAAGGTGGGGAAATGGTATATTATTTTCCATGTGAAATTGTGATTAGAGTCAAGTCTGATGTACGCCCTTGGCTGTAGCCTACTTGATGGGGGTATATATATATATATATATATATATATATATATATATATATATATATATATGTATATATATATATATATATATATATATATATATATATATATACATGTATATATATATTGTATATACATGTATATATATAAGTATTTATATATATATATATATATATATATATATATATATATATATTATACATACATGTATATATATATATATATGTATATATATATATACTGTATATATATTATATATTTACATATATATATATATATATATATATATATATATATATATATATATATTATATATATATACATATATGTTATATGTATGTATATAATATATATATATTATGTATACATATACAGTATATATATATATATATATATATATATATATATATATATATATATATATATATATATATATTATATATATATACATATATATTATATATATATATAATATATATATATAATATAAATATAATACATATAATATATATATATATATATATATATATAATACATATAATATATATAATATATACATATATATATATATATATATATGTATGTATGTATATTCATTTATATATATGTATAAATGTGTGTATATATTTCTATTTTATCAAAGTTACCTCGGTACACTGTTCAGAGTGGTGGAAATTACTCAAATAAGGTAGTATACACACACACCCATATATATGTGTATATATAAATATATATATATATATATATATATATATATATATATATATATATATATATATATATATATATATATATATGAGTGTGTGTGGGGGGGGATTGTGTATCATTGACATTAAAAGTTTATGAATATCGATATTAGTAGTCCTGCTTGTACCTTGACATAACGTACTTAAGATATATAAACGTATGCAAAACTTTTGCAATATATGTGGGATCTTCTATTCTTGAACATTAATCGAAATTATATAACATTTCTATACCATAATTAAACTGAGAGGTCAAAATCAGATTTTATAGTTCTTACAGACAACATGAATATATCGTACATAACAAATTTCTCTAATTGCTTTTCCTTGTTGTGAATGAATTATGTTAGTGGACTACAATATTGTCTGAATAATTGAACAACATCTGACAAACTTTTTATATAATTTCAAATGCTTCCTTTAGAATAATGAAAATTAAATTGAAATTCTGTAAGTCATTTAATATATGCACGAACTAAGCTAGAACAAGTAATGGAAATATGATTTGCATCTATTATTTCATTTGTTGGAATGGCAAAATATGCTGTAGATTTCTTGTGAGGCATAATCATCCTTTTTACATTTTGGAATGTTAAAAAATCTTTTGATAATCTAATAGCAATCTGCGCCAAGACTTGACTTATTTTAGTCTTTTTTTTTTTTTTTTTTTTTTTTGTAATTAATGTTACATATATATTGCCTGAATTATATGTTTTATTTCTTTGGTATTGATCATGATTCACGGAAATAAATTTAAGTCCTCTCGGTTGGTGGGGTTTACAATGCCTTTTGATTTATAGTTTCCTTCTATACAGAATGGATTTCTTGTTGATTGTTTGACATTGAGGTTTAAATGCTCACAGTTGTTGTTTACAATGCTTCACATTTCATGAAATATTTTTATTTCTTATTTTTTAGTTTCCTTGTATTCAGAATTGATTTCTTGTTGATTGTTTGACATTGAGGTTTTTCTTCAATTTTAGACCGTGTAGGTAGAAACCACATTTGAAAATATTCTCGTATAACTTCTGTAACCGAAAAGCCTCGAGTATTCATGCTCAAATCTCGTTATGAAAGTCAATTACGCCGTAAGTCTTTCAAAAAAGAAAAAGAATATCTCTGTACAGTTTCACCTTCCAGTTATGATATTGTGTAAAGTAATAGAATGAGGATATACAATCATGAGAGAACTGAGCCAAAAGGAAATTACTGATTTGTGCTCTTGAAAAAAACGGAAGGTTATATGCAAAAGTTTTGAAAACTGAGCAGTCGGAACGAAAATATAGTGGAACATAATCATTTGCATCAACCAAGTAATTATGGAACGTGGTGTCTTAAAAGATGTTTTTATCCTTAAAAATAAAAGCTATGTCACATCCGGTGATGGGAGGCGGTAGATTTTTAAGACCAATGTCTCTTGACAAAGTAATAGGACATTGTTTCAATATTATTAGGAAGGTTTAAAGGCCGCACATGAATGGCATAGGCAAGGGACAGGGATATTGCCCTATCAAGCAGGACAATGGCCCAGAGACTGACCATAAATACATATGATCAGTGCCCAAGCCCCTTCTCCACCCAAGCTATGACGAAGGATGGCCAGGCAATGGCTTCTGATGTCTCAGCAGAGAGACCTATAGACTCCTCCAAAACCCCCATCCTTAACTCTCAAGGATGGTAAGGTTGCAGCGACTAAAGGAAGTAACGAGTTTGAGCGGGACTCGAACATCAGTCTGGCGTTCATCAGTCAGGGACGTTACAACATCGGCCACCACAATCCTAATAAGAGTTCCATTAAACGCATTTTTGGGATTAGGTAGGATTTAGTTGAATAAAGAGTAATGCACTTTTTTCTTTTTCTATATAAAGTGATTTTAATTAATATAGATACCAACTTGAATTTTTTTTAATAACATGTTATTAGATATATACATTTTTACATTATTATTTAATATACACAGTATACCACTTAAACCTTTAATTAATATATAGTATTCTTCGGTATGTATGTAATTCTTAAGTCATATATGAGGGAAGTCAAAATTTATTTTAAACTATGGTTTTCCATAACTTTCAAAAAGTAAAAGTTCACTAACAGGAGAGTTGTTTTACTACAGATAAATAGGAAATGATTTAAAAATTAATGTACACTGTTAGAAAAAATCGTAATTTTAATCGGAATTTCTCCGTAAAAATCTACTGTTCTCAGCCGTATTTCTGTAAATTACAGGCGACCGTCATTTTACCTTAGTTTGTTATTTTTTTTTTTTTACGGGTTGGTGACCGTAATATAACTCCTTTACGTCAATATATCCGTTTTTAAAACAGTAAAAATATTGGGAAAAAATTTGCCAGACATTTACCGTTTTTATAATGGATATTTTTAACAGTGTATTTATAAGAATCTATTCATTCGTGTTCAATTTCTATGATAGAAAATCGCTATCAGCTTTAATACCTCTGGAATAGCTTACAGTATGTATACGTTATTTCCCTATAAGTAATTAACTATTTTACAATACCTCATTGTGCACTATTAGATTTAATATTTTCTCATTTCAAAATTTGAAGCTTGTTTTTTTATATCTTATTTTATCCTGGTCTAATTTGCCTTGCATATTGGCTCAGTTACTATAGAAATTCCTTTAGTGCATCTGGTATTAACAACAACAGCAATAATAAATTCAGCTGTTTCTAGTCCACTGCAGGATAAAGGCCTCATATAGTCCTTATTCATGTCTGCGGTTTGGCTATCTCGTAATCGCGATGGTCATTACGGACTGGTGATGGTGGGACACTGTTGTCTGACTGCTCACAGCAAACCAACCAAGTATGTTGATCTTAATAATACACAAACCCCTTCACCACATTAAGGTATCCCCCCACTCAGAAAAATGTATGTGATATACTAGTGATCAAATATAATAATAATATGCGAAGCGCCAGATTGGTGATAACTATGAGGCGAGGTGAATGCAACTAAACTTCATTAAACAATCATCGAGTTTATATACGGCTATTTGCGAGGAAGAACGCCACAAAAATGCTAGCAAAAAAAGGCTTTTGTTTGCATGAAAAAATGGTCTATTAACAGTGCGGGGAAGAGCGAGTGATTAGATAAAGGATCAAAACCGTTATAGTGTACGAACATGTATGAAACACGTTCGGTACAATCACTATAAAGTATGGAGTATACGAACTAGATATAAAAAAAATTCTCAAGAAGATATTTCCCCTTTAAGGAATAAATTCTTATTCTAATGCCAAGGGCAGCGGAATTGAAATGTAGCCAACTATATTTTAGACTTTTTATAGTCATCAACCTCTGACACTTTCTTGCCTACGCCCTTTTCATTTTTTACGCGTACCTTTTTATTTTTTTTTTTATTTTTTTTTCCCTACGCGTAGCATTCAGAAGCGTCACTTCCTGGAGTTACGGCGGATGTTTGAGCCAGAGTTTGTTTTTGTTTTTACATATTAAATAAGAAAATTTGTGTTAAAGTTTACCTGCATCAGTTTAGTTATGTGATATTTATTTATGTTGAACGGCCACATTAAAGGTTTAGAAAAGTTGATTATCATCATCATCATCAACATTGTTATAATAATTATTATTATTATTATTATTATAAAGATGTTCACAATAATTATAATGCTTATTATTATTATTATTATTATTATTATTATTATTATTATTATTATTATTATTATTATCATTATTATTATTATTATTATTATTATTGTTGTTGTTGTTATTTTTATTTTCAATATTATTGTAAAGGACACTAAAAACAATGTTAATTAGCGTAACAAACTCTTTTCTGAAAAAAAAAAATGCGATTTAGGTAAAGATCGAATTATTCCTAACCTTATAAATAATTTCTTGACACAGTAATTACAACTACAATAATATATGATATAAAAAGTAATGAAACCCCATTAAAATGTCCATAGTAACGGGATCAAGGATAATTGCATTGATAATTATTTTTAAACTGAACGATGTTTTCAAGATGTTTCGTTCACATCGTTCAAGGTTGTCAAGAATATTGATACGTAATTGAAATCTATTTAAACTTTTATATTGGCTTTGATTAACTGGAATTATACTGCTGGGTATTGCTCAAGAAAAATAACATATTATATTGTCTTTCGTTAACAAAGACAATAGATCATTTCATGGTCTTTAGTTAGGAACAATTAGAAGTTTTATTCCAGCTGTTACCAAGTTGTGGAATGATCTTCCTAATCGGGTAGTTGAACTAGTAGAACTTCAAAAGTTCAAAGTTGGAGCAAATGTTTTTATGTTGACCAGGCTGACATGCGTCTTTTTATAGTTTATAAGTGATATATCTGTTTTTGACGTTGTTAATAGTTTATATAGGACAAATCTGTTTTGAAACTGTTACTGTTTTTAGAATGATATATCGTTAATTTGTTTAATTTATTCTCATCATTTATTTATTTCCTTATTTCCTTTCCTCACTGGGCTATTTTTCCCTTTTGGAGACCTTGGGCTTATAGCATCTTGCTTTTCCAACTAGGGTTGTAGCTTGGCTAGTAATGATAATAATAATAATAATAATACCATTATATTTTTTGGTCTTTGTTTAGCAACTATAATGACAATTAATTGTCTTGTCTTTAATCAAATAAGCAAAACGAGAGTTCATGTCATTATTTAGTCTTCATTTGACATAGACAATATTTGATTTTATGGTCATTAGTTAAGAACAATGACATAATTTTTGGTCTTTGTTTAGCAACTACAATAATAATTGATTGTTTTGTCTTTAATTGAAGAAGCAAAACGAGAGTTTGTCATTATTTTGTCATTATTTGACAAAGACATTAATCAATTTTATGGTCTTTAGTTATGATTAATGGCATTATATTTTTTTTGGTCCTTGTTCAACAACTACAATAACATTTAATTCTTTTGTCTTTTATTGAATAAGCATAAAGAGAGTTTGTCAGTATTTAGTCATTATTTGATGAAAACAATATTTTATTTTTATGTCTTTATTAAGAACATTGGCAATCTGTTTTGTGGTCTTTGTTCAGCATTATAATAACCTTTAATTCTTTTGTCTTTTATTAAATAAGTAAAACAAAGAGTTTATTTTATTATTTAGTCTATTATTTGACCAAGACAATATTGAATTTTATGGTCTTTAGATGAGAACAATGGCATTGTATGTTTTTGGTCTTTGTTTGGCAACTACAATAACACTTAATTGTTTTGTCTTTAATTAAATAAGCAAATAGAGAGTTCCCCGATTGTTCTTTATTAAATGAACTGGAAACAATCCATTGTTTTTTTTATATGTACATTATGTTTAATTACGTGATTTATTCAATAACCATATTGCTATTCCATTCTCGGTATTTAATTAATCAGCGCAGTAACATACTATTATTTGGTCTCTCTATTAAATAAGCACAATGAAATTTGATTTATTATTATAATTATTATTATTATTATTATTATTATTATTATTATTAATAATAATAATAATAATAGTAATAATAATAATAATAATAATAATTATAATAATTGCTAAGCTACAACCCTCATTGGAAAAGCAGGATGCTATAAGCCCAGGGTCTCCAATAGGGAAACTAGCCCAGTGAGGAAAGGAATCAAGGAAAAATTAAATATAAACTATAAAACCTTTAACAAAACAAGAAGAAGAGATATAAGATAGAGTAGTTTGCTAAAGTGTACCCTCGAACTCTAATTCCTTAGTGTTAATCAATCCTTATTTGAATAACATTCATTTTTTTATTTTTAATCCAGAGTTTCAGTAGCAAGAAATTCCGCACGGTTAGCGAACCTGTTTCTTATTGCCTTAACACGCTTAATTAAACAATTAAGAATGCATAAAAAAATGGTCTTGTAAATGTCCCACATTATTAAGGTAATTTGATCTCATACTAGAGTTTTTTCTGTCTCGGTGGCGCCAGGAGGAATAATGATAATTGGCCATATTTTGATGATGAGTAAATGTTAATTGAAAATTAAATGAGCTACTGGTTTTTAAAATCAGGTATCATGATAAATATCGTATTTGTTCTACCCGATAAAATCATATGTATTTGGTTATATGTTTTATTATCATAAATATTTGAATTTGAAGGATGTTATAATTTTGAATGAGGTTAGCCGTCTCTTTGAGACTTATATTACTGTCCTTTAGTTAATAGCATA
>NC_090757.1:40243497-40245997 GCF_036898095.1 Palaemon carinicauda | reverse complement strand
CGTTATTAGTTTTGTTCTTCTTCATCCTGCTGTTATGACGATCAACGATGGAAGATTTGATTACAGAGATAATAAATGCCAAGTAAATCATTTTGGTAGCATCTTGTAGCACAAGTTAGAAATGCTCTTTCATTATATATGATTTTGATCTTACGGCATGTTTTAGGTAGTAACAAAATCCATAAAGAACATTATTGTGATTAGCTCTACCAGCTGCATTGGAAATGAAAATATATATTTTTATATGGTTTATACTCAAAGAGAAACAATTTCTATAGTGTTTGCCCTTTCAAAGAGCCACTTTTTAAAGTCCCATTTTATATGTTTTATTCCCTATTAAAGAGATACTTTTTGTATGATTTTTTTCCTAAATTTAACGAGCCCCTACTTCGTATGGTTTGTACCAAATTAAAGAGCCAGTTGTATATAAAGATTAAGATATATCTAGATCACAATTCAAATAATATTGCCATTTTAAATTCTTTTTTATAAATATATCTAAACAGGAAAGAGAGAGAGAGAGAGAGAGAGAGAGAGAGAGAGAGAGAGAGAGAGAGAGAGAGAGAGAGAGAGAGATCTTCGTTTAGTTTGTATGAAATTTAGCAAAAGAAATAACTTAATGCATTGTAAATTGTTATTTAAAATCCTTTCTCCTTACGCAGTAGAAATTTATTAAATATTTGATTTTGCACTGCAGAATGGCCCCTTCCACATCATCGGTTTCTTTGGGTGGGGGATATAAAGTAAGCCCCCCACCCCCCCCCCCCCCCCGTCTCTTTTCTGATCACTGTCCTGAAGCTGCTTGTATAGATTTGCAGCAACAACATAAGGATTGAGGCCCTCTCACAGATGGACCTACAGAGGGACAAGTGACGAACAAAGGCGACCATGGAGGCATACAGTATTTTGGAGTATGCCCCCAAGTAGGCTAATATGGATATGGAGCCCTGTGGGTGGTTAATACGCCCCTAGGGACGGGCCAGTCCCAACCTGTTGGATATGGGGGACCAAATAGAGGGATTAGGATCGGTGTCAGGGAACAAATCGACGGTATTATTGTCTTTCCACCATTTTCGCCGACCTCAAAAGAAAGTGTCACCGGTGGACAGATGGACAAGAGATAGCATTCACGAAACTGCAGGACTCATTCAGGGGGTCCTTTAGCCATGCCTAGATGGGCTGGTAAACTATATAACTCCTCCCCTTCCCATCTCCCAACTCCTTATGGGCACGTAGACTATATACCTCCCATACACCCCTCCCCAACATCTCCCATACCCAGCAACCACGGCAAGGACTTAGGGTATTATCTGATGGCCATATCATGTGGGTCGTCATCTGGGTTTTTGGGGAAGAGGATGTTTGGGAGATGCGAGTATGTCTTCATTCATTTGGATGTTTACATATTTATACGTTCGCTTGTTACATTGAGATTTTTTTCTTGTACGTTGAGGTTTTTATTGCTTGTAGATAGTTTTTTTGCTCGTACATTACATTCAGTTTTTTGCATGTACATTGATTTTTGTTGCCGTTGCTTGTACATGGTTTTTTTTTTTTTTTTTGCTTATACATTGAGTGGTTTTTCTCTCACATTGAGTTTATTTACTTGTACATATTTTTTTGCGTGTATATAATTCATTTTGGCATGTACATAGTTGTTTTACTTGCTTGCACATTGAGTTTTTCTGCGCGTACAGTACATTTAGGGTTTTACTTTACATTGATGGTATTTTGCTTGTATATTGATTTTTTTTTTTTCCTGGCTAAAGTTCCATGGGGCAACTTTTTACACACATCCCGATCATGATTGAATTTGGGAAAATAGTGAAGGTTGGCCGTAATTTACCCACTTTGCAGGGTCAAAAATAAGATTTGATTGTGAAAATAATGTTAACTATTTTTGTTCTATTTCCTACTTATTGGCTGCATTTGCAAATAAAACCCGGTAAAGAAAAAAACTTGGGAATTATAACTTGTAGTATATCGCATTTTGAGTCGAATCATGACAAGTGGTAAAGTAGAAATGTTACGAAGTAATAGCCTTAATATCTTTTTTCCCCAATACCATGATCAAGATCACCAGAAATAGTTCCGATATTTTTTTCATTCTAAATTTTAGTCAAAAACAAGAAAAAATTTCTTATTGTCTTTTGATAAATATTCTCATAGTATTTTTCAATTAAGTTTTCTTTTAGCTTTTCTTTTGTCTGATATTCTGATATATTTTTTTTCAGTTAAGTTTTCTATTAGCATTTCATTTGTCTGATTATGCAGACATTGATTTACAATTAAATATTGATATTATGTTGATGTTGCGTATATCTAGCAGACAAGGCGTATCTTATTCTCTTGGTGACTAAAACGACATCGACCAGTTTACTGGAGTTATGCCAAATGATTTTTCTATCATTAAAGCCCATTTTCTATGGCGGGATTCTGTCCGTAGAACGAGAAAGACCAACTACCTCAAAAGATCTACGGGCTGCTGAAGCAAGAGCCC
>NC_090757.1:40230997-40240997 GCF_036898095.1 Palaemon carinicauda | reverse complement strand
GCCACGAAAGGTCGTTCACCGAAGTCGAAGAAAGAAGCAAGACTCGGGTGAAGGACCTCGCCATAATAATAGACTGGTAAAGGTGGCTTTTTCCGCCTGTTTATATGATTCCACCTCCTGGCCCAACACCTAGCACGTACCTAAAATCTTCCATCATCTTCGTAAGGAGACGAGGAGAGAGAGAGAGAGAGATCCTCGAGCGAGGAGCATAAAATCTCCTCTTCATCACGAGCGAGTTTAGAGCTGACTGTCACTAATTAAGGTGGCAGCAAGATGTATTCGGTGGTGATTCTTGACCTTGAAAACGAGGATGATGATGAATATCTCTGGCGTTAACATTCATCTGGTTTCATGTTCCGTCACACTAGCTAGAGCCACTTATAACAGCCCGGGCGGCATGTTAAGGCCCCCGGTAGGCGTTAAAAAATTCGCTGTTTTTTAACACCGTGTGACGAGCAAGCCTCGTGAGTCAGCTGTAATTGATGCAATATTTGGGATCGATTACTTAATATGCGCAGTAATAGGTCTGATATGCTTGATAACCTAATGTGGATATCATCTTTATAAGATGATGATGATGAGAAGATATCTTTCGATTAAGTGTTTTTTATTTTGGTTGGGCTTAGATTTTTCTTAAACCATTGTATGCTTGGATTAATTTTCTTTTTGCATTTGCCTGAAAATTATCTAGCCACTGTTATGGTATGAAATTTATATAATTGGCTTACTTCAATTTATTCATAATCAATGACCATGTTTTTTTTTTTTTTTTTTTTTTTTTTTTTTTTTTTTTTTTTTTTTTTTTTTTGTGCTATCAGACAAGTGTTACAACTGTTCACAAATTTTACCCCTGAAAATGACCTTAACATGACTAGTGTTGAGTAACTTAGATCCCATTCATTCAATCTTTTTATATATTTATTTATTTTTTTTTTTTTTGGCAGTGGTATTTAGAGTTAACCAGAGGTATTAAAGTCTCATAAGAGCTAATACTGTCTGCAAAGTAAAGTTAATTTTTTTCATTGTTACCAATTTTCGAATACTTATAGAGCTTCATATTTTTTATTTTTTCAGTTTTTAATACAATTTCATTTGTTATTTTCTAGTTTTCCCAACGACTCAATCAGAAAAAAAATGTTTTCTTCATCTAAAGTTAACCAATAATGTTAAAAACGATAAGGCGTTTAAAATCTTTATGAATTTACCGAGTGATTAAAATGTCTACCAAGGGTTATTCATTCAACATAAAAAGAAGAAATATTTATTAATGCTGTTACTCTACTACTAGTTAATACTGTTTTTAATTGATAGTTATATAATTTTCATGAATTAATTGATTATCCTTATCAGTGAGTCTGGCTCTGCCAATATTAATTAACATTTATGCCTCTGGGAGAATGCAAAAGCATAGAAAAGTAAATTGATTTAGTCTTTGATAGGGAGAGGTTTAGAATTTATCACTCATATATACAGTATATATGTATATGTATATATATATATATATATATATATATATATATATATATATATATATTTCATTATATATATATATATATATATATATATATATATACATATATATATATATATTTATATATATATATATGTATATATATATATATATATATATATATATATATATATATATATATATATATATATGTGTGTGTGTGTGTGTGTATGTGTAAATTTATATTCATTCTTATATTCTTACTGATGAAACCTATTGTATTTACCAAAATTATAATTTAGGACAGATGAAATTAAAAAAAAAAAAGTGAAAGGGAGAGGAAAACCTCTCGGAAAAATGGTAGGTTATAAGTAATAAGAAAAAAAATATCGAATTATGCATTGTTGAGTAATTAAGGATTGATGATTGAATCTATTATTTGATTTCTTAAGCAAGAATTTAGTAATGAGAAACCTAGTTGTAAAGTAAAAGTGTTTAATAGTTAGGGATTACTACAATATATGTGAATATAGTCTAATACTTAATCATTTTTATTGATTAGTCAATTAACTCTTTCCAGAGTTAATTAACAACACCAATATCATGTCATAACTCGAGCAAGACTCGGCAGATACTTTAACTGGTGTTACTTTGTAAAAGCCTTATTATCAGAGAAACCTTTAAGTGGCTGACCAGACAGAGCCAAAGTCTTGTCAATATTAGTGGACCAACTCTGGGAATTAATTTCAACTTGCCACCGAATAAACTGTGAGTTCAATCCCCGACTTCCTAGATAAGGGGCAACTACAGAATGGTGATTTAAGAAGTCATCTGAGGCTAGATCACCAGCTGCAGTTTTGGCACTAAGGGGGTTTACTTGACCTTTTAGCACAGAGAGAGAGAGAGAGAGAGAGAGAGAGAGAGAGAGAGAGAGAGGAGAGAGAGAGAGAGAGAGAGAGAGAGAGAGAGAGAGAGAGAGAGAGAAATGAATGCAGGGTTGATCATGTGATTTGAATGAGAGATGATATCTGGCTGACAATTTCCTACATAAATATATATAACTTGGCAGCAGTGTGTCTTGAAGAAATCGTGTTCATTATGAAAGAGTTAAAAATTGAGGATGATTGATGGAATACAAACTAATCAGTGCAGCATAAGTAGTCATAAATACAATGCGTTTCATTTCCCTTCTCTCTGGTTACGGTTCATTTCGCTTTGCCTAAACATGCACCAAATAGTCTGGCCAATTCTTTACATATTTTCCTCTGTCCTCATACACCTGACAACACTGAGATTACCAAACAAAAGGGCCTAATAGTGCTAGTAAGTGCAAAAGAAACCTTACAAATGCTAACAACTACAGGACACGAGGGAGTAGTGCTATATCAACCTGAGCGTAAAGAAAGACAAAAAAAAAGTTATAATACTAGATGTTAATCCAAGCTACATGACATTGGAACGAGTACAAGAAGCATACCCTGCTATCAGTGGTCTTGCATGGAATAAATGGAGCAGAACAAACAGTGAAATAATTGGTTGGTGGAAGGGAGATATCCCTGACCATCTGTCAATTCCAATTTATCCTTATCCCCTTAGGATCAAAGAATATGTGCAAAGGCCTATTTTGTGTGGAAAGTGCTCTAGGTGGAATCATGGTAGGGATAAGTGTAAAAGTTCCGCTAGATGCAGATTTTGTGCCCAAAACCATGAGTCAGCCACATGCCGAGCTCTTATCAATGCTGGGAATGAGATTGCTCCTTTATGTTGCAACTGTGGAGGCAGTCACAATGCAAATTCTAGCCAATGCACTATGCACCCTACTGCAGCTCGAGCCCCTGAAGCACATAGTGCAGCAACTAGCAGAGAAGAACAGGAAGGCATCTCAGGGCCTCCAGCAGGACATGCCCTTCCCAGGAGTGGAAGCCTAATGTATAAGGAAAATTTCCCACCCCTGCCTGGGGCATGGACTACTACAGAAGCTACAACATCCAAACCAAGTACAGAGGTTAGTCCCTTGATGGTATTAAATAATAGGCTCAATGACTATATGGAGACAGCCAGAAGAGAAAATGAAAGTCTCAGAGCCACTATACAAATCTTAAGTGAACAACTTGTAGGGCAGAGCAAAACACTAGATAAACTGGTATCAGAAAAGGAAAAGGCACCAATGAAGAATCCACAGGCAGATGAAGACAAACAAGAGATTAAGCAACTGACAGTAGAAAACGAAAAACTAAGAGTGGAAAATACAAAGCTACACCAGGAAATTAACAAGCTACGGCAAGATTTTACAACATGGAGGAACAAACCCGCAATTGCAGATGGTAACTCAAGCAGTAAGGATGTCTTAGACTACTCAGGCTACAAGACAGATGTCGCCTCTATCAACTGTGACAACATTCACATGAAAATAGCATTGCCAAGGGACATATCAGCAAAAAAGATCAAGGAATTACTCACAAGAGTATATCAAGAAAATAGCTCTGAAACACCAGCAATGATAACAAAAGTGGCAGTAGCTGCCCACAGAAGTAGTATGGAGATGAGAGAATTAATAAGAGAGATGATAAAAGATACTAACTCTGAGAATGAACAAGATGGACCTTCTCAAGATCTGTAGTTGGAATACAAACAGTCTGGCAAATAGACTAATTGAAGTGCAACAATTTGCTCTTGAAAATTTGGTGGACATCATATGTCTGCAGGAAACGAAGCACATGCCCACAGATTATATAGCCATTCCAGGGTATCACTTTGTCTCAAAAGATAGTGTCCAAGCCAACAGGACTGATGGCAGAGCAATAATGAGTAGAGGGCTAATAACATACTACAGAAAGAACCTAGCTGTTAAAAAATGCACAAACCCGAGATTAGGTGCAAACACAGACTGCCTTACCATAGGAATACATGATGAAGGTGGAAAGCAGCTATTCCGCGTGTGCAATACATATTCCCCAGCACAGGCCCTGGACATTGATAGTAATAACCTACTAGCACAAGATAATCCCTTGCTGATAGTGGGTGATCTTAATGCAGTACATCCAAAATTAGGCTCTGCAACAGGGAGGAGGAATGTAAATGGCATACATATGTACAAGTACCTCATGAGCAGAGAAAACAATATAAGAATTCTAAATGATGCAGAACCAACACATATTAAAGGAAACAAGCTTGACTACATCTGTATAGTTGGAGATACAGATCTGCAACACAGCTGTGAGATAGTGCATACCCTAACATCAGACCACTTTGGCTTCTATGCAGAGATTGTACTGAACATAACCTTTAAAAGAAAGATTACAGCACGAAAGAAAATCAACGTACCAAAAAAATGGGAAGACAGCATCAGAAAAAGTATGAATGTTTGGCATGATGGCAATGAAGCCAAAAGCAGTGACCAGTATAATGAGGATCTTATAAAAAGGCTAGAAGAGGAAGTGCTAGAGCGCACACATCAGCAGAGAAGAGAACCACAAAAGCCACTAACAAGCTGGTATAATGCAGATGATGCAGTGAAGAGAATAAACAGGCAGTATAGCAAAGCAAAGAAGAAGTGGATGAATAAACCCAGCCCAGAAAACCTAACAATATATAGAAGACTAGAGAAACAAGTGCAAGACGTTAAAAAGAACTCAAGAGAGAAGTACTGGATTAAGTTTATGCAAGGCATCAATGAAAAAACACCTCCTTGTGAGGTCGCAAGGCGAGTGAGGATAGCCCAAGGGAAGAAAAACAGAGAACCACTCCATCCGAATCCAAGAGAAAGAGCAAATGAACTTATGACAAAGTGGGCATCTGATGCAAGCAATGATTCATTACCTATCAAGGTTAGAATGGCTGTTGAGAAAAGGATAAGGAAGAAAATAAAGAAGTTAAGAGAAGCGCTTAAGAAGATAGGGAAGTGTGATGACAAACCCTTCACAGAACAAGAGCTGCAGGAAACTTTAAGGAGTGGGAAGTCTACTGCACCCGGATTAGATGGGATTACATATAATGCTATCAGGTTCCTCACAACAGTGAGTGGAAATCCAGTTCTGAAACTCTACAACATGATATGGTCAGGGCAGCCCATACCCAAAGCATGGAAGAAGTCCCTCATAATACCAGTACCAAAACCAGGAAAGCCAGGTGAATTTCGACCCATTTCATTAACATCATGTCTGTGCAAGGTATTTGAAAGAATGTTACTAAACAGGCTTAATTTCTTTATTAGGAAAAAGCTGTCAAAGAATTTATATGGCTACATACCTGGGAGGAGCACACACCACTGTATTCATAGAGTAAGTGCAGCCTTAGGGTTAAAATACACAGTGTTCATAGATTTAAAGGGGGCCTTTGATAGGGCTAGCCATATAATTATTTTGACTGAGCTAGCAGAAATGATAGAAGGAAGACTCCTACAGCTTATAATGGACTACCTAACAGATAGAGTCAGTTGTGTCTACTTTGAAGGCGTACAATCAAGATGGGAAAAAATGGAATTGGGTACCCCTCAGGGAGGTGTTCTATCACCTACTCTTTTTAATATTCTAATGAATGTACTTGGGAAAATTAATATACCAGGAGTCATAATAACCATATATGCAGATGACATAGTGGTACAAGCTAGCACAGATAAGAGAATAAAAAGGGCAATTAGGGCTTGCACATCATTATGTAACAGCATAGGATTAGTCATATCACCTGAAAAAACAAAGATGATAGCAAGGGGCACACGCAACCCCCTGATACTGCACATACAAGGGCAAAGAATAGAGAAGGTAGCCCAATACAAGTACACGGGTGTCATACTCAGCAACAGGTGTCATAAATTGTATGAAGTTAAGAGAATAGTTCAGGCTTCAGCAATGAGATTGCGCCTTCTTTGGAAAGTAGCATGTGGCTCTGTGGGTGCAAGTGTACCAATGGTAAAGCAACTCTATATATCTATGATAAGATCAATCATTGATTACAGTAGTAGCATGTTGCTGCCACTGAGGAAGAGCTATATTGGTATCCTAGAAATCATCCAGAACAAGGCTGCAAGAAGTATACTAGGGGCACCTAAAAGTGTCAGGCAAGAAATATTAAGGAATGAGGCATGTCTGAAGCCAATACATCATAGATTAGCAACAACAGCGATCATCCAGTTGTATAGGTCTATCATGACAGATGACGATGGATTAACGAGAGATACTCTAATTCACAGCTACCCTAAAAGACTAAAGAATGGTTGGGTTACTGCAGCAAGAAAACTAATAGAGGCCTCTAGCATGAAAGAATATCTAGACGTAACCAAGATAGATGTAAAAAGCATTCCACCATGGAGTATACCAGAGACTGAGATACTGCTTTCATCTTTAAAAGGGAAAAAGGAAGAAATGAATCCTGCATTGTTGAAGAATGAATATTTTCAGAGGCTGGACAGTATTCCAGGGGAACGAGTTCATTATTACACAGATGGGTCACTTCTGGAAGATGGGAGAGCAGGGAGCGGAATAACTGTGTATCAGAATGGAGCAGAGGTACACTCTCTGTCCCTACGATCGACAGATGGATGCTCCGTACTACAGTCAGAACTGTTGGGTATTACGGCTGCACTAAGCATTATAAAAAGGAATAGGGACAATGCCATAATAGCAACAGACAGCCTGAGTGCCCTGCAATCTCTAACACCAAGAAAAGCTGAAGCAAACACCATAGTGAGAAGAGCTATAGACCTGCTGTCACAAATCAAACAAGCAGACAGAATGGTTGCATTCATATGGGTGCCTTCACATATTGGAATCAGAGGCAATGAGAGAGCTGATGAGCTCGCTAAAGAAGGCGCAAGGAAGGAGAGAGTAGACTACAAACTGACACCATCCCTGAATATGTTGAAGGACTCTGTTGGAATGGAAATAATGAATAGTTACAATGAGAGAATAGAGATGCTCAAAGAAACACACACATCAATAAGAAAATATCTTGAAATTACTGAAGGAAAACCACCTGATTACAAACTCCTTGGACTAGAGAGCAGAAGAGAACAAACAACGTATAGCAGACTTAGGATGCAGAATCGATACCTATGGGAGGTGCTGCCAGCTGCCAGTCCATCAGAAACATGCTGCAGACTATGTGGCGGGCTAAGGAAGCACACACTCAGTCATTATCTCATGGAATGTGAAGAAATTACTTATTACAGGCCACGGGGACTGAGTGGGGTTGACCTGCTCAAGCATTTTCTGCAACCTGGTGTGCTGAAAAATGTTGTTGCTACTCATCAAAAATTTGCTTGCTCCAGATAATCAACAGACTTGTATATACTATAATATGTACATAAATTGCAGTACATCTCATTTTGCAGCTACCTAGTAACATTATAAAACCTGTTGTATTTATTAATTTTTATTTTAATAACACTTTCAAAAAATTTATGTGTTAACCTCATCTAAACGTAATTCTTTCAGCTAAATAAGTATTTATATATTGTACAGTAACCAAAATGTAATACATCCTATCCTGCAGTCACCAGTTAGGATTAGAATTATTTCTAATCTATTTATAACGTTTATATAAAGTCTCATATGTTGCCCTCATGTAATGTCATTCTTTCAGTAACAAAATTATGTTAGAATATTGTGCATAAACTTAATTGTGTAAATCAGTAAGAAATTCCTCATTATATACACTACAATAATAACACATGTTACTAGCAACTATGTACCTAGACAGAAACCTGATAAAATGCATATTTCGTATAGTTTACATTCAAATCATTACTTATTGAACAGTATATATTAGAATTCCATATTATATAGTACTTATGACAAAATTTGCAATCTTTCAATGGGCAATTCCTACTTATCATGTATTTTATTTATATGATTGACTGTAAGTATTTGAAATTTGTAATACTACCTGAGTACCATATCAGCCCTGATGAATGACATTTGTCTAGTAATCAATAGGGTGGAAAAGGTATGTAAAATGTCACAGCCAATGCCATCCATCCAAAAGGGCTCACCCCTACACGCATACCGCGTCCGGGTTGCCTGTTGTGCCGTACTTTGTAAACTTTGTATTTTGCACAATAAATTGTTTCTCTCTCTCAAGGGGTTAACTACTGCACTGTAATTGTTCAGTGGCCACATTCCTCTTGGTAGGGGTAGAAGAGAGACTTTAGCTATGGTAAGCAGCTCTTCTAGGAGAAGGATACTCCAAAATCAAACCATTGTTCTCTAGTCTTGGGTAGTACCACAGCCTCTGTATCATGGTCTTCCTCTGTCTTGGGTTAGAGCTCTCTTGCTTGAGGGTACATTTGGGCACACTATTCTATTTAATTTCTCTTCCTCCTTTTTTGTTAAAAGTTTTTATAGTTTATTTAGGAATTATTCATTTTAATGTTATTCTTAAAATTTTCTATTTTCCTTGTTTCCTTTCCTCACTGAGCTATTTTCCCTGTTGGAGCTCCTGGGCTTATAGTATCCTGCTTTTCCAACTAGGGTTGCAGCTTAGCAAATAATACTAATAATAATATCAGGCATTTGGTAGTGTTACCCTCAGGTGCTCCCGTCTAAAATGGGTACCTGGCTCAAAATTAGGACCAGGCATCCAAAATTCCCATAGTGGCTAAAAGAAGAATGAAGTAGACTGCGTTTATCCTGCAATCACCACAACAGCTCTCTCTCTCTCTCTCTCTCTCTCTCTCTCTCTCTCTCTCTCTCTCTCTCTCTCTCTCTCTCTCTCTCTTCTTCTTCTTCTTCTTCTTCTTCTTCTTCTTCTTCAACTATTAACATTTATTCCTGTTCCTAACCATGAAAAGTATTTGCCAGTGCATAAGAACGAAATAGTTTAACGTTAAAATGGCATTTATCTTTCCCAAACGGAAATATGATTAGCAGAATAATTAGTAATCATATAATAACGGTAATGATAATTAAAGAAACATCCATAAAAAAGTGTTTGGATATTAAATACCATTTGGATATTCTAGAACTATTGCGTCAGGATTTTTTTATAGTCTTTCCCCATAAAAAAGATCTCGCATATGGAGGCCATCATTAAAGTCTTATCTTATGTTTGGGTTTCAAATTATGCTGTCGCTTTCTTTTATATTACCTTTTTAAGAAAGAAAATTTTTTATTTTCCTTTTTGTTATCTTATCCTCTTGCTATTTTAAGTGATCTATTTCTACTACTACATAGTTATTTAGATTTTAAGTGCCTGCGTATATATATATATATACATATATATATATATATATATATATATATATATATATATATATACATTTATATAAATAAATATATAAAAGTATGTATGCGTGTGTGTATTTGTATGCCTTCAGCTTAAAATGAGAACTTCGATGATCCTCCTACAAATGTCAACAAAATATCTAAAAGACAATCCAGTTGTTTATATATAAATGTGATCTTCCCGCTGGGTTAAAAGATATGCTTTTTTTTTGGTTTTGGGTAAATCAGTTTTTGTTTTTTTCAGATTGGCTAAAATAAAGCTCATATATACAAAAAATAATGTAGGCTTTATAATTGGTCGTCTGGAACGTTTTTATTTATTTTTAACCGG
>NC_090757.1:40198497-40213497 GCF_036898095.1 Palaemon carinicauda | reverse complement strand
GATATATGAATAATGTGAGAAACTTCGAATTACGAATAAATTGAGAAACTTCGATTTACGAACAATTTGAGGAAATCAGATTCACGAATAAGGTGAGAAACTTCGATTTAACCTTAACCATTCTTTCTCTTCCACTTGTTTTGTTAAAGATTTTATAATTTATATAGGAGATATTATTTTCAATGTCACTGTTCTGAAAATATTTTATTTTTCTTTGTTTCTTTTCCTCACTGGATTATTTCCCCTGTTGGAGCCCCTGGGCTTATAGCACCGTGCTTTTCCAGTTAGGGTTGTAGCTTAACTGATTATTACAATAATTATAGTAATCTCGGCTTTTATGCTGTTGTTTTTGTGCATGAATTTTCAGTTGTTCAAACCCGCCCCAGACCCCCTTGGCACCCCCTCCAAAAATAAAAATGGTGACTAGGCCTTGTATATAAGCGATGAATCTCCACTGTCTCATTTAAAGTCTTTTTCGAATAATTTGAAATCATTCGAAAGTCCTTGATTCTTTGGGGTAATTATGGATATCACAGCTTTTATGCTGTTTATTTTTGCGTATACATATTTTGGTGTTGACATTTTTTCTCAGTTTGTTGATAATGTCATGACTACATCTTGTTTATGGGGTATTTTGTATTTTAGTGCTTGGCTGTTTTTTCGTTTAGCTCTTGTTGCATTTTACAACTGTGCTTGATTTATACTCTTTATTTATTAGGTTGGAATTTTTTTTTTTTTTTTTTTTTTTTTTTTTTTTTGTGGGGGTTTCTTTTTTTTATGGTGGGGGAGAATATAGTGTAGATGAGTTTGTCTATCACACAAGGGACGAAAGCCCATTTCAAAAAATGAAAATATATATTATCTTTCTTTAAAATATACAATAACTGAAGCAGTTGCTGTTTTTCTTTTACAGTTTTTGACTTCGCCTCTTTCGAAAAAAAAAAAACTTATTAACAACTGCATCTTGGCTTTTATTGAAAAGCCAATATTTTAAAGCACCATCCATGTAAATAAAATCAGTTTCCTACGGTAACCAAGGTGATTAAATTGCTTTTCATTATCTTAAAGGTATCGACGTCATTATTATGAATATCTTAAAAGATTACGGTATTGACGGAGCCTATGTTATATTATAGCAATCCTTAAATGAAAGCTAATGTTTTCAAAACTGCCTCGTTAGCTCTAAATATTTGTTCTTTTTAATAATAATAATAATAATAATAATAATAATAATAATAATAATAATAATAATAATAATGTTTGGTATTGTTACTTTATTATTAAGATTATTATTATCATCATCACAACATCCATAATTGAGACAAGAGCATGATGGAGCATCAGCTGCGCACATCTCTCTCTCTCTCTCTCTCTCCCACACACATTAGCATCACCCGATGACAGTCCTCCTCTTTTACGGCGCGTTATCTCCAGTCGGAACGACAACTGGAGAGAGAGTGTTGTTACTGTTGTTGTTGTTATTGTTTCTCCAGGGTCCTATTAGGTTCAATGGACCTTGTTAACGCAGATCATGATCAACGCCTTTGAAGGTGGTGGTTGCATAAGTCTTCTCAATTGGACGCCTTTTTTTTTTTTTTTTTTTTTTGTGGGGGGGGGATGGGGGGGGGATGGGGGGGGGGGTGGCAAGTGATCCTGATATACCCGTCCAGTTGAATTCATGTTCTTTTTTTTTTTTTTTTTTTTTTTTTTTTTGTTCCTCTTCACTTTCATGTTCTTGGTCACTTAATTTTATGTAGCTGATAAAAAGACAAATGAAAAAAAAAAAAAACCGTTGAAAGAAGAGTGAGGACAGTTAGCTAACCATGTTAGGGAATAGTTTGGAAAGTTGACTGCTAGAAAGTGTGATGTAAAGTTTTGTTTAGCCACAATTTTATTTAGGTAAAAGTATATATACTAATTTAATACAACAGCAGCTTATTTTTCTTTTACTTTTTATTTTCTTGTTAATTGTATCTTTAACGTTTTTGTGTATTTCTTTAGCCACGGCTGGATGTTTTGTTTCTAGACCAGTTAGTGCTATTCATCTTTTATTCTATCTCAAATTCTACTTTTTTTTTCTCCAGGATGTCTCTTTTTTTCTCTTTTTATTTTGTGGTTTTTCTTTTACTCTATAATTTTTCTTTCCTTATGTTCACTTTTAATTCTTGTTTATTTTTTCTTAACCCGTTAAATCGGTGTCTGGCTATTTTGTTTTTAGTCCACTTAGATCCTTTTATCTTTTTTTTTCTATTTCGATTATTATTCTTTGCTTTTGATCTTAGATTTTTCTCATTGGTTCTTGCATTGTTTTGTGGCCAGGTTTATCTTTTTACATTTTTTGTTTTGACTTGACAGGGTGTTTACGCATTTTAAATTTTCTTACCTTATCTCTACTATTATTTCTTATCTTTTCTTTTGATTATTTTTGCTCCAAATTTTGCAATACAACCCATGTTCGTAATACTAGGCAGGCAGTTAATTCTAATAGCCAGGCCTTCTCCATCATGAGGCTCAATACTACACAGTATTCTAGAAGTTTTATTCCAGCTGTTACCATGTTGTGGAATGATCTTCCTAATCGGGTAGTTGAATCAGTAGAACTTCAAAAGTTCAAAGTTGGAGCAAATGTTTTTATGTTGACCAGGCTGACATAAGTCTTTTTAAAGTTTATATATGACATATCTGTTTTTGACGTTGTTAATAGTTTACATAAGGACATTTCTATTTTGACGTTGTTACTGTTTTAGAATGATTTATTGTTAACTTGTTCTCATCATTTATTCATTTCCTTATTTCCTTTCATCACTGGGCTATTTTTCCCTATTGGAGTCCATGGGCTTATAGTATCTTGCATTTCCAACTAGGGTTGTAGCTTGGCTAATAATAATAATAATAATAATAATAATAATAATAATAAAGCGTTCCGGCTGAGCACCCAACGATTAATCACATCCGGTTGTAATTATCAGTAGCGTAGATACCTGTTCGATTTATTTGGGATCTAATAGGAAACGGTTGTAACATACTGCTTTTTTTACTTGTAAAGTTATAGACAGTTATATTTGTGATACTTTAGCATATTTTGTTATAAACATGGTATATATATATATATATATATATATATATATATATATATATATATATATTATATATGCATAAAATCATATATATATATATATATATATATATATATATATATATATATATATATATATATTATGCATAAAATCATATATATATATATATATATATATATATATATATATTATATATGCATAAAATCATATATATATATATATATATATATATATATATATATATATATATATATATATACACACACACACACAAGAGATGCCCAAGAATAAAATAGTACTTATAACATTTACATTTGAACAGGGGTTGAATAACTACTTGGGTACTTCCTTCAAGTTTTGGGTTAACAGTGAAATATAAATATTGTTAAGCAGTTGTTTCAATGGTATAGAAACAGATTTGTCGTGCTTTTACGTATCTGCTATTAACAAAAGAAACTCGCTCTGTTTAATATCGGGTAAACTTTTAATCATTCGATTAATCCACCAATCAATCTATTGATGCAGTGAACATTACTGACCCGAAAACAAGTCCAGACAATGGGCGTATACACATCAAGGTAAGTTTCCTGTCATATCTATAAATAGCTGTGCATTGCACAGACTTTTATGGCTTTTACCTGTTGAATATGCAGTGCAGTAAATTTATGCAAGCAAATTATGAGACCTAGTGGCATACGTGATTTGAATGCGACCAATGGTTTGGTATATAGCTTTAAGGTCATGACCTTCAGTTCGTTTCAATGCATGTTTTTGATTTTCCTATATGATGATCATTAAATTTTCTGGCAACAGATCGACACTAATTTGATGGTGATTAACTCTTGTTATTGATGTGCATGTAATTAATTAGCAATGAGGTTTCTATTCGTTAATTAAGAGAAGATCGTACAGTACGTTTGTTGCGTAGATATGTTTGTCATGAGAAGTTTAATAAAAGTGTAATAAAAGTTTAATATTTCTTTCAATTGCTTATTAAATAGAATTTGAGGGTAATTATTTTTAAAAGGAGATTTATCAGGCCAGCGAGACAAGTTAGACTCTTATAAAGCTGGCCATTGTTGAATAAATACAATATACAATTACTGTATGTAGATAGAAGAAACTTGCTAAATTATTTCTTAATTAAGTAAATGTAATATGAATTTATTTATTGAAAACAAATACGAGGATTTAGGTAAAGTTACCCAACCGTTACAAATAATTACTGTTTTTTTTTTTTTTTTTTTTTTTTTTTTTTTTTTTTTTTTTTTTACAATAAAATGTATGAACGAATTAATTTTGAATCTGTGATTATGATGTAGAGACACACAACATTAATCTCTTCTGACCTTTCGTATATTCTTCAAGTTTTTCATGAACATTATATTTTAAGGACGTGTGTTTGATAGGTTTTCTATATTGCGTTTCATTCTTCTTCATCCTCTTCCTCTTCTTCTTCTTCTTCTTCTTCTTCTTCTTCTTCTTCTTCTTCTTCTTCTTCTTCTTCTTCTTCTTCTAAGCTAAGCTACAAACTTAAATGGAAAGCAGAATGTAAAGAATCATAGGACCCCAACAGAGAAAGCAACCCAGTACGGGGAAAGGACCAAAGAATAAGAAAATTTATAACAATACGAACAGGTCTATTTTCGAAGAGGATAGTAACCATGATCTTGAGGATGAAGATTAAAGCTGAAGAGAAAGGAAAAGAGAAGGAAATGAAAAACCACTAGACATCCAAGGACTCTCATTTTAAGAGTATCCAACACACAGAAGAAAAAACAGTAAAACAAGATGTAGATCAAATATAGCAAAAATGTTTCAGATAAACATGACTGCTGCTCTTGAGAAATTAGGTTACATATTTCATTATGCTCAATTTAATTCATTTCCGTATTTTAAAAAATGTATATTAAGGTCCTGTTATTATTTTCTTTTTTTTAACGAGCTATACCCTCTTTTAGTCGTACTCCTTATCTCAATCTAATCATTTTTTTTATTAGGATATATAAAAAGCAAAGACTATTTCATCACTATCTAGGGCATTTCTCCCCTTGATTATTACTCAGCGAATATTGGCTACTTCAAGATTGCTTAGATTGGATATTGTTCCAGATTTGCACTCTTCCTATGAAGTTCTAGCTTTTAAGTGCGATATTTTAGTAATCTCCAATGATTTGCCGTTTTTTTTTTTAAACCTCCCCCTTCCCCCCTCACAACCAGCACAATAGCTTCATTGGATGCTATTTAACCCCCCTCCCCCCTTAAACTCCATTACCTATTTGGTTATTCTTAACTATATAGGGGCACTAGTTTCCCCTTAAAATGTTCATCACTGAATAACTAGTCATCGTCTATCCTTTACCCTACTTTTATCTGGGCCTTAACTAGATCAAATAAGCATTTATTTCCCCTCCCGTCGGCCTTTTCCCCAACCTAGACCCCTAAGCTAAACACCACGGGGTAAGTAACGTATCCTCCTCTTCCTCCTACGTCCTCTTGAGATCACGAAAGGAGGAGTGGCACTGAATCCTTTATGGAGTCCTGCGTGGTGTCAATTCAATGCTTTTTTTATATGCACCAGGGATAACCTGTATCAGTCCAGAGTTTGATTTATTGCTCGTAGAGGGTGATAAATTACTCGCTGCCCACCACTGTTCCCTTTCTTTTTCTTATAGCCTCTGATGCGTCTTCGTGTGTCCTCGTTGTGTGTCCCAAAAGCCTAGGGCGGCATCGCCCAACTCCTGTGTGGAGTCTGTTTTATTGTTTCAATTTTTCATTTTATCTTAGTCTTACATTATTATTATTATTATTATTATTATTATTATTATTATTATTATTTTATTATTATTATTATTATTATTATTATTATTATTATTAGCGTCCCTTTTGATGTCTGTTTATTATTATTATTATTATTATTATTATTATTATTATTATTATTATTATTTTATTATTATTATTATTATTATTATTATTATTATTATTATTAGCGTCCCTTTTGATGTCTGTTTATTATTATTATTATTATTATTATTATTATTATTATTATTATTATTATTATTATTATTTTTGTTATTATTATTATTATTTTTATTATCATTACTGTTGTTGTTGTTGTTGTTGTTGTTCTTGTTGTTGTTAAAATAATTATAATTTATCGATATTCTAAGTATGGGTTTTATAGATTTCGTTTATTATTTTACTTCTCAATATATATTTAGCATCCTATCACTATTACCATTTACCATGTGTATTTTAGGATGCAAGTATTATTTCCTATCTATTTTCTATATCTCGACCCAACTATAAAACTCTTATAAAACTCTTGACCTTTGTCTCTTCCCATATTTGAAGGGTTTTCTTCCCACGTCCCAACCGTGTTTTACAGGACTCAGTTTTTTTCCCTTATTGAAATATGACGGGAAATAAGTCACGTCCATCCCCTGTACGATACGTGGCATGATATGATGCTGTGTTATCAGGTACATTCTGATGTATTTATTGACGTGGGTAATAATTTCTACTTCCATAGATGGTGAACAAGTAAAGAATCTCTCTCTCTCTCTCTCTCTCTCTCTCTCTCTCTCTCTCTCTCTCTCTCTCTCTCTCTCTCTTTTCTCTGCAACAGCTACGTAACATACCTTATTGGGGGATCGTCTTTATTGATATTATTTCTCAACACTTCCATCGCTTCTCTTAGCTTATTCTTTGGATGTTCCCCGTTGGGAATTTATTAGTCTTATATTTCTCTGGATTTTATAGTCTGTTGTTGTTGTTGTTATTATTATTATTATTATTATTATTATTATTATTATTATTATTATTATTATTATTATATTCATTGTCATTATTATTATTTATTATTATTCATTATTATTATTATTATTATTATTATTATTATTATTATTATTATTATTTTTTTTTTTTTATCATCATCATCATCATCTAAGCTACAAGCCCAAGGACTTATCGATTAAGGATATATTTTGTCTACATGTACTGGCTGCTATGAAGAAAGACCCTGTGTCTTCACTTAACAAAACAATCTAAGACAACATCAACAAAACAATTTTCATGTCTGGGGCTTACTAATAGATAGAAAAAACATTTCCCTTCACAATGAATGTATGCCAAAATTTTGCTATGACTGCCTCGTATTATTTTCAAGATCGAAAAGTGAAGATTTCTTAGACAGAAGTAATCTTTGCTCCGGGAGAGGACCTATATGTCCTCATGTTCATGGCCATATGCTTGCCAATAACTTAAAGATATATATATATATATATATATATATATATATATATATATATATATATATACATACATATATATATAAATATATATATATATATATATATATATACACAGTATATATATAAATATATATATATATATATATATATATATATATAAATATATATATATATATATATATATATATATATATATATATAAATATATATATATATATATATATATATAAATATATATATATATATATATATATATAAATATATATGTATATATATATAAATATATATATATATATATATATATATATATATATATATGTGTGTGTGTGTGTGTGTGTGTACATACCATCACATATATATCTATATCTATTTAGACGTATATATATATATATATATATATATATATATATATATATATATATACATATATGTGTGTGTGTGTGTGGGTGTGTGCATATATATATACATTTATATATGGGCTATGTATATATAGATACAGTATATATATATATATATATATATATATATATATGTATATATATATATGTATAAATAATATATATATATATATGTATGGGTGTGTATATATATACACATATACATATATAATATACATTATATATATGTATATATGTGTATATATATACTGTATATATATATGTATGTATGTATATATATATATATATATATGTGTGTGTATATATATATATATATATATATATATATATATATATATATATATATATACATATATATATATATATATATATATATATATATATATATATATATATATATCTACCAAGTCATAATATCTTTAACATAATGTCTTATTTTGCGAGTTCACATAATAAGCCAAAGCTAAGTCCTTCAAAAAGAAGGCAACCGTGTTACCCCATACGAATGGGAAAAAGGCACGCTAATAGCTGATGATGATGATAATTTAAACATTAATGAATAAATTGAATTGAACATCAGATCGCTAAAATGGCAACCTTGTTTTCTAATCATTGTAATCTTTGCACATAAGAATGCCGAAAGATGTTGCCATCCTGGCTCTAATCATTTGGTTCATGGCCCGTTTGAAGTCGCTGAACCCTGGCTCTTAACTCCGTATGGTAAACTAAATCCATCATATGGGCTTGGTTCTACTCTATATCCCATAACTCTATTCAACCATGAGGGAACATGTTTTGAAGACGTATATGGATGTACAGACTAAGTGCATAGGTGTATAGTCATCTGTATGTATGGATGATTAGTTTTAATTGATTGTAAATTCCTATATAAACGATAACTCTGGTAGAGAAATTTTGTTTACATTTGGACATATTTTTTTTCTTGCCTGAGGATACACTCGGGCACACTATTCTATCTTATTTCTCTTCCTTATGTTTCCTTAAAGCTTTTCTAGTTTATATAGGAAAGATTTGTTTCAATGTTGTTACTAATCTAAAAATATTTTATTTTTCCTCGTTTCCTTTCCTCACTGGGCTATTTTCCCGGTTGGATCCCTTGGGCTTATAGCATCCTGCTTTTCCAACTAGGGTTATAGCTTAGCAAGTAATAATAATAATAATAATAATAATAATAATAATAATAATAATAATTGATTGTTTTTTTCTATATGTATTTGGTTTATAAAGATAACATTTCCCATTAACGTTTTTAATCAAGATTAATTTCCCTTAATAGCGCAGTTTCATTTTAATCCTTTGTTTAATACCAAAAGAAAAGGTTCATGGGGTTATAAAAGACAGTTCATCCTTTACGTTTTATGGAGAGATTTGTCAATAACAGCATATAATTCTTCATAATTATTCATTTGAAAATGATTATTGTCTCCACAACTATTAATGTGATAGTAATATAATTCTTACCTAATGATGATAGTTATTACAGGAAAATTTTCTTATTCCTCACTATTTTATGAACATTTCTTCTTCATTCATAATCAATATACTATACAGACATTACAATCATCGCCTTTGGTAAAGACTCATTATGGTCCTCATGTAAGTACCAAAGGAATGAAGCTAATACTGTGAGTTACAAACATCTCCAATCTCCACACGTAGACGTAGATAGGCGATATGTCCGAAGCCCTAATGAATGAGTTGCTGCTTCTTCAAGACACGATAAAAGAACGCTGTTAAATGAGCGCCATCTATTGCCGCAAAAGTTACTCCGAGCATCCGGCTTATCTTCCGAACAACCGTAGTTCTGCAGGTATTAACGTTTTCATCTCCCGCCGCCACCTCCGCCACACACGTACTTGGAGATAAAGCGAGGCTGAATAGCGGGTGAGATTAGGCAGGAAAAAGTACGAATCGTAGAGAAACAGATTAGATGATAAATAGAAAAATGCGGGTGTCGTAGAAAAAACTAGGCCAATAAAGATTAGGGATAAAGGGGGAAGAACAGGCGAGTTTGAATGTGAGGGAAGTAAGCAAGGGAAAAGAAATGGTAGAAAAGGAAGGAAAGATGAATCTAAGAGTAATTAGATTTATCTTAAGAGAGATGATGCTATTAAAGTGTAAAAAGGTACAAATTTGGAAAAATTTAAAATAAGGGTAAATCATCTAGAAACAAGTAAGATGAACACAAAAATACGCAAAAAAGATATTAACACGCAAAGATGGTACGGCAAAAGATTACTAATCATGGAGAAAGATGAGAAAATAGTTATAAATAAGTGTAAATCAAAGATATAAAATTAAGATGGGGTGATAGACGCTGAATAAGGGCGTCGCTAGTTGCTTTACGAAGGCGTGTGCGCAAAGGGTTAATATGGTCTTTTAGATACATCCGGGGTTTTCTTGAGGAGTGATGTCATTTCTCTTCACAGTCAAAATAAATCATCTTAGCTTCGTTTTTTTTATTTCTATTATGAGAAGTATTTTTTTTTACAAATTCATCAAATATTTTTTATTTCTTTTCTCTTCAGACAAAATGAATGATTTTGGCTTCATTTGATTTATTTTTATTATAAGTTATTTATAGCAAATTCATAAAATATATTTTACTTTATATATCTTCACAATCAACATAAGTAATTGTAGCTTCATTTGATTCATTTCTATTGTGATTTTTTTTTCTTCACAGTCAAAATAAATCATTTTAGCTTCTTTTAATATATGTCTATTATGAGATTTGTTTTTCTTAAATTCATCAAAAATATTTATGGTTGTCTCAATGAATGATGTAATTTCTCTTCACTGTCAAATTGAATAATTTTAACTTATTTTTATTTTAAGAATTTTTTTTTTCTAATTCTTGAGAAATATTTTTATATAACGATCATGTTCTCTGTCCATTTAAAAAAAAAAAATTATTTAGATATTTTACCCATAATATTTGTTTAGACTTCAAGAAATGTAGGCCATTTCTTTCCTTAAAAAAAATTAAAGCTTTATGAAATTTAACTATATTCAAAACCCAAAGAAAAGTTTCATCAGTTTCATAGAAATTATACGAGCTCATAATCAGAGCTAATTTGTAGCTTTATGAAATAAAGTCCAAAATAAAGACAATCAATTACCTAACTTTAAAGCAAAATAATGAGATTGCTTAGTTAAATTAAAGTTTGCTTCATCTTCAGAGGCTGAGTTCAGTTGATGTAGCTGTGTAAGAATAATATTACTTTTCAATTATGTCCAAATGTTTTACTCTAGTGTCATATGAGGAGGAGATCACGGTGAGGGGTAGATAGAGAGGGTTTGGTCTTGCTCTTCGCACTCCCCAAGAGAGATTAGTTCACCAAACTTTCAATTGGGCTCCACAAGGCACTAGAAGAGTTGGAAGATCCAGGCTTACATGGCTGAGAACTATCAAACGTGAAGTAGGAGAGGATGAGTGGAGAAGTATTGATTTAAAAGCTCAAGATGGAGACGACTGGCGAAATCTAACCGAGGCCCTTTCCGTCAACAGGCATAGGGAGAGATGATGATGATGATGATGATATTTTTTTGTAAATATTTCTTTTTTTGTTTAGGAATAATATTCAAGGAAACCATTGCTACAAACAGCTACATTCGAGTAATCAATGTCATAATACACAACCTTATTTTTTGTGCATTGATGGTTGAACATAGTTTTGTGGTAATGAAAAGGTTCTATAGTCAGACATTTATCCGTTTTCTTAAATAATTTTGATATTTTATCCGTGAAAACAGAGAGAGAGAGAGAGAGAGAGAGAGACTCGAGGGTTTTTACCTAGAGGTAGGGTAACAAACCACAGAAAGTGACCTGGTCGTTTTCTTTGAGTGTGGGCGTTTCCCTTACCTCGTCTAAGGTGTACTTTTGTGGTCAGGTCCAAAATTAAGGTGGAAAAGAGGCCAATTATTTCGATGCGGCTTTGCAAAATTATCCTGCATAGTGTGCTAAAAGAATGCCACTGCTACTACTACTACTACTACTGATACTACTAATATACTACTACTGCTGCTGCTGCATCTAAGAATGCTGTTGCTACAACTTCTACTACGATTACTGGATCTAACAATACTGTTGCTACAACTGCTGTTACTATTACTGCGTCTAACAATACTGTTACTACAACTTCTACTACTATTACTGCATCTAACAATACTGTTGCTACAGCTGCTGCTACTATTATTGCATCTAACAATACTGTTGCTACAACTCCTGCTACTATTACCGCATCTAACAATGCTGTTGCTGCAACTGCTACTACTATTACGGCATCTAACAATGCTGTTGCTCTTTTTGCCGTTCCATAATTTTACCAAATTTGTGGTCATAAATATGGAAATTACTGGTATCGATGTACTGTGCGTTCTTAAAAAATGTAGCCTGCTGTACGTTCTTCGAAATCGTATTATTATGTATATTACTTTGTGGGAAATACATGGCATGTCGGTATTGATCTTGTTGCTAATAAGGAAACTTGCAAGAAAAAAAGCATTCCTTTGCTACTTGTACAGCAACTTACATTATTTTTACCAGCATGTGTATTATATAATCCCAAGCATTAAATCTTACATTTCTCTGCTACTTAGTAATTATTTTCCGGAATAATATGTTAATAGAATACCGTAACTGTATCATTTCACATAACACATCAGTTATTATTATTTTCACCTCACCACCTTTCGCACCTGATGCCAGGTAAGCCAGAAGCTTGTCAGTCGTCTTTCCCCCGTTTGCAAAATCTCCATTCCGTGCTGTCCAAATACATTTGTTGTCTCTCAATCTCTTGTACAGATGGTCCTCGTTTCTCAATTGCCATCTTAATGTTGTCCCTCCATCTAATTCCTAGTCCGCCTACGGGCTTTCTACCATCTGTTAACCCATTCTAGAAATTGTTTTGGGTATCTGTGATCTTCCATTCTTTTAACATATTCATACCAACGTAGTTGGCCTCTTTCTATCAGATCTGATATACTATATAATGTTATTATTATTATTATTATTATTATTATTATTATTATTAGCAGAGCTACAACCCTTGTTGGAAAAGCAAAATGCTATAAACCCAAGGGCTCCAACAGGAAAAAATAGAGCCGTGAGGAAAGGAAAGAAGGAAGTAACAAGAAGTAACAACATTAAAATGGATCTTTCATATATAAACTATAAAAACTTCGCAAAACAAAAGGAAGAGAAGTAAAATAAATTTGTGTGCTATCAGATGATTTCGCAAAAACATAGACTTCCATAAAAATATTAAACAGTGTTATCTATTTTCATGAGTCAGATTTCTTTTGCTTTTGCTGTCAAATCACCAAACCATAAATCTGAGAGAACTTTAAATAAGTTGCTTCTGTAACTCCAACGTAAAAACCTTTTCAGAAATAAGCTACAGCCCACGGCAGACCCAACACCGAATATTCCCTCCATTATTTTACAGTAGTCGCGCTCCAGACAGCTGCTTGATTTAAAGTTTGAAAGAACCGTCAGAATTTCAGCCAGAGAACATTAAACTCCCGATTTATATCTGAATATTTCACCTGAATATTCAAGTATTTTGCACTTTATTCGAGGTGAGAGTTTTATCAAGTAAATGCAGGTGTTTTGAACTCTTAAATATAGTGACAAGGGTAATTTGCATAATTGCCAGTATTTAGTTCATAGCAATTTTCTAAACTCTTTAACATAGTGACAAAGGTAATTTAAATATTTATTTAATTTTTTTATAACTTTCAGCATTTAGTTCATTTTAATTACTTATTGTCTTACATGAGGCCATATGGAAGTACTGGTATTATATCATGAACATAAGTAGAAAAACAGTAAAAGTTTCATACTCACAAATCATGAAGAACATGATGATTATGAAAATACCTTGTTATCAATTTTCTTCCAATTCCTTTTTATTATTTTACTCTATTACTCTATAATTCTGATCATCCTTTACATTCAGATCTTCCCGGACAGATCTATCCTGTTCGTAATAATGGGTATGCAGTCAATTATGAGGCTCAATAGTACACACTACTCTAGAAGTTTTATTCCAGCTGTGGCCAAATTGTGGAATGATTATCCTTATCGGGTAGTTGAATCACTAGAACTTCAAAAGTTTAAACTCGCAGCAAATGTTTTTATGTTGAACAGGTTTAAATAAGTCCTTTTATAGTTTATATATTAAATATCTGTTTTAATGTTATTAATGTTTTTAAAATTTTTATTTCAATTATCATTATTTCTTGTATCGTTTATTTATTTCCTTATTTCCTTTCCTCATTGAACTATTTTTCCATGTGGAGCCCTTGGGCTTATAGCATCTTGCTTTTCCAACTTGGGTTGTAGCTTAGCTAATAATAATAATAATAATAATAATAATAATAATAATAATAATAATAATAATAATAATAATAATAATAATGAGGAAAGCCAACTCTTTGGGTAATGGAACCACTGACCTGTGAAATGGTATTGACCTGGTGCTTCACAGGGCAGTAGTTCAAAAGGAGGCTTGTCCTACAGTATACATCGAGACGATGTAGTCTGCTTTTATAACATTCATATTTTAACTGTTTTTTGGTTTACGATAGCTTTTATGAATTATTGATATGGGGAACTCATATATCTTTGTATACACGAGCGCACACACCCATTATATTATTATTATTATTATTATTATTATTATTATTATTATTATTATTATTATCACTTGCTAAGCTACAACCCTAGTTGGAAAAGCAAGATGCTTTAAGACCAACACTCATCATTAACAGCCGCTGCCAGTCCTCTGCAAAACAAAAGCCTCAGACATGTTCTTCCACTCGCGTCTGTTTATAGTCCATCTATGCCAGTCCAAACTCGCATGCTTTCATAGTTCGTCAACCCATCGTCTTTTCTAAATTTTCTCCTCTAATGAAGATAGAAAACGTGTCTGTGGTCCAAATTAATCACATCATGTAAAATGCCCAGTTCCCTGAGGCAGCAGAGTGGCGCAGTGGAAGCGTGCTGGGCCCATAACCCAGAGGTCCGTGGATCGAAACCACGCTCTGCTACGGAAACATTTTATATAATGTATTTTCAATTGGAAATTTAGCGTTGTTTTTATCCTTTTAAACATTACTTCGTATTGGAAGACTAAGAAAGTGTATATAGTATGCATTTCTAAGAAAAAAAATATGTTAATATTTTAGCGGTTCGCGATATAATGATAATAGTAATCTTTATTATGAATATTATATCGGATCAAA
>NC_090757.1:40183497-40185997 GCF_036898095.1 Palaemon carinicauda | reverse complement strand
TTCTTAACATTATCGTAAATTTCCTTCCTCTGTTCAATCCACATCTTTTCTTAAAACTTTCCACTAAAGTTGAATATCCATATCATTTTTCTAGAAGTAATTTGGTCCCCTATTTATACATATATTTTTTATTTTGCTAGTTGTTGATATTCCATATTAAATATCCCACTCAAATAATGTTTATATATACATATATATATATATAAATATATATATATATATATATATACATATATATATATATATATATATATATTATATATATATACGAGTATATATATATATATATATAGATTATATATATATATAAATTATATATATATATAAAGTATATATACAGACATATATACATATAAATATACACACACATATATATATACATATATAAATATATATATATATATATATGTATATATATATATATATGTATACATACATACATACATACATACATATTTATATATATATATATATATATACACACACACACATATATATATATATATATATATGTATATATATATATGCACTGTATTTGTGTGTTTTTGTTTTTGTGTATACCTTGTTTTTTTTTTGCCTCTAATTGATTGATGGTAGCATAACATGAAAATTGCCTTGAAATTATTGAGACGTGACAGAGAGCTGAAAGCTTCATATCATTCTTGATGAACGGAAAAAATGTCAAGTTTAAAATCTTGCAAATTTACTTTTATGTAACTCCTTTAGTTTGTACTTTTTTTTTTTTTTTTTTTTTTTGTCCGATTGGTGAATGGCTATTTTTAATTCAATAACATTCTGCGGTTATTATACTTCATTTGTTGATAGACTAGAAGTTTTTCGATATTACATTTGGCCATGTTAAACAGTAGCTATTTTGACACGCGGAAGGAATAAACTTTTTACTTACACACGCACACGTGTAAATATATATATATATATATATATATATATAAATATATATATATATATATATATATATATAAATATATATATATATATATATATGTATGTGTGTATGTATATACAGTATATATGTATATATAAATATATATATATATATATATATATATGAATATATATCTGTATACTGTACATACATACATACATATATACATACATAAATTATCATAATCTCATTTAGAACGCTTTATTATGCACTTGCTGAAATTACACATATAGGTTGACTGCGTAATACATTTGAATTCCTTCAGTCTCTCCTCCTTTTATTCTCTGGATGCCAAATAAATAATGCCGCTAGTTTAAACTATACGAACTGCTGTCTGCAAAAGAATAAAGTCAAGCTCATGTTTGATTGAACGAAGTACATTTAACGACCATTTGAAGAGACCGGAGTTTTTACTACTAAGTTCTTTTGTTTTTTGTGACTTTGATGCAGGGTCTTACTGGACTCGGTTCAATATTTTCGTTTCAAAGAATTATCTTCTATTATAAGATGGATAGGCTATAGTGTTCTATAATTCTTGTATCTACAATATATATATATATATATATGATATATATACTATATATAATATATATATATATATATATATATTATATATATAATATATATACATGTATATTTATATAATATATATATATATATATATATATATATTATCTATATATATATATATATATATATTTATATATATATTATCTATATATATATACATATATATATACATATATATATATATACATATGTATATATATATATATATATATATATATATTTCTGTCACCCTGAGTGCCAACCAATTGGAAACAACAATCAGCCACAAATTATCCAAAATGCCCTGTGGTGGTTATGAAAGGAGGAGCTAATGGAAACGGCTGAATCTGAGTGTGGGCATGCGCGTTTGTGTGCATATATATCTACACATTTAGCCGTCATTTTCACGGGTCGACATGTATAATAGATAAATATATCAAATTCTAAGATGATTTATTTTTGAAGTTTGGGATCTTTGCTTATTTCCATTCTTTTTCTGTATGGTTCTGTACCTAGAACTTATTAGTCTTCAATATAATTAAGGGTTTGCTTGCACAAACTGTCAGCAATTTAATTGCTGACTTAGTTAATTTCAGAAGACACAAAATATGATAAATTTTAGGTTGGGTATGTAGGCATGTTGCTGAGAAGAGTAAGATATTATTTATTCCGTTTATCTGGCCATAATGGTGTTTAAGAATACTACAATTAATTGTAGTATTCTTAAACGTTCATACATAGGTATAAATATATTAACATATATAAGTATATATATATGTATATATTATGTGTTTGTGTATATGAGTATATATTAACATGCATATATGCATGAAAAAACAACTATTTTCCAAACACACACACACACACACACACACACATATATATATATATATATATACACACACACACTGTATGCACACACATGCATAGATACACGAAAATATTTATTGCACATACACACACACACACATATATATATAGGCTATATATATATATATATATATA
>NC_090757.1:40154278-40161778 GCF_036898095.1 Palaemon carinicauda | reverse complement strand
CTCACAATCTGCAATGGAAAATATACATTTATTCAATAATATTCATTCATCGTTCTCTGTTTTATCGACAATTCATGTTTTGAGTCCGTTCTCCACTGATGAACCTTCTATCGCAATTCCTTCCCGATGTACCCGTGAAAGCACCTCCTTTTCGGGATGCCATTAGTTGGCCAATCTTGTCTCGCGAAGAAAGCTCGAATGAGGAAGGCCGAATTAATGGGCGAAGCCATTTATGGGGGTCCCTCTATTTGCATAAAAGATCTTGGTCTCGTTTCATTAATGGGGGAATGATCAAGGTGGCGTCTGAGAGAGTTTTATCAAACTGACCTCGGCAGAAGCCCTTTTGTTGTTACTGATAAAGTGGGGCTTTAATATATGTTGACATTGATGTGTTCTTTCGCTCTTGTTAATTTCTGGTATTTGAACTTTTTTGTTGTTTTAACCACTTGATCTCCACTTATATGTAGAGGCCTACGTGTAAAGGTTTAAAACACACATGAACTCATATACTCTGTATATTTATATACATATGCTGAATATGTATATAACCATTGTATATGAGTATGCAGATATAAATGTAAATATATTTATATATTTAAGTGTGCATACACGCGAGCACACACACACATACAGTATATATGTATATATATATATATATATATATATATATATATATATATATATATATATATATATATATGTGTGTGTGTAAAACTTTTAATAAGAAATAAGAAATATGAATAGGTTGGAGTACATAGATGGAAAAAGAATTAACTTTCTCTCTTATGCAGATAACATTTAAAGAGCATAGATACTACTTTTAAAATAAACTAGGGAAAAAAAATATTCCACAAATAAACTTTTTACACAGACCACCCACTAATAACTTTTCAATAAAATGAAAATTGCCGCAGACGTTGTATGTGAAGACCAATTTGACTTGTAAACAGATTCTTAAGAAATTATACGAATTAGAATTTCATCGAGATTTCAAATACCACCATTAGATTGCGAAATGTCCCCCAAGGCAAATAACCTTTGTGTACTTTATAATCAGACTTCAGTCTAGTTGCACATAGTATCATTTTACGGAAATGCCCTGTCAATCATGTGGCGAAGACCATTGGGTATCGAAGGGAAGATGTAAATAAAATGATTTGCCCTATTTCATCAAATGGATGTTTGCATCGATTGGATTGCAATTTTATATGTTCGTTTGCGTGTGTACCCATTTCTGTATCATAAATTGAAATTGCGTAGTGCGTGATGTAGAACACGCACGCATCTGTATATGATTTACACACTTAAGTATATATGTATATATGTTTGTATGTATGTATGTATGTATATATATATACGTATATATATATATATATATATATATATACATATATATATATACTTATATATATGTATGTATATCCATACATATATATATATATATATATATATATATATATATATATATATATATATTTATATATATATAAATTATATATATATATAAATTATATATATATATATATATATATATATATATATATATTCGTATATATATGTATTATATATATATATATATATATATATATTGTGTATGTATATATATATATATATATATATATATATATATGTATATATATATATATATATATATATATATATATATATATATATATATATATATATATATATATACCTTCATACATATGCATATATATTTGTCTGTATTTAAGTATGTATGTATATATACTTAAATATACAAAAGATGCATGTATTAATGAATATGTTTGAAGAAATGTTCACAAGGCTTACCGTTTGAACCTAGATAACCAATCCACTTTAATCAAGATACTTTGAATAGATATTCAAATTTCAAGATAACTATTACCTCACTCTTTATAACTCATCTTGTAGCTTTCCTCTTTTCATTTCTTCTTTTCTCTTCTTCATTAACTATTCATTCTCCTTGTTTCTGCACACTTCTTTATTCTAATTTTCTTTTCACGTCCTTTACCTCTTCAATTCCTCTTCATCCATCATTCTCTACTCCTCATTTCCTTTTAAAACTTAGTTGTTCTTTTACTCCTTCCCTCTAAAGAGTCACACTTCTATTTATTCTGTTTCCCATTACATTTCTTCTATATTCATAACTACTAACCCCATCTATTGGCCAACACCTGAGATGGGGAAGGAAAACTCCTACCACGGTTATTCTCCCTGGCCGTCATCATCGCCATTAATTCTTCTCCTCTTCGCCCCTTTTGCAATCATCATGGATATCGTTACATTTCCTTTTTCTTTATTCTTTCCTTCGTGCTGGAGATGCAATGAAGAGAAGAGTGAAGGTGATGGAGGGAGAGGTGGGGGGGTTGGGGGGTTGGTGGTAATGACGGTGTTAGGATGGGTAAGTAGGAGTGTATAGAGTTACTGCCATAACTCGCGTCTGTTATCACACTAAACGATCAGGGAAGATGCTTGGCGTTAGGTTGGTGAGGGTTGGGGGTTCGGGGTGTGTTATAGTTAGGAGGGGGGGGGGGGGGGGTGTTGTGAGAGTTGGATATTAGATGCTTAGCAGTGCTATCCTTTGGGGAGAGAGAGAGAGAGAAGATTTTTTTTTGTAATTACGGTATTATCTTGTGTGTGAGAGAGAGAGAGAGAGAGAGAGAGAGAGAGAGAGAGAGAGAGAGAGAGAGAGCATTGTACAGATACTTAGCGGGCTTCATTTAACTGGCTAAAAAAGAGGCTGGAACAACACTTGTTTCAAAATTATCAGACGTCTTTATTATTCTGCCTCAATTCCAGATTTGGTTTAAAAAGACTTACGGAAAGTGCAAACTCTCTTACATAATTATGCCTTTGCATCATGGTGTATTTTGCTTGATAATCAGTCATGTATTACATACCTCTCTGTTTATCTATCTTTCTGTGTTATCTATCAATCTACTATATATGTAAATTTGCTTTGTTTTTATAAGCCTTTTTCCCCAGTTAAAAGGGTTAGAGGCAAAACATTTTAACCTAATTTTTGATAAAGCTTTTAGGGACGAGGTTACTTCCCCCATGATCTGCCACAGGGATAATCAAGGGCACTATGTGCCAGGGACTTCTGGCATATCTTAGTGGTCACCCATGCAAGTAATGACCAATAACAAAAACAATAATTTCAATTACAATTATAATTATGATTATAATTATAATGTGGATAAGAATTATAAATAACTTGATTTACTCCAAGTTATTACTAAAAGAAAAACATTATTCATTCTATATGAAATTATTTTTACGCTATTAAAGCATTCATCATAATTGGATTCCTAACAATGGTATCTTCAACCATTCAAACTGGTGATTTTAAGAGATATTTAAGCACTATTTTATTTGGTGGCGTATGGAAGTCTATTTGTAACACGAGGTAGCCATTAATCTTATTCTCTTCTGTAAATGATCTACGCCTTTCCTTGATCATTTGTTTGGTGATATTTCTATCAATTCTATGATTCGCTGTGCCCGTTTTTTATGACCATAATGATTTACCGTTTTCCTTGATCATTTGTTTTAATAATCTCTCTACCATGGTCTGCCTCTGTCTTGGATTGGAGTTCTCTTGCTTGAAGGTACGCTATTCTATCTTATTCCTCTTCCGCTTGATTTGTTAAAGTTTTTTTTATAGTTTATACAGGAAATATTTATTTTTATGTTTTTAATGTTCTAAAAATATTGTATTTATATGTTGATACTGTTCTAAAAATATTTTATTTTTCCTCGTTTCTTTTCCTCACTAGGCTATTTTCCCTCTTAGAGCGTCCTGCTTTTCCAAATAAGGTTGTAGCTTGGCGAGTAATAAGTAATAATAATAATAATAATAATAATAATAATAAGTATCTTTACTAGAGATATTTCTATCAATTTTATCAACACCCATGGTCGTTTCTTATGACCATCCAACCTTCTCCAAAATGGATAAGAAATGGATCAACATAGGAGAAGATTTGGTGCTCATTGAGTCTGATTCCCGTTGATATTAGCGAGTGACGTTAACGGGCCACTTAACGCCGAAATAAACAGTTAAAATCACTCGTCGAAAGATGCTTCGATTTAAGGGTAACTATTGGCAGTTTCCTTATCTTGAGGGTGTCGATATTGCTTTTTGGCGAGTGAGTGATTTATACTAAATTCGCCTTATCTCGTTATCTTTATTTGCGGTTTAATTGCTTTTATTTAGTTAGCCGATAGAAACTCTCTCTCTCTCTCTCTCTCTCTCTCTCTCTCTCTCTCTCTCTCTCTCTCTCTCTCTACACACACACACACGCACACACACACACACACACACATATATATATATATATATATATATATATATATATATATATATATATATATATATATATATATATAATGTTTATTTATATACATAAAGTAGACACAATTAGTGAGAAGAATAGAAATGATATGCTATGAAAAGAAAGGGTGTTGTACAGCAACATAATTCATTAAAAAATGTTTGAGGGAATAAATTTTTAATAACAATAATAATAGTAATAATGATAATAGTAATAATCATCATCATCATCAAATGTTGACATTTACCATCACTTGTAATGGAACTTCCGAAGCTTTTTATTTATTTATTTATATATACATATATATATATATATATATATATATATATATATATATATATATATATATTTTTTTTTTTTTTTTTTTTTCTTGGTCAAGGTTGATGATTTGCATGCAAAACTCGAAATTCGTTACCCCTTTCATGCGACCAATAAAGAAGAAAAAAAAAAGAAAAATTGCATGTGCGAAAATGTGGGACCTCTTGGAGTGAGATGGTCGCTCCTGGGAAAGTGTAAAATGTACCTGTTTCCTGTAAGTTTGAAACAAAAAAAAAAAAAAAGCAAATCCATTGTTGTGATTTGGGGATTAACTCGGGGTCAAGACTTGAAGCGCATAAACTACATTTTTAGCAGTAATGCCAATCCCTTCTCGCGTAGCAAAGAGTAGTCGTATAAATGTCACTTAAAAGAAAACAATTGCGCTCGTTATGGCTGAGTCTGGTGTTTTAGCAGCCTATAAAAGAGATTTTATAGCATCTGCTATGCTTTCGTGGAGCTAAATATGCCTAAGATACCTAATCTTGCCAAATGAACTTTTATTAGATATGTGCCCTAGGGTTGTGGTGGCCGATGTGGTAACGTTACGGACTGTTGAACACCAGACTGGGATTCGAGGCCCGCTCAAACTCGTAAGTTCCTTTGGTCGTTACAACCACACCATCCTTGTGAGCTAAGGATGGGGGGGGGGGTTGAGGAGCCTTTAGGTCTATCTGCTGAGTCATCAGCAGCTATTGTTCGGCCCTCCTTGGTCCTGGCTTGGGTGAAGAGGGCGCTTGGGTGCTGATCAAATGTGTATATGGTCAGTCTCTAGGGCATTGTCCTGCTCGATAGGACAATGTCACTTCCCTTGCCCCTGCCATTCATGAACGGACTTTTAACCTTCAAACCTCGAGGGCAGGTGCTTGACCCAAGCCAGTTGCTTGTTGTAGTCTTGCGGAACCGGTTTCATATATTTGGTGTTTTATTAGAAAATGCTCTCTCGTGAAATATATTGTTTACCGTTTGCAATTGCTTTGCACATGGTCACTAATGCATGTTCGTGCTTTCACAACGTCTTAGGACATTTTGGCGTGTTCTTGTGAAAAGGTGTTTTTTTTTTTTTTTTTTTTTTTTTTTTGTCGGCTGAAGTAATCCTGTTTGAAGATGAGATTTGCATCTCCTTCGTGAGATGGTGATTTGAAAGTATCCTTTTTGCGATGGTAATTTTAACTTCTTAGTCCTGTAATTATTTCTGGTTATTGCAATATTCACCAGTAAAGTATAAAAAATATTGCAGTTTTTCATTTTTTTTTTTAAATGAAAAGAATAGTGGGGTAAGTTTTAGTGGGTTGACAAAGAATTTACACCAAGTCATTTACTGTCATATATGTAACCTTTGTAATACTATTTATTTTATAGATTTTTCATTACGAGGAATCGCTCTAAATTAGATTATTTAAGTTTGTACGTTTATAAGGATTTCTGACTGGAATAAAGATGGAAAATAATTCATATTCAATATATTTTGGCTGATTTTTTTGCGCTGTGGAAAAAATAAAAAAGTAGAGGCAAGATTGTTGATATAATTATATACTAGCTTCGACTAGATAACAATTAACGTCAAATTTCATTAACCTCTTATGCTTTTTCTCCGTCATTTGTCATCACCTCTACTGCTTATTATTTTGATTTAATATAGATAACGAATTTATAAATTGTCTTTAACTGATAGATAAACCATTTCTCCACTTCATTTTGCTCCACGAGTTACCCAGTGTTAATGAGAGAAGGTTTTCGTTTTTACAAACATTAGTCACTTGGAAATGTTTTCACGAAGCAAAAGTCACGATTCTTCTCTCGTTTTTCTCCACTGACTTCATTTTGACTAATGCGACTCTGACGACCATTACGATCACTTGGCATTTTTTGCTTCCTTGTCGAAATTGATAATTTAATTACCAGATTGTTTTTAGCCTTTGAACCTTATAGATAATAGAAATTTTTCTACCAGGTCGTTTTTAACATTATAAACTTATGGATGATTAATATCTTAGTTACCAGATCGTTTTTTAGCATTTGAACCTTATGGATAATTGATATTTTTATTACGAGATCGGTTTTAGCTGTTGAACCTTATGGATAATTGATATAGTTATTAGATTGTTTTTAGCCTTTGAACCTTATGGATAATTGATATTTTAGCTACCAGATTTTTTTAACCTTATTTTTTTTAACCTTATGGATAATTGATATTTTAGTTATCAGATCGTTTTTAGCCTTTGAACCTTATGGATAATTGATATTTTAGTTATCATATCGTTTTTAGCCTTTGAACCTTATGGATAAATGATATTCTAATATCAGATCGTGATTAGCCTTTAAACCTTATGGAAAAATTATATTTTAATATCAGATCATTTTTAGCATTTGGGCCTTATGGATAAATGATATCTTAATATCAGATAATTTTTAGCCTTTGAAACTTATGAATAATTGGTATTTCAATTACGAGATCATTTTAGCCTTTGAACCTTATGGATGATTGATATTTTAGTTATCAGATCGTTTTTAGCCTTTGAACCTTATGGATAATTGATATAGTTACCAAATAGTTTTTAAACTTTGAACCTTATGGATAATTTATATTTTGGTTATCAGATCGTTTTAAGCCTTTGAACCTTATGGATAATTGATATTTTAATTGCCAGATTGTTTTTAGCCTTTGAACCTTATGAATAACTGATATTTTGGTTATCAGATCGTGTTTAGCCTTTGAACCTTATGAATAATGGATATTTTGATTATCAGATTTTAACCTTTGAACCTTTATGATAATTGTTATTTTAATTACGATGCGGTTTTTAGCCTTTGAACCTTATGGATAACTGATATTTTGGTTATC
>NC_090757.1:40131778-40134278 GCF_036898095.1 Palaemon carinicauda | reverse complement strand
TTTTGATAGATGTTTATATCTTTTAATGATGATGGCTAGATATTTAGATAGATATGCACATTATTATTATTATTATTATTATTATTATTATTTTCTAATAAGCTACAACCCTAGTTGGAAAAGCAGACTGCTATAAGCCCAGAGCTCCAACAGGGAAAATAGCCCAGTGAGGAAAGAAAATTAAGGAAACTACGAGATAAGTAATTAACAATTAAAACAAAATATTTAAAGAACAACAACAACATTAAAACACGTCTTTCATATATGAACTATAAAAACTTAAAAAAAAATCAAAAGGAAGAGAAATAAGATAGAATAGTGTGGCCGAAGGTACCCTCAAGAAAGAGAGCTCTACCCCAAGACAGAAAAAGACCATGGTATAGAGGCTATGGCACTATCCAAGACCAGAGAACAATGGTTTAATTTTGGAGTGTCCTCTTCCTAGAGGAGCTGCTTATCATAGCTAAATAGTCTGTCCTACTCTAACCAAAAAGAAAGTAGCCAGTGAACAATTACATTGCGGTAGTTAACCCCTTGAGCGAAGAATAGTTTGGTAATCTCAGTGTTGTCAGGTGTATGAGGGCAGAGGAGAATATGTAAAGAATAGGCCAGACTACATATATACATGAATATATGTATATATATACGAATATGTATATATATATATATATATATATATACGAATATATATATATATATATATATATATATATGTATATATATAGGCTATATATATATATATATATATATATATATATATATATATATATATATATATATATATATATATTCTATCCTGTTCGTAATACTAGGCAGGCAGTTAATTCTAATAGCCAGGCCTTCTCCATCATGAGGCTCAATACTACACAGTATTCTAAAAGTTTTGTTCCAGCTGTTACCAAGTTGTGGAATGATCTTCCTAATCGGGTAGTTGAATCGGTAGAACTTCAAAAGTTCAAAGTTGGAGCAAATGTTTTTATGTTGACCAGGCTGACATGAATCTTTTTGTAGTTTATATATGACATATCTGTTTTTAACGTTGTTTATAGTTTATATAAGACATATGTTTTGACGTTGTCACTGTTTTTAGAATGATTTATTGTTAGTTTGTTCCCATCATTTATTTATTTCCTTTCCTCACTGGGCTATTTTTCCTTATTGGAGCCCTTGGGCTTATAGCATCTTGCTTTTCTAACTAGGGTTGTAGCTTGGCTATTAGTAATAATAATATATATATATATATATATATATATATATATATATACAGTATATATATAATGTGTGTATGTATATATATATATATATATATATATATATATATATATATATATATATATATATATACAGTATATATATAATGTGTGTATGTATTCTTATGACGACTAATAAAACAACAAAAGAATAATGTAGAACCATTTGATAACATTATATATCTCAAGGAAATATTTGAAACGAAATGTTTGGATTTTGAAAATCGTCGCTCTTAAAAAAACAAGAATCATTGGGATTATTGATGGTAAGATTTATGCTAAATCACATAACCAAACAAATTGATTAAATTTTCGGAAATTTCTGCTTCGGCATTGGGTCGATAATCAACAATGTATTTCTACAATTGATGGTTTTTGTGGTCTTAATTACAGCGAGATACAACACTAATTGGTACTTTTCTCAGGGCCAGACAGTCACACACATTTATATACACTATATAATCATACACGCACACACATACACACACACACACACACACACACATATATATATATATATATATATATATATATATATATATATATATATATCATGGAAGTGTTTGTATATATATATATATATATATATACACACACATATATATATATATATATATATATATATATATATATATATATATATATAAATACTTCCATGATGAACACTGAGGTTGACTTAGTTGGAACATTAACCTTAAATGTGTTATTGATATATCAACTCTTAATACTAGCTTAGGGATTTCTTGTGTCCATGCCTTAATGTTGTCTTATTCATCAAGTAGAATATATTATTTTACATAAACGTTTATTAACTCTTGATCATCCTAGTCCTTTCTGTTTTCTTCAACGGTTAATGATACATAACAGCATATTAAAAAAGATTAAAAAGAATCAAGCGAGCATTCAATAGTTAATACCTAGATCAAATTACCAAGTTTAAAGGCTTTAAAGGCCGTTTATGAAGGCCAGAGGCAAAGGACAATAACATTGCCCTTTAGAGCAGGACAATGCCCTAGATGCAGACCATATATTGATTTGATCAGCACCCGAGCCCCCTCTCCACCCAAGCTAGGACCAAGGAAGGTTAGGCAATGGCTGCTGATGACTCAGCGGATACACCTACAGGGTCCCCCATACCCCTCATCCTTAGCTCACAAGGATGGTGAGGTTGTAGCGACCAAAGAAACTAACGATGTTGAACGGGACTCAAACCCCAGTCTTGCCGTTCACCAGTTAGGGACGTTACCACA
>NC_090757.1:40119278-40124278 GCF_036898095.1 Palaemon carinicauda | reverse complement strand
ATATATACATATATAGATATATATATGTATATATATATGTATATATATATATATATATATATATATGTGTGTGTGTGTGTGTGTGTATATACACATACACACATGTATACAGACATATATATATATATATATATATATATATATATATGTATATATATATGTATATATATATATATATATATATATATATATATATATGTATATATGCATATGTATAATTATGCTTACATATGCATAGCTATATATATATATATATATATATATATATATATATATACTGTATATACGTATGCATAAATTTATATAGTATATTTTCTTAAGGAATATAACTATTCAAGTGCTTAACCTTTAAATATTCACTTTTTCTATGCTTATTTCAAAGAGATTGCTCTTCAAACCAACTTAAATCTTTCACGGCGAAAGTCATTATGAAACAAATGATTTTTTTTTTTTTTTTGCTTTCTTAATTACCTAACTTCATCTTACAATACTTGTGTGTGACTTACCTATTGGAATTTCTGCTCAAAATTAAAAATTAATCTTCCATGAGAGTTTATGGTAGTGAATGACACGTCTAGTTCTTTTGGCATTATTATCATTATTATAATTTTTATTTGTAAATTTATGCTACTTTAATATGTCGAGTTTGTTTGTACTAATATAAAGTGGCCTTTTTCAGTATATCTAGTGCTTTTAATGATATGGTTCTTTGAAAGGTCATATTTTTATCAAGCTGAATGAGGCAGTTTTTTGGTTTTTTGGAAAGTGCAAGTTTTTCAAAAACTGCTATAAATGTTTAATCCTGTGTTTTGTCTGCTTTGTTGTGTGTATAACGTGAGCGTTTGCTATAAGTAGTGTCTTATCTTTATAAAGTTAATATCTGGCAGTCGCTGCTATGCAAAAAATTGCTTTTTTTTGTAGTTGTTTATGCAAAAGGTTAATGAATGTTTGTCAAGTGCTTTTTTAATCATTATGGTAGTCGGTTGAAGGATATATCAGGCCTACTGAGCTTTCTTAATGATATTTTGGAAATCTGGAAAGGATTGATTTTCGAAATTGAATTTGGACGTTAGTGGATTATTGAATTCTGAATAGAAATTTACTTTTGAAATATCACTGTTATAAATTTTGTTCTCTATCTTTCACTTCCTTATTTTAGTAATTCTAGACTAATCACCCTTTTATATGGACAAATTATCATTTCATGTTTTTAGAATTTGCTATTGCATATATTTAACATAAATTTCAGAGACATTCCATGAATATTCAGCAATTGAATAATCCAATGAAACCAAGATAGCAAAAGCACTCGCAGTGACTGGTTGCTGTTAATGCTGACAATTTAGTTTTTTTTTTTTTCCTGTAAGCATCCATTCCACATCCGTTATTTCCACCAACTCCTCAGCTTTTACTCATATATTTCCCTTGGCATGTTGCTAGACGTGGATGAATGCATCCACCATAATGGCGGCTGTGCTCACGAGTGCGTCAACACCATTGGTTCTTACTACTGCCGCTGCCTGCGCCACCATCGCCTCCTGCCAGACGGTAGGACATGCCTCAGTGAGTATCTATAGATGCTTAGAAGCTAGCTCTGGGGTCCTTTTCTTTGCTCTGTGTGTGTTTGGAAATGCCAGGATCGGTTATATATAATTAGTATCTTGAACGTTTCTCTTATTCTGCTCGGTGGGTATGGTTGACATGCATAGTAAATCCTTTTTTATAGATTTTTGGTAATGCTGAAGTGTAGGCTTCCAGTAGATATTGGTATTGGGGTACACTGATACAAAAATATCTGAAAGGCAAAAGTACACTAGGCAGCTGGAGGTATCTTAACTAACCTTGGGTGAACTGGTGGAGCATAATGGTTAGCTTATTGCAAGTTAATAATCTAAGCATGTTACTTCAACTTCTCTTTACCAGTAGAAGAAATGCTTTTAATGCTTGGAATAGTGTATTCTGGATCTGTCTCTACTGTTGGCTAGTATTGCTGTCACAAAGGTATTTGTTGAAGAATCTATAATTTTCTTTTACTTAAATCTTTTTTTTTATTTTTTCTTAGTAACTAGAATTATTAGAAGTGAATTTTTGTAAGGTAAATAGAGAATAACATGAGTGAGTTGAATGTATGTTTTGATAATTTCAGATAACCGTGAGTTCTCCCAGGTAATAATCTTTTGGTTCTCTTAATGATTTAACACTCTATTACTTTATACTTTAACTGGAAGGTGTTAAAACAAATTCTTTAATTTTCAGCTCTTAACAGTATGTATTCATTCTGGTTCCCTTATCTTTTTCCATTTTATAAAGAAAGACTATATGAATGATGGTGTTGAGCAATTGAAAAAATGTAATCGAGCAAAAAATTTTTGAAAATTATTAAAAAAGTAATATTCATCTTGTTAAACTAAATCTGATACATTTAAAAGTGATAAATTAAATGCAGATAAAATAATAACGTTTAGCAATGAAAAAAAGTATATGATAAGCTAAGTTTTTTTTTATAGAAACTTAAACAAAATTCTACTCATTCATTAAACGAAATCTGATATACTTAAAAGTGATGAATGGTTGGCAGATAAAGGGATAAAACAAATGTCTAGTCAAAGCGTGTGATATTGTTGCTTAGAAAGCTGTACCAAGGATTCTCAATAATCATTTTTAATCTGCAGTCATCTTTTGCCAGAGCGCTTAGCATTTTGGCCGCTATCCATCCAAAGATAAAGCCAGCTGATTGTAATTCCGCATATTCACATATCTCTATTACTAAACAATATGCAAATATTCTTTGGGTATTGTTACAATGGGTAGTTTACCGTGGAACTCTATAGACTCGTATTAGTTTATATATATATATATATATATATATATATATATATATATATATATATGTATGTATATATATATGTATATATATATATATATATATATGTATGTATATATATATGTATATGTATATATATATATAGGCTATATATATATATACATATATATACACACATATATATATATACATATATATATACATATATATACATATATATGTATATATATATGTGTGTATATATATATATACATATATATATATACATACATATATATATATATATATATATATATATATATATATATATATATAAAGAGTGCCTTCTGTTTCTCTTAGAATCAACGTAAATTAACATAGGTTAAATTGTTAATTTTTTTTTTTTTTTTTTTTTTTTTTGCTAGTCGGTACCAGGTTATAATCCCTATCGTTAAAACCTCGTTTAACTCTCAGCAATTTGTTGAGCAACTGCAGTGTACCCCCCCCCCCCAGTTGCATCTTCGCTCAGAATGTCCGCCAATATCCTTCTTCCCCAAGTCAGTGGACTTAAATTACACACACACACACATACACACACATCTGTAATAGTCACAGGACAATTTTCCTGTCGCATTTGAATTTCGACTTCACTAGCTAATTTTTCATAGCCATCCTGGTTTTAAATTTACATTTCTTTGATTTATCATCGATTTTTGTTGTTCTCCTTCACAGACGTGGGCGAGTGTGGTCAGAGGAACGGAGATTGCGACCACTTCTGTCACGATGACTCCGGAAGGATCGTCTGCTCCTGCAGGTCCGGGTAAGTGATCCTCCTCGGGTACAATGTCGTATTTCTTGTTCAAGTTCAGGTATATAAGTAACTTCGAATACCAAGGTGGTATTCACAGGAACGCATCTCTCTCTCTCTCTCTCTCTCTCTCTCTCTCTCTCTCTCTCTCTCTCTCTCTCTTTGTGTTGGAGAAAGCACCCCAACACCTTTTCTTCAAATTTTAGGAAAAAGGAAGCGAAACTCATTTGGCTAACTAAAAGATCGTCATTGTTGAATTAAAAGGACGAAAGTTGAGTTATTAATATTATCACAACGATGAAAGTTATTTAAAGTGTTGAAAATTATGAAAATTATAAAAATGTCCAAAATGATTAAAATTATCACCTTTATTAAATCGATCAAAACTATTACCATTATTAAAATCATTGAAATTTTAATGAAATTATAATTTTCAATAGCATTATCAACAACCAGTGCGTTATCTCGTCTGCTATATTTCTAATCTTGTTTATGAATTTCCCCAATCCATTAGAGATTTAGATACTGATTTGCATATCAGTAACAAGACCTTCACCCAGAAAGTCATCCCGCACATTATTTTCTCAGGAGTCTTTGAAATTGGCGCCAGAAAACCTATCAGGACCAACGAAAAAAGGTGTCATTACCGGCGCGATTTTTCACCCAGACCGACGCCATTCACCTTTTCCCCCCTTCTTATTTCCTACAATTAGATCTCCCGATAGACGTCTGAGAAACTTGCAGCAGCAAACTCTGCAACAACACCTCAGCATTGTAATCACGCCCACCGCCCTAATTCGGTTGCCCTTATCTTCAACGGCGGCCTCACCTCTTCGCCCAACCCGCCCATTTCCAACGCCACCCGAAATCTCCCTCTCGTGGCCCATTAAGAGATGGCAACTACCCATAAATTATGCGCCAAAAAGCCAAGTGGGAATGTTCAGCCGTCCTGTTATGGCAATATCAAGGTTACTTACCTGCCTATTACATGAGTATCTTATTCGTACCCAAAGCCTTGCCTTGCCAAGTTCAATTTATTATGATTTGGATAATTCTATTTTTCTGTCAAATTTTGTGTATTTTTCTTTAATTTTATTACGGTGTTCAGGACGTATTTATTGTTCTTTATCATGGTTTCATTATAATAATTTGGATATGCAAACTATCCGTATTCGATTTTGGGTTTATGAGTTTACCCAAATTGCTGTTGAGTCGACCCTGCTGGGTTAAACGCGTGTACTTTAATGCTTTGTAAAACCAAGCTTATAATCTCATGTTTAACATACCTCATCATAAACGTCGTTCATGTTGATAACTGCTTTTACTCTTATTGTCATGTGTTCAAGGCTCATTGCCTTGCGTGAGGGTAGTTCCTGAAAATGACTTTTG
>NC_090757.1:40109278-40114278 GCF_036898095.1 Palaemon carinicauda | reverse complement strand
AAGGGACTTAGAAGAAAGGACACTTCAAAATATAAAAAGAAACCCCAAAGTACTTTACTCCTATGCAAAAAAGATGAATAAAAGGAGAATAGAAATAGGCCCTCTAAGAATTGAAGGACGGCTAACGAATGAAAAAAAGGAAATATGCAACATATTAGCAGAAAAATATAAGAGTGAGTTCACGCCAAGAATTGCGAATGAGAATAATGAAACAGAAATGAGAGAAGAAAATGTTGAATATCTAACGGATATAGATATTAATGAAGCAGATATTGTCACGGCTATAAACGAAATTAAAAATGGATCGGCAGCCGGACCAGATGGAGTTCCAGCGATTTTGTTAAAAAAAAACTGCAAACACTATCGCGAAGCCGCTTGCAATACTGCTAAGACAGAGTGTAGATATGAGCGAGATATATGTTAAACATAAATTAGCTTATATAACCCCTATCTTCAAAAGTGGATCAAGACTAGAGGCAAGCAATTATAGACCTGTTAGTCTAACATCACATATTATGAAAGTGTATGAGAGGGTAATAAAAAAGAAAATAATGAACCATTTGGTCAAAAATAATTTGTTTAATATGGGTCAACACGGTTTCGTACCTGGAAAAAGTACACAGACCCAACTGATAGCACACTACGAAAACATATACAATAATATGATAAATGAAAAAGACACAGATGTGATCTATCTAGATTTTGCAAAAGCCTTTGACAAGGTAGACCATAACATATTGGAGAAAAAAATGAGAAAGCATAATATTGTGGGAAAGATAGGAAAATGGGTAAAAGAATTCCTGCAAAACAGAAAACAGATAGTGGTTGCAAATGACGAGAAATCAGATGAAGCCCAGGTAATATCTGGTGTGCCCCAAGGTACGGTATTAGCTGCACTGCTATTTGTTATTATGATCTCAGACATAGACTGTGATGTTGAAAACTCCGTAGTGAGAAGTTTCGCCGATGACACAAGAATAAGTAGAGAAATTACTTGTGATGAAGATAGGAACTCACTACAAAGAGATCTAAACAAAATATATGAATGGGCGGAGATAAATAGGATGGTGTTTAACTCCGATAAATTCGAATCAATAAATTATGGAAACAGAGAAGGAATGGTGTATGCATACAAGGGACCTAATAATGAGACAATCACAAACAAGGAAGCAATTAAAGACCTTGGTGTAATTTTAAATAGGAATATGTTATGCAACGACCAAATAGCAACACTGTTGGCTAAATGTAAAGCAAAAATGGGAATGTTATTCAGACACTTTAAAACAAGAAAAGCTGAACACATGATTATGCTTTACAAAACTTATGTGCGTAGTACACTCGAGTACTGCAATGTGATATGGTACCCACACTACCAAAAGGATATTGCGCAAATAGAGAGTGTACAAAGGTCCTATACTGCTAGAATAGAAGAAGTTAAGGACCTTGACTACTGGGAAAGACTGCAATTTTTAAAACTATACAGTCTAGAAAGGGGAAGAGAACGCTACATGATAATACAAGCATGGAAGCAAATAGAAGGAATTGCTGAAAACATCATGGAGCTTAAAGTATCAGAAAGAGCAAGCCGAGGTAGATTAATAGTGCCAAAAACCATTCCAGGTAAACTGAGAAAGGCGCACAGGACATTAATCCACTACGCACCAGCATCGATAATGCAGCGACTATTTAATGTGCTGCCAGCTCATCTAAGAAACATATCAGGAGTGAGCGTAGATGTGTTTAAAAATCAGCTCGATAAATACCTAAGATGCATCCCAGACCATCCAAGACTGGAAGATGCAAAATACACCGGAAGATGTATTAGCAACTCTCTGGTGGATATACTAGGTGCCTCACACTGAGGGACCTGGGGGAACCCAAACAAAAAATAAGGCAATAAGGCTCTCTCTCTCTCTCTCTCTCTCTCTCTCTCTCTCTCTCTCTCTCTCTCTCTCTCTCTCTCTCTCTCTCTCATATATATATATATGTGTATTTATATATGTATGTATATATATATATATACGGTGTGTGTATATATATATATATATATATATATATATATATATATATATATATATATATATATATATATACATATATATACGGTATATATATACATATATATATATATATATATATATATATATATATCGTATATATATGTATATATATACATATATATGTATATGTGTATATATATATATATATATATATATATATATATATATATTGACTGAATCATTAGAAATTAACTAATGTGTTAAAAGATACATTTATATCAAAAGGGTGACGTTACTGTTGCTTTGAGACATGGTCACCCTAAATTGTATTTTAGGTAGGAAATGATCGTGACTAACTATTATTATTATTATTATTATTATTATTATTATTATTATTATTATTATTATTGTTATTATTATTATTGTTATTAAATGCTAAGCTACAACCCTAGTTGGAAAAGCAGGATGCTATAAGCCCATAGGCCCCAAAAGGGAAATTAGCCCAGTGAGGAAAGAAAATAAAGAAAAAGAAAATATTTTAAGTATAGTAACAACATTAAAATAAATATTTTCTATAAAAACAATAAAAAATTTAACAAAACAAGTGGAAGAGAAACTAGATAGAAGTATGGCCGAGTGTACCCTCAAGCAAGAGAACTCTAACGCAAGACAGTGGAAGACCATGGTACAGAGGTTAATTGGGAGAGTTAAATTAATCCATGTTAGGATTCACATGAGAAATCAACTGAATGATATTTCATGTATTTTTTTTTTTTGCCTTTTGTTTTCGTAAAAAGAAAGTTTTTACTTCATTCATTAATTGAAAATAAATGCTATTATAATCTTCGTTTGTTTTTCTTGGCATTACTTGTACGGATTTATATTTTTTTTTTTCAGTTTTCTTCTGAGTTTGGTATTATTATTTTCAAGTGTCTTTGGCTTGATGGATGCATGATTACGTTGAATTTATTTGAAAGGAAATGGGTTTAAAATTGGCTAACATTTATTTAGATTAGTAGTGTTTTTTATATAATTTATCTAGAAAGTTTCTGTATAGAGTCTTATTTCAATCGTAGTTTACAATAACCTAAGTGATAATTAAATCAGAATTAAATCGATAATTACCATTTGTAAATGTCAGAGTATTTTAAAATGTAGATGCATAGAGATTAATAATTAATCATCATTCTTTCAAATGTCTAGTTTTTGCATAGGATTATTATTAGCAGTCGCAGTATATAGAAAAGAGAGAGAGAGAGAGAGAGAGAGAGAGAGAGAGAGAGAGAGAGAGAGAGAGAGAGAGTACTCGTACAAATGGAAACGGATTACGGAAGACGGGTTGCCGTAAACCACAAACATACTTCGAAATATGATTATACCATACTGGAACTTTCACGGGAATATTTATTCGGTTTAGTAGGTTGAAAATAACATAAAAAACAAAAAACGAAATCTTATCATATGGATGATTTGCAAAGATCGGGGTGGGGGTGGGGGTAGTTGGTAGCTGGTTTGGGTTGTCTCGTGGATGATTAGGGTAGGGGATTGGGGTCGGCTGGGTATCTACTATGAGATTCAGGGCCTCTGTAACACGGTTTTTTCGCAATAACTTTTTTCTATGAATTTCATAAATATAACGCTTATTCAGAATGCACATTATATCTACACATAAATTTTGACTATATTCTGCATTACGTAGGTTGAATAAATTTGGTACTTTATTAAGTAAAAGGGACGATTTTTGAAGACGGGCCGGGCCAACTTACTCAGAGAAAAGGTTTCGAACGCACTCGTTACGTAACTTATGACGGCATTTCTTCTCTCTTTCTCGATCGATGATTGGTTATACGTAACGAAGGCTATACCTCTGCCAACAATAACACAAAAGTGTAAATAAAAGCAAAGCAGTACACCTTTATGAACTCTGAAACCTCTCCACTGAGAATTGTCATAATGAACAAACGAACAAAATATGTTAATAAATACAAAAACACTTCGATTATTTGTCTAACTCCCAAAATAAGTTTCCTAAGAAATTACAGTCTACTTTATAGGTCACAATCAGATTGACAAAGTGTATGGAATAGTTGGTAATTTTCAAAAACGTAGTAGACCAGCTTGATTTGATAACTGCTATATCCAATGTCAAGCAATTTTTATTCATTGTCTATCTACCTACCTATTTACTGTAAAAAAAAGATAGCCGGTACCGTATTTTCGCTTTAAACCTTCACCAATAATTATTGTCAGAATGATGACTTCATGAGGATCCACCCACTTTGGCCTCGTTATAATTCAGGATAACACTGAAGGCTATCATGGGCATTGTTGGATCAGAAAATTTAAATTCTGGCTATAAAAACTCATTTCTCGAGTAGTTGTAAGAAGTGCTAAATGATCCTCAAGGATCCCAGCAGTTGGCCTAAACGTTTAATTCATGTATCGAGTAAGTGTTCTGCTGCGTCGTCTAGTTCACAATCCTTTCTTTGTAAATTTCTAACGTGCTTCACAGCATTACTCCAATTTTCTTTACTAACCTGCTGCAAAGCCTCTTGAAGTAAGGGTTTCAAGTTGGCCATTTTAAAATCATTTTTCTTGGCAACGTATTTTTTAACCTGTCCCCAGATCAATTCAATGGGGTTGTACTGGCAGTGATAAGGCGGCAACCTGACGATCCTATGACCATTTTCACGGGCCATTTTATCTATCACATATTCCTTTTCTATTCGAGAAGAACTTGACTTCACCATTTCAAGAAGCTCACTTTTTCGTAAGTCATCTGTCGGAATTTCTCCTTTTTTGATCAGCCACTCCTTTATAATGTGTTTTCTATCCGAAATCGTCGGTGCTTTATCAATGATTACCGAATGGTAGGATGCGTTATCCATTACGATATTCATCTGAGTATGGTAATCACCATCGTTGATTGCCTTAAAAATTAATGCTGCATTATGCACAAACCCTTCCTTTGTACCGGCGTGCACGACTATCAGTCTAGCC
>NC_090757.1:40101778-40106778 GCF_036898095.1 Palaemon carinicauda | reverse complement strand
ACAAAATTTGTGTGTGGTTGTAAAATATACATATGTCAACTTTCAGCTACATCCGATGCTTTGTTAAGGAGCAAAGTCCAAAAAACCGTGTTACAGAGGCCCTGAATCTTATAGTAGGAGGATTAATGCTGGTATAAGTTTTGGTCCAGATCTGCTCTCCATCACCAATCGTAGTCATTTGGCATTACGCATGAAGGCGCAAAGACCGAGAACCCAATTAAGGGCTTATCATTAGATCGCCGCTGATAATTTCCTAGGAAGGAGATAACATTGGTCCGCCTATTTCTCAAGGACAACAGTTATCTCATCAGCCTCTGATACAAATCTATTGGATAGCATCTTGGAAGATATTCGTGATGGTCGACGAGGGAAGAAGATTAAGGGGGGCGAGGGGAGTTGTGAGAGGGGGGTGAGTTTGAGGGGTGGTTTATGGGGGGGGGGGGTGTTTAAGGATGGTTAACACCGTCTTTCCCGCAGGTACAAAAACATTCAATATGCAGTAAGATGGTATCAAGTTGCCCTAATCGAAGAGTTGTGCGTCGAGGTGCATTTGTTAAATACTTATCAAAATCCTCCCTCTCCTGTCAGAGATGACGGCAGTTAAGCGTAGATGGGAACATATCTCGTAATCAGGTTTTTTCTCAGATCTTTCAGTTTAGATTGAGATAAGGATATTTCACTGCTAAAATTTAGGTTTGTGACCTTTTACTCATAATTTCACAGAATTAAAAAGAACTTTACAATTTTATAGATAAATTTTATTAACTGTTGTTGTCTTTTTTTTTTTATTTTTAGTGAAATCCTTGATCTTTAATGATTATATTACAAGTTTCATAAATTTTGTTCTTGGCTTGAGGGTACAATCAGGCACACTATTCTATGTTTCCTTAATTCCTTTACTCGCTGGGCTATTTCCCTTGTTGGAGCCTTTGGGCTTATAGCATCTTGCTCCCCCAACCAGGGTTGTAGCTTAGCTAACAACAACAACAACAACAATAACAACAATAATAATAATAATAATAATAATAATAATAATAATAATAATAATAATAATAGCAAAAAGTCATGTGTTATAACTATATTTTGTTAAATCGGTAAAGTTGTAGAGAATAGGTCATCGAGTCGTAGGTATTCTGATAATAATAATAATAATAATAATAATAATAATAATAATAATAATAATAAAATCATTAACAAAAGGTCATAAGTGTAATAATATATTTTTTGTTAAATCGGTAAAGTTGTAGAGAATATGTCGTCGAGTTGTTGGTATTCTGGAAAATTATTACTGACGCGTCCTCCTCAAAAATTGTACAAATATCCAATATACAGTATTTTTCTCTTTTGATAATGGGTAATTTTTTTTTTTTTTTTTTTTTTGTGAAAGTGTCAAATTTGATGTTCATTTACTATTATTCAGTTTCCAAATCACTTCAATCTTATCTTTTTAATCGATTAATCGTTTGTGTCATGTCTCGTCTGGTTTTTGTTTTATTATTTTTACTAACTCGGTATATAATGGAAAAATTTGTCCCCCTAAAACTCTTCTTTTGACCGTTAATGATGTAGCATTAACTTATTCTCTTTTAATATTCCGAGTCATACTTTAACAAACATAAACCTTCTGATTTAATAACTTTTATTTTTTTTTTTAATATAATCCTTCTTTTTCCGTTAATTATCGATCATTAACTTTTTTTTTAATCTTTTGAGTCATACCTTAACCAAGAAAAGTTTTGATCTAATAACTTTTTTTTATTTTTTTCTCAATAATCCTTAATTATCTAACATTAACTTTTTTTTATCTTAATCTGCCGAGTCATACCTTAAGAAAAAAACCGTTTGATTTAATATTTTTTTTTCCTAATAATGCTTTTTTTTCGTCAATGATCTAACATTAACTTTTTTTTCTTTAGCTTTCGAGTCAAATCTTAACAAAAAAAAAAAACTTTTGATTTAATAACTCTCTTCTTTCCTATAATCCCTCTTTTTTTTCCGTTAATTATCTAACATTAACTTTTTTTTTATCGTGTGATTAATACCTTAACAAAAAACCCTCTGATTTGATCAATTGTTTTTTTTTTTCCTGACCTCCCATGAAAGTACTAAATATTCATGCAAAGTTGAGACCCCATGTTGACCTTTATTGCAATCAGCATTTCGGATCAGTAGTGCCCAGATTTACCCTATATATGTACACATAATCCCCAAGCGCGCTCATATTGGATAATAGTTGTGGGAGTGGGAGAGGATTGTGGGAAAAGGCCAGATAGACTGGAAGAGACTTCTAGATGGAAGGATAAATCCGACGTCCATATTCAAGGAGTTTTGTATCTCGATGAGATGCGAAGAGTCCCTCCTTTTATAGTACGTGTTTTGCAGCGCCTAAAGAGACTCGCTTCAATGCTTTCCTGTAAAAGGAAGTGTACGGCTGATTGCACTTTGCTGAAAGGGTTTTTTTTTTTTTTTTTTTTTTTTTTTTTTTTTTTTTTTTTTTTTTTTTTTTTCCCACACAACTCGTCCTTGTGGAATCAAGAACTCTGAATATGCGTATTGCGTGAAGGAAATCATTTACGTGGTTCAGTAAGAGCGGTGTGTGTTGCTACGCATATTCACATTCTCTCTCTACTATCTATCAATTTATTCTGGCTTGTACGAGTATATATTATATATTAATATAGTCATCTATACGTATGTATAAGTGCGTTGTCTCTGATCTTTTCAAATAACGTCTTTCCCCCTATGCAGTGGGTGATGACAGAAGATATCTCAGAAAGTCTTTGAATGTGTGGTTGAAAGACCAAGACCCTATTGTATGATCTCAGTTAGTGCTGGTACTCATTAACTGTTGGGTATGTGTATATATATATATATATATATATATATATATATATATATATATATATATATATATATATATATATACATATATATATATATGTACATATACACACACACACACACACACACACATATATATATATATATATATATATATATATATATATATATAATTTATATATATATATATATATATATATATATATATATATATATATATATATATATATATATATATATATACATACACACACACACATATATATATAAATATATATATATATATATGTATATATATATATATATATATATATATATATATCGCGTATTTTTCAATTTAAAATTACATAATTCATCCTTCTGATGACACAACCCTTTCAATTTATTGTCTATTATTTTATGCCATAATATCAAGATGCCGTACGAGTAACTTACTACTATATACTCGTAAGAACAGCTCGTAATTGTTATAACTCAATCTGGAACAGAAAGATATCTTTTGTATGTCTGTAGTTCACCTCTTATGAGGAGGGTGTCCTTTGAAAATTGTACGTTTAGTGCCAGGATGGCATCTTACTCATAAATCAGTTTATAACTGGGATTATTTCACCCGAGAAACATTGTAAATATTAATTGACTGATAAAAAGGTATAGATCATTGTGCTGTATTAATAGGTTATCACTGAGCAAGAGAAGATTTTTAGATGATATTCTTGTTTAAATGAATTCTCCTATGGCTGATAATACTGTTTTCTTTTACACATTAGAGTTGAGGTGGCCGATGCGATAACGTCCCTAACTGGTGAACACCAGACTGGGGTTTAAGTCCTGCTTAAACATCGTTAGTTTTTTTTGGTCGCTTTAACCTCACCATCCTTGTGAGCTAAAGATGGGGGGATTTAAGGGAGCCTATAGTTCTATATGCAGAGTCATCAGTAGCCATTGCCACGCCCTCCTTGGTCCTAGCTTGTGAGGGGAGGGGCCTTGTGCGATGATCATAAGTATATATGGTCAGTCTCTAGGGCATTGTCTTTCTTGATAGAGCAATGTAACTGTCCCTTGCCTCTGCCATTCATGAGTGACCTTTAAACCTTTAAACCTGAATTTAATATATTGATTTATAGGGGAAATATGCTGTTTGCCTCCCATATTGGTATACTTGCCTGTGAAAGAATAATGAAGATGGTGACTATCACTATATGCTAACATTGATTAAAGAGTGGAGTGAAGGCTCGAACGAAAAAATTGACTCTATAGTTTCAACCTATTTGTTAGGATCTAACAGAGGCGCGAGGTGAATGCAGGGAAAGCTTATTCAACAGATAACAAGCTTATATACTAGCAGTTGAAGGCAAGATGTCACAAAAATTAAAACAATCTAAAACATACGATAGCGAGCTTAAGCAGGTTGTTCTATTATCAGTGAGGAGAGATCGAGAGATAGATAAGGCAATAGTATTACATTGTATGAGCGTGTATTAAATTCGTACGGGACACCACATAGATAGTTTTATAGTGTTATGTGAGTCTATGAGGAGATTTATGGAGTAGAAGATAGTAGCTTTTATTGAAAGAACGTTGGGTGAGTTTTTGAACCAGTAAATAGCAAGCGTTTAATTGGATGTTTTGGAGTAAACCAGCACTCCAATGTACTTGTGCTCGTTTAATATTTACATGAAAACTCGTTTAGAATTTTATATTACAAGTTTTACTAATTGGTTTATATTGAAGGCGTGCCTTGTTATTTCGTTAGGAGTTTGAATTAAAAGTAATTAGAATAATGTTGATTGCAAACAGAAAAAAAATATTTTTTTTATTAAAGTTTCAAGTCAAAAATTATTCTTAAAGTACTTTAAGAAGAATCTATCCCTTAACTCGAAATGGATTAACGATACCAAATAATACTCTAAATCGTTTTATAGCCATAAGTTTGCCACTAAAAATAGACGGATTTTTAATTTCTAATCTAAATAGCGGAATAGCCAAGAACTGTTAAATAATATTCTATTCCATTCTATCTCCATAAATTTGTCATTAAAAATAGACGCAGTTTTCTTTATTAACCTAAATAGCAGAATAGTCAAGAGCTACCAAATAGTATTCTGATTCGTTCTATCTCTATGAATTTGTCCTTAAAAATAGACGCCTTTTTATTTATT
>NC_090757.1:40084278-40089278 GCF_036898095.1 Palaemon carinicauda | reverse complement strand
TTGAATAATTGTTACATTTCAACTTCGCCTTTCTCTAATCACCTCCTTTTGAGTAATTGCTCATTTCAACTTTGCCTTTCTCTACTCACCTCCTTTTGAATAATTGTTACATTTCAACTTTGCCTTTCTCTAATCACCTCCTTTTGAGTAATTGCTCATTTCAACTTTGCCTTTCTCTACTCACCTCCCTTTGAATAATTGTTACATTTCAACTTCGCCTTTCTCTAATCACCTCCTTTTGAGTAATTGCTCATTTCAACTTTGCCTTTCTCTACTCACCTCCTTTTGAATAATAGTTACATTTCAACTTTGCCTTTCTCTAATCACCTCCTTTTGAGTAATTGTTCATTTCAACTTTGCTTTTCTCTACTCACCTCCTTTTGAATAATTGTTACATTTCAACTTTGCCTTACTCTACTCACCTCCTTTTGAATAACTGTTACATTTCAACTTTGCCTTTCTCTAATCACCTCCTTTTGAATAATTGTTAAATTTATACTTTGCCTTTCTCTACTCACCTCCTTTTGAATAATTATTACATTTCAACTTTGCCTTTCTCTACTCACCTCCTTTTGAATAATTATTACATTTCAACTTTGCCTGTCTCTAATCACCTCCTTTTGAATAATTGTTACATTTATACTTTGCCTTTCTCTACTCACCTCCTTTTGAATAATTATTACATTTCAACTTTGCCTTTCTCTACTCATCTCCTTTTGAATAATTGTTACATTTCAACTTTGCCTTTCTCTAATCACCTCCTTTTGAGTAATTGTTCATTTCAACTTTGCCTTTCTCTACTCACCTCCTTTTGAGTAGTTGTTCATTTCAACTTTGCCTTTCTCTACTTACCTCCTTTTGAATAATTGTTACCTTTCAACTTAGCCATTCTCTAAACACCCCCTTTTGAATAATTGTTACATTTCAACTTAGCCTTTCTCTACTAACCTTCTTTAGAATAATTGTTTCATTTCAACTTTGCCTTTCTCTACTAACCTCCTTTTGAATTATTGTTACATTTCAACTTTGCCTTTTTCTACTTACTTCCTTTTGAATAATTGTTACATTTCAACTTTGCCTTTCTCTACTCACCTCCTTTTGAATAATTATTACATTTCAACTTTGCCTTTCTCTACTCACCTCCTTTTGAATAATTATTACATTTCAACTTTGCCTTTCTCTACTCACCTCTTTTGAATAATTATTACATTTCAACTTTGCCTTTCTCTACTCGCCTCCTTTTGAATAATTATTACATTTCAACTTTGCCTTTCTCTACTCGCCTCCTTTTGAATAATTATTACATTTCAACTTTGCCTTTCTCTACTCACCTCCTTTTGAATAATTATTACATTTCAACTTTGCCTTTCTCTACTCACCTCCTTTTGAATAATTATTACATTTCAACTTTGCCTTTCTCTACTCACCTCCTTTTGAATAATTATTACATTTCAACTTTGCCTTTCTCTACTCACCTCCTTTGTAATGATTATTACATTTCAACTTCGCCTTTCTCTACTCACCTCCTTTTGAATAATTATTACATTTCAAATTTGCCTTTCTCTACTCACCTCCTTTTTAATAATTATTACATTTCAACTTTGCCTTTCTCTACTCACCTCCTTTTGAAATATTATTACATTTCAACTTTGCCTTTCTCTACTCACCTCCTTTTGAATAATTATTACATTTCAACTTTGCCTTTCTCTACTCACCTCCTTTTGAATAATTATTACATTTCAACCCGCCTTTCTCTACTCACCTCCTTTTGAATAATTATTACATTTCAACTTTGCCTTTCCCTACTCACCTCCTTTTGAATAATTATTACATTTCAACTTTGCTTTTTCTACTTACCTCCTTTTGAATAATTGTTACATTCAACTTTGCCTTTCTCTACTCACCTCCTTTTGAATAATTATTACATTTCAACTTTGCCTTTCTCTACTCACCTCCTTTTGAATAATTATTACATTTCAACTTTGCCTTTCTCCACTCACCTCCTTTTGAATAATTATTACATTTCAACTTTGCCTTTCTCTACTCACCTCCTTTTGAATAATTATTACATTTCAACTTTGCCTTTCTCCACTCACCTCCTTTTGAATAATTATTACATTTCAACTTTGCCTTTCTCTACTCACCTCCTTTTGAATAATTATTACATTTCAACTTTGCCTTTCTCTACTCACCTCCTTTTGAATAATTATTACATTTCAACTTTGCCTTTCTCTACTCACCTCCTTTTGAATAATTATTACATTTCAACTTTGCCTTTCTCCACTCACCTCCTTTTGAATAATTATTACATTTCAACTTTGCCTTTCTCTACTCACCTCCTTTTGAATAATTATTACATTTCAACTTTGCCTTTCTCTACTCACCTCCTTTTGAATAATTATTACATTTCAACTTTGCCTTTCTCTACTCACCTCCTTTTGAATAATTATTACATTTCAACTTTGCCTTTCTCTACTCACCTCCTTTTGAATAATTATTACATTTCAACTTTGCCTTTCTCTACTCACCTCCTTTTGAATAATTATTACATTTCAACTTTGTTTTTCTCCACTCACCTCCTTATGAATAATAGTTAAATTTCAACGTTGCCTTTCTATACTCACCTTAGAATAATGGTGCAATTAAATTTTACCCTTCTCTACTCACCTCCTTTAGAATAACGCTAGAGTAAATCGATGTCTGTGAATCATGGTTTCCTTCATCTTCCTTTCAATAAAATATTAATAACAATAGTAATGACTATAATCTCTCTCCAGGACGACGATGAATGCCGCTCTGGAAACCATCGCTGTCAGCAAGAATGCGTTAACACAGCCGGTGGTTATGCATGCGCCTGTCGCCAAGGCTACACACTGGGTTCTGATGGTTTTACCTGCATCGGTAAGAAGTACACGATTATGTTGACTATTTTCATATTTAATGTTCTTTTTCTTTTTTTGCAAATTTAACATACTACTTTTAGAAGAGGTATCCCTAGAAAAGAGAACTAGATACCAGACGCTATTAATCTTTGTACTGCTGATTCCAGGATGTACGGAATTTGAAGTTTTTACAAATTCAGCTTCTTGGTATACTTTCACCAAAGTCTCATTAGGGACATTTTCCTGCCTTTAGGGCAATGATACTGTCCCTTGCCTTTGCCATTCGTGAGCGGCCTTTAAACCTTCAAAAGCAACGTGCCTACCTCCTCTCTGTAAAAGCACACATGTCACCCACATAGGATATGCGAACGCTACGGTATTGGATAGTGAAGAGATTTTCAACTGCATTTTTTTCCTCCAAAAATCATCATTGACATTCACAGGCCTAATTACCCAAAGCTAACCGCCTTCTTTCCAGATGTTGACGAGTGTTCGAGTCAGAATGGAGGGTGTGAACACGAATGCAGGAACACGGCCGGATCCTTCGTGTGTTCGTGCCGTAAAGGATACATTCTCACAGAAGGCACGAGCTGCAACAGTAAGTATAGAAGTCCTATATTCACGCTTTAACCTGTTGCTAGTCTTAGAGGAGTTGAGAGATTTTTATTGAGCTTTTTCTATTCCCAATTTGGGTTCTTTTAAGTAGTCATCCAGGTATGGTAAAATAACGAAAAATCCAATTTTGCTAATATGTGATTCCTGTTAGAAATGTGTTAGTTTTTCACTTTAAGATTTTTTTCTCCTTTTTGGGGTGTGTGTTTAAACTGTCTAAGGGTGCAATATCAACCAGCTTGGGGAATTAGAAAAAAAAAAATCCAATGTTTAACCAAGTTAAGTAAAGGATTTAATTTCGCATATAACAGTTAACTTTACTATTATTGTTTTTCCGATTATAATTATATGTGCTTGTGAATTGCACATATTTTATCTTGCAGAGTTTGTTTTTTTATTTCAGTTTTTATAAGACTAAGGAATTTTTTCATCTCACAAGAATTACATCGAAGGTCAAACGACCCGTGACTGGCACCAATTAATTATTTTTTTTTTTTTTTTTGGAATGGGTGATATTTTAGATACTGTAGTCGAGATTATGGAAATTAGGAGGGCCAGGATTGCCTGATTTCCCTAGGCATAATATTTTTCTTTTGAATCATTTTGTTGATAGAATTCTCTAAATCTGTTCGAATGCATCATGTTTGAATTACCGTTTGCCTCGTTTGCTCGCAATCTCAGCCACTAGGTCATCTCATGTTTTCTCTGTCAGAGCGCACATGTTTTTAGATATAATCACTAAAATAGATTAAAGAGTGATGACATACGTTGCACAGCGCTCTTGCAACAGTGACCAATTGATATTACTTCAAATGATCACTTCTGTGTTTATCCATCAGTGATTGATTACGACTACTACGAGGAAGATTACACGTCCCACAGCTCCCGAGGAGACCTCGACTTGAGTACGACGTTGGAGGACGACTTCACGGTCCTGGAGGATGTAGAGTCCCTCCGGCCTCGCGTCGAGGACTGGGAAAACATTACTTATGCCGAACATGCGAAGGTTGTCACTATTCAAACTCGTGAGTGTTTTATTGATATTCTTTAAGAAAACTATTCTGGATGGTCTTTTATGTATTTTAATGGTATTCATACAATTGGAGTAACTTTATTGGTATATAATTTTTCATTGTATCTTGACTTTATAAAGATGATCTTTATATTCATGTCGTGATAAGGATATTATTGGAGTATCTTATTTGATACTAGCATACGCAGCCCGTCAAAAATGACAGGTATTTAGATAGATGTGGACGCACACAGATTCAACCCTTTCCCACCCCCTCCGCCTTTCCTGACTACAGCCCCTCTCACCAGGTTATGATTACTCCCGTCCCCTTATAACCAAGGGACGGGGAGAGACCGAGTAGTTATACGTTTGGCAATTCCGCAGACACTTGGTCTTTATTATATAGGGGAGGTTCCTACTTTTTTTCAATGTTCTTCTGACCTTTTAATCAGGTTGGGAATATTCATTTGCATATTGTACATATATTCTTCGTG
>NC_090757.1:40071778-40079278 GCF_036898095.1 Palaemon carinicauda | reverse complement strand
TATATATATATATATATATATATATATATATATATATATATCTATATATATATCTATCTATCTATCTATATATATATATATATATATATATATATATATATATATATATATATATATATATATATATACACGCACACACAAACACATACATAACTAATTTTTCCTCACATGTAAATAATGAAAGAGGATTATTTAATATCACCCTATTGCTGATAGAAGCTGAAATGCAATATATACTGGGAAAGACCACGCAGACAAGAATAATAATGATGATATGGACTCAGAAATGATATTGAAAGTTAATTAAACGGCCAATAAGAGGGCAGTTAAAGTAAAGCAACTTATTATATCCTGTGCTTGGATTTAAACACTTTTATTGATTATTTCAAATGCGAGCACTTTGTTTTATTATTCATTTCTTGCAATTTTCATATCGATTAATTCATCTTGATTGCTAATTATGAAAATAGTAGCCTACTTGGACTTATGTAATTAGAGATTTCTTAGATTGATGGCTAATTTTTTTATTGGAGTGGTTGAGCGAATTTATTGTTGATTTCAACTGGATACAGTACCAATATTCAATCTCTGCCTAACTGGATTGAAGGCTAATCTCAGGTATAGGGCTTATTAAGATTTATTGCCTATTTAAAATGCAGGTGCATTGCCTGATTTATTGTTAAATCACAATGCGAGTAATTGAACCATCTGATATGCGAGTTGTTATCCAGATTTATAGCTAATCTCAAATGGAGGCGCTTGGCTAATTTATTGCTAACCAGGTATAAGTGCTATGCCATATTTATTGTTAATTCCCGAAGAGAACTCTAAGCTTAATTTATAGCTAATTTCAGAAGGCAAACGTTTAGATGGATTTCCTGCAGATCTCAAATTTAGGTGCTTTATATATTGTTAATTTTGCAAGCGAACTCTTCGTCAAAATCATAGTTGATTTACGATGTGAAGGTTTAAAATGTATTTCTTTTTACTAATATTAGATACAGATGCTTTGCCATTTTCAATGTCAATTCCAGATACGAATGTTTATCCTAATGTATAGCTGATTTCAAATGCAAAGCTTTATCTGGATTACTCACTAATTTCAGATGGGAATGTTTATCCAAATGTATAGCTAATTTCAAATGCAAAGGTTTTTCTGGATTTCTCCCTAATTCCAGGTACGAATGTCTATCCAAATGTATAGCTAATTTCAAATGCAAATATTCATCCTTATTTCTCAATAATTTCAGATGCGAATGTTTATCCAAATATATAGCTAATTTTAAGTGCGAATATTTAGCCGAATTTCTCACTAATTTCAGATGCGAATGTTTATCCAAATGTATAGCTAATTTCAAATGCAAAGGTTTATCTGGATTCCTCGCTAATTTAAGAAGGAAATGTTTATACTAATGTCTAGCTAATTTTAAGTGCAAAGGTTTATCTGGATTCCTCGCTAATTTAAGATGGAAATGTTTATACTAATGTCTAGATAATTTTAAGTGCAAAGTTTTATCTTGATTTCTCACCAATTCCATATACGAATGTTTATCCAACTGTATAGCTAATTTCAAATGCGAATATTTAGCCGAATTTCTCACTAATTTCAGATGCGAATGCTTAGCCGGATTTACAGGCGCCCAGTGTGGCCAGCCTTGCCCTCTGGGACGCTATGGACCTGATTGCTTGGAGATGTGCCACTGTGACAATAGTGGCGGGTGCGACCGTGTCACTGGGGAGTGTGCTTGCGCTCCAGGATGGAGAGGACCTCAGTGCCAGCTGCGTAAGTTTAGCGGATTTATTTTATAATAAAAAATAAATCTGTGTGAATTAGATATATAAATTGTATGTATACAAATTTTTTGAAAAGTATTTTCCATTAAGTTTCCTCTCTTAGGTGTGAATTAGATATGCAAGTTGTGCGTAAACTTACTCGGTGTCAGCTTTGTAAGTTTGAATGATTTATTTTTATTTGAATAAAAATAGTACAGCAAGTCTTTACCTATAAGTTTTATTTCTTATAAGTGTATGTATATACGCACAGTTTGTGTTTAAGGCTTGATTGTTCGCACGTGTAGAGTAAACATATACGCATTTATGGTTGAATGAATTGGAAATTGCTAAAAGAAGTGATAGCGTAAACTATGCAGAACATTTTAGTATGAAATTTCATTTCCCGTAGGAAATAAGTGGTATAACGTACGGCAAAAAATCTAGTATAATCTTCTTATTCCCTCAATGATAAAGAAAACTTTTATCATACGTGTAGATATATACGCATTTATGGTTGGGTGAATTGGAAATTGCTGAAAGAAATGATAGCGTAAACTAAGCAGAACATTTTGATATGAACTTTCCTTTAGTATAGGAAATGACTTGGATAACGTATGGTAAAAAAATCTAGTATAACCTTTTTATCTCCCCCCCCCCCCATCACAAAAGAAAAAGAAAAAAAATTGACAGAGAAAATATGTATCTAAAAGAATTTACTATAATCTCTTCATTCCTACAGCTTGCCTGGAAAACACTTATGGATCGGGATGTGCCATGGCCTGTGGATGTGCGAATAACGCAACATGCGACCACATTTCTGGTGCTTGTACCTGTAAACCTGGTATGAAATTATAATTATTATTGTTATTATTATTATTATTATTATTATTATTATTATTATTATTACTACTACTACTACTACTACTACTTCTTCTTCTTCTTCTTGCTACTACTACTACTACTACTACTACTTCTACTTCTTATTATTATTAGTGTTATTATTATTATTATTTTTATTATTATTACTACTACTAGCTAAGCTACAATCCTAATGTGAAAAAGCAGGATGCTATAAGCGTAAGGGCTCCAACAGGAAAAAATATCCCAGCGAGGAAAGGAAATATGGAGATAAATAAACAAGAGAAGTAATAAACAAATAATATAGATTATTTTAAGATCAGTAACAACATTAAAAAGATCTTTCATATAATATTATTATTAGCTAAACTACAACCTTACTTGGAAGAGCAGGATGATATAAGTTTAATTATTGATGTTTTTACATGAATTTAAGTCTGAAAATATACGCTAATTACATTTTATTTAATGTGTCATATTAAATGCGATCTTGCTAATGTAGGTTGGCATGGCACCTTCTGTACCCGGCCTTGCCCTGACGGATTTTGGGGACCCGAATGTCGTCATCAGTGCGCATGCGGGATTGGTGCAGCCTGTAATCCCACGACGGGGACCTGTCTCTGTCCACCTGGCAAGCATGGAGAACATTGCTCTCAAAGTTAGTAAAAAGAAATATATTCATGTATATAATTTATATATATATATATATATATATATATATACATATAACATATATATATATATATATATATATATATATATACATATAACATATATGTATATATATATATATATATATATATATATATATATAATTTATATATATATATATATATATATATATATATATATATATATAAATGTATATATACATATATATATATATATATATATATATATATATAATAAATTTTGCACATTTTTACGTGTTTTTCATATTCAAATAAGCCATATATATTTTTGATACATTAATGTCTGGATTCTCTTAACGACCTCGGGATCAGAGCCCCAGGCGAAATCACACAAAGACAAGAGCTTGGCTCCGGCCGGGAATCGAACCCTGGTCGGCAAGCTTGTATAGACAGTGACTAAGCCACTTGGCTTAGTCACTGTCTATACAAGCTTGCCGACCAGGGTTCGATTCCCGGCCGGAGCCAGGCTCTTGTCTTTGTGTGATTTCGCCTGGGGCTCTGATCCCGAGGTCGTTAAGAGAATCCAGACATTAATGTATCAAAAATATATATGGCTTATTTGAATATATATATATATATATATATATATATATATATATATATATTGATATATATAATATATATGTATATATAAATATAAATATATATATATATATATATATATATATATATATATATATATAAATGTATATATATATATTGATATATATATATATATATATATATATATATATAAATGTATATATATATATTGATATATATGATATATATGTATATATAAATATATATATATATATATAAATATATATATATATATAATACATATATATATATATATGTATATATATATATATATATATATATATATATATACATATATATGTATATATATATATATATATATATATATATATATATATATATATATATATATATCCTTGGTTTTTCTTTAGTAAGAGTTGGATCTTTGCTTGTGTTTTTAAATGCAACTTATTTCCTTGATACAGTCTGTACTTAGTTTTTAGTCAATGAGAAATCTTTATTTCAGTATACAGATGAATTTTTTCCATTCTGGACAATTCATCTTTTTTATATTGCGTGAACATATTTTAGACACCTTTCATGAATTGGAAATAATTTATCATTCATTTAAGGAATGACAAAAGACTGAATTCGGAATGAGAATTTTACCTTTTAGCATTTAAGATGAAGGTTTTAAAGCTTTCGATGAAATACGTGATTATATATCGCAAAATTGTCTTTATGTAATTCTACGTTAGTTTTATGTTTATAATTGCAACCGTACCACATGATAAGTTTTTTCACTTTGTTTACATTTATATTTACATCTTTATTATTTGTTTGCAGCATGTCCCGTAGACAGATGGGGAAGCAGCTGCCAACACGTGTGTCTGTGTCATAACGGAGGAACTTGCGATCGAGTGTCTGGAACATGTGTCTGTCCTGCTGGATACACGGGTGCCACCTGTCAAGACAGGTGCCCCGCGGGTACGTACGGCCTGAACTGCCAACACACCTGCTTGTGCCAACACGGAGCTAGTTGCCACCACGAAACAGGGGCTTGCGTCTGCCCACCAGGATTCCACGGGACTTATTGTGAATCAGGTGAGATAATGAATCATAGTTGCCAGATTTCGCTAGATTTGATACATATTCATCATCATATCCTCCTACGCCTATTGACGCAAAGGGCCTCGGTTAGATTTCGCCAGTCGTCTCTATCTTGAGCTTTTAATTCAAATGAATTGATATATATTAAGTAACTTGAAAGTATCTAGAGTGGGAGATTAACTCTAGATCAGGGTATCATGATTCATGTTCTAGGGAGAAATCACTTTTTATCTTTATATCGGCTGATCATCAAGAAGGAATTTTTGCACCAAAAATGTCACGGTTTAATACTTTACAAGAGTTTATTATGAGCAGAATTCTCCTTTAATAATGATTCGCGAATTATTAGATGAAGATTTCATGAAAAACCCATCTTATTTACTCGACTTGTGCTTCAATTACACTAGATTGTTAAAGTGGGGTGCGTAATTTACTAGATTTATGTCTCCCTATTGAAAAGAATTTCTCTATTTTATCATTTTAATGTTATATTTTTTTTTTGTATGATTTAGATTTGGTATTAATTCATCTCTTCCCAGGTACTTCAGTAAATAAAAGTTAGCAAAAATAACTTGAATTTATCTTTTTATCCTTATTTTTTCTTACAGGATTCAATATATTTTATATTCCGTTAAGCCTATAAACTTGTTTTAGAAAGGAGCTAATTAACGATTTGTTTTCCCCAGTCTGCGACGGAGATAAATATGGACCTGGATGTATTTTGAAATGCGAGTGCCAAAATGGCGGCGAGTGTGACCCCGTGAATGGGGCCTGCAAATGCAATTCTGGGTGGCGTGGTGCTCAATGCCACAAACCCTGCCATCAAGGTAAATGGTTAATTTCTCTCTCTCTCTCTCTCTCTCTCTCTCTCTCTCTCTCTCTCTCTCTCTCTCTCTCTCTCTTTCTCTCTCTCTCAAGTTGATAATACAACGTGATAGTTATTCATTTTCCTTATGAAGACAATGAAATACATAATGAAAAATAAATTGGTTTATACATTTTTCAAACTCTATTTCCCAATAGGATTCTGGGGTTCAAACTGCGAACAAGTGTGCGACTGCGAGCATGGCAGTGACTGCCATCATGTGACTGGTGAATGCAACTGTCCAGTCGGATTTACTGGGGACAAGTGCCAGTACAGTGAGTAATATTATTTGTGTTTTTGATAACCATAAAAAAACTAACTCAAAATATTCTACCTATGGGGATCAATAATCATTAAAAAATAGCTTAAAATATTCTAAGGGGATTAACAATCATAAAAAACTAACTCAAAATGCTCTAACTAAAGGGATTAATAATTATAAAGAAACTAAATAGGAATATTACTGTTAGTTTTTGATAATTGTTTTTGTATAAAAACATCTTTCTTCCATCAATCATGTCCTTCTCATTACTGTTTATGAAAACTTTCATTAATAAAGGCATCTCTTCATCTTTGCTAAAAAGATCAACCATTAAACCTTTATTTAAAGATTTATCATAATGTCTTCATTACTTCAGCTTTTTCTTGACACGGGAAAATTTTCCAGTTTAGTATTTTCAACTCTTGATATTAAAATTAAAAATGAATATAAATTAAGAGGATAGGCTACTCTGCCATCTATTTTTTTTTATTCTTTCCATACCTATACCTTGATTGTCCTCTTCTAATTCTATTTTAATATCAGCATAATCTTTTTAATCTCTGATATTTTCTCCCTAAATAGTTTGCCCAGTTGGTTTCTGGGGAGAGGAATGTAATGAACGATGCGCTTGTGGCCCAGATGAACCTTGTGATCACGTGACTGGCGCTTGCAGTTGTCCTCCTGGACGCCAAGGAACCCAGTGTCAACAATGTAAGGGAAATTACATTGTCTAAATTACTGTATTATATATAAGATATCATAATAAAGTATTCTATTACGATTGTGGCTAACGAAAACCTCATGTCTTATTAATTGGGAATTGCAATTGCTAAATGTTAAAAGTGAAGGAGATTTAGAAGTGCAACTGAAGCTGTAGTAATTTAGATTTAAGCTTACATTTTGCATATGATTATATTGTAAATATTTACGGTGGGTATGCAGTATATATATATATATATATATATATATATATATATATATATATATATACAGTATATATATATATATATATATATATATATATATATATATATATGATTATAATATATATACATATATATGTATATGTATTTATATATATACATATATATATGTATAGATGTACATATATATATATATATATATATATATATATATATATTTATATATATATATATATATATATATATAAACATACATTTATATGTGTATATTATAGATTGTGATATGTTATATCTTATCACTTCCTGACCATACATTCCTTCCTTATGGACTCGAACTCTTCCTTGCAGACTGCGTCGACGGATTGTGGGGCGAGGAGTGCAAGGAGGAGTGCCAGTGTGCCGGGTCATCTCTCTGCGACCCTGTGACGGGTGACTGTTTCTGTCCCGCCGGACTCCGCGGTCGGAAATGTAGGAGAGGATGTTCGAGGGGATACT
>NC_090757.1:40041778-40061778 GCF_036898095.1 Palaemon carinicauda | reverse complement strand
AAATTCATGTATCCAAATCTGTAAGGATAAACCTGATTTTAATGTTTTCCTTTTTTTTTTTTTTTTTTTTTTTTGGTTTTGCTATAATTTACACAATGGTGATTTCCATAAATTGATATATAAGAATAGCAACTTTGAACAGTTTTCATGTCAACTTGTATGATGTTACGCTCTTAAGATTAACTACGATATATGGCATTCAGTATTAAAATTATCATAATAGTAACAAATCCGACTTAGATTTGTATTAGACTTGGAAATCAAAATAAATCATTTCATAAAACGCTAGAATCGTTCTAAGGCTTAACTTTAAATATTGAAATCCTACACAATAGACTGGAATTGTTTTGAAGCTAAACTTTGAATATTGAAATCCTACACAAAAGACTGGAATTGTTTCAAAGCTAAACTTTGAATATTGAAATCCTACACAAAAGACTGGAATTGTTTCAAAGCTAAACTTTGAATATTGAAATCCTACACAAAAGACTGGAATTGTTTCAAAGCTAAACTTTGAATATTGAAATCCTACACAAAAGACTGGAGTTGTTTCAAAGCTAAACTTTAAATATTGAAATCCTACACAAAAGACTGGAATTGTTTCAAAGCTAAACTTTAAATATTGAAATCCTACACAAAAGACTGGAATTGTTTCAAAGCTAAACTTTAAATATTGAAATCCTACACAAAAGACTGGAATTGTTTCAAAGCTAAACTTTGAATATTGAAATCCTACACAAAACACTCTGGAATTGTTTTAAGGCTGAAAATTTAATATTGGTATCTTACACATTATCTTGTGTTGTTTTATGGCTAAACATTAGATATTGAAATCCTACACAAAAGACTGGAATTGTTTCAAAGCTAAACTTTAAATATTGAAATCCTACACAAAAGACTGGAATTGTTTCAAAGCTAAACTTTGAATATTGAAATCCTACACAAAACACTCTGGAATTGTTTCAAGACTGAAAATTGAATATTGGTATCTTACACATTATCTTGTGTTGTTTTATGGCTAAACATTAGATATTGAAATCCTACACAAAACACTGTGGAATTGTTTTAAGGCTGAAAATTAAATATGGGTATCTTACACACTATAATGTGTTGTTTTATGGCTAAACATTGGATATGGAAATCCTACACAAAACACTGTGGAATTGTTTTAAGACTGAGCTTCAAATATTGGATTCCAACACATAATACTGTGGAATTGTTTTATGGCTAAACTTTATATATTGAAATATTACACAGAATACTAATGAATCGTTTTAAAGCTAACGTTTACAACGTCCCAGAATGCTAAAATCAATGGGCACACCACAACTTGCACTAATTGCACTGCCTCTACAACGTCCTGAGCACTTCCAGAATGCAAAGTCTCTGGGTACACCCTTTGAATATTGAAATCCTACACAAATCCCCATGGAATTGATTTGAATCTTAACTTTGAGTATGTCTAATACTAGAAGCTGAAGAAATACTTTGAAATTGCTCCTATATAGACAGTATATATACAAGAATCACTGCCATGTGTTCATAGCTTTAATGTGTTCGTTTTCCCCTACCTAAATCTTAGTGGTTATTTTTCTTGAGGTATCGATAACTCGGTTTGATCATATTAAAATTTTCTTTAGATTTAATTCTTTCTATTTTAGATTTCGTCTTAAATTTCCTTCATAAAGCTTCTATATAACTGAATAACATCATAAATAACATCAATACTGCCCAAATTCTTTTTATTGAGTTTGCTCGATTTGGTCTTTACTTCTGATAATCTTTTTTTTCTTTTATCAATAAGTAGTTATGCAAAAGTCAAATCATACTATTAAGTTGTACGAGAATTCAGATTGATTATTTTACAATGGATAATATTTCTTTGTTCAAGAAAATGTTACTCCGATGCTTCTTCTGCGGTGAATCTGTAATGTAAACTGAGTATAAACTATTAGATTGCACACTGTTCTTTATAGTTACAAAAGTGTCTTCTGTAGTAACAAGTTCTATTTATCAGTTATATCAGCCTTTGTGTCCTTCAGTGAGTAATAAAAGATATTAACAGACTAAGGATAACTTCTCATTTACCTTTTGCAATATCTTATTTACATTTAAAGACTTATAAAAAAAGGTTCTGTAATTGGGTCTAAGCCAATAGCAGTGCCTGAAGGATTATCTGTGTAGGTAATCTCAAGTAAAGTCAGTTGCAGCATGATGCAAGGAAGCCAATTAAAATTGGTTTGCTCGAGGATTATTTGGATAACACCAGGTGTGAAAGTAGAAAATTTGGAGATTGTAAGAGTAGACCTGGAATGAATGGAAAAAGTTGAGAATAAAAGTTTTTTTTTTTTTTTTTTTTTTTTTTTTTTTTTTTGTGTGTGTGTGGGGGGGGGGGTATCTAGACCTATATAGTTCAGGGATTGAAAAGATTGAGAATAAAATAGAATATTTTTTTTTCGGGGTTAGAACTATATGGTTCAGGAATGTAAAAGATTGAGATTGAAAGAGACTGTTTGTTTGGGGGGTAGACCTATATGGTTCAAGAAATGAAAAGATTGAGAATAAAAGAGAACTTATTTTTTTGGGGGGGGAGAGGGGGGTGGCAAGACCTATATGGTTCAGGAATGGAAAAGATCGAGATTAAGGGAGTGTTTTTTTTTTTTGGGGGGGGGGGGGTTAGACCTGTATGGTTCAGGAATGGAAAAGATCGAGATTAAGGGAGTGGTTTTTTTTTTTTGGGGGGGGGGGTAAACCTAGAAGGTTCACGTATGGAAAAGATTGAGATTTAAAGAGAGTGTTTTTTTGGGAGGATGGGGCTAGACATATATGGTCCAGGAATAGTAAAGATTGATATTAAAAGAGAATGTATTTTTGAGGGTAGACTTACATGGTTCAAGAATGGAAAAGATTGAGAATAAAAGACAATTTTTTAGGGGGCAGACCTATATGATTCAGGAATGGAAAAGATTGAGATTAAAAGAAAATATTTTTTTGAGGATAGACCTATATGGTTCAGGAATGGAAAAGATTGAGATTAAAAGAAAATATTTTTTGAGGATAGACCTATATGGTTCAGGAATGGAAAAGATTGAGATTAAAAGATAATATTTTTTGGGGATAGACCTATATGGTTCAGGAATGGAAACGATTGAGATTAAAAGAAAATGTTTTTGGGTGGTCGAACTATATGGTTCAGGAATGGAAAAGATTGAGATTAAAAGAAGATATTTTTTTGGGGTAGACCTATATGGTTCAGGAATGGAAAAGATTCAGATTAAAAGCAAATATTTTTTGGGGGTAGACCTATATGGTTCAAGAATGGAAAAGATTGAGATTAAAAGAAAATACTTTTTTGGGGTAGACCTATATGGTTCAGGAATGGAAAAGATTGAGATTAAAAGAAGATATTTTTTGGGGTAGACCTATATGGTTCAAGAATGGAAAAGATTGAGATTAAAAGAAAATACTTTTTGGGGGGTAGACCTATATGGTTCAGGAATGGAAACAATTGAGATTAAAAGAAAATGTTTTTGGGTGGTCGAACTATATGGTTCAGGAATGGAAAAGATTGATATTAAAAGAAGATATTTTTTTGCGGTAGACCTATATGGTTCAGGAATGGAAACGATTGAGATTAAAAGAAAATGTTTTTGGGTGGTCGAACTATATGGTTCAGGAATGGGGAAAATTCAGATTAAAAGCAAATATTTTTTGGGGTAGACCTCTATGGTTCAGGAATGGAAAAGATTGAGATTAAAAGAAGATATTTTTTGGGGGGTAGACCTATATGGTTCAGGAATGGAAAAGATTTAGTTTAAAGGAAAATACTTTTTTGGGGTAGACCTATATGGTTCAGGAATGGAAACGATTGAGATTAAAAGAAAATGTTTTTGGGTGGTCGAACTATAATGGTTCAGGAATGGAAAAGATTGAGATTAAAAGCAAATAATTTTCGGGGGTAGACCTATATGGTTCAGAAATGGAAAAGATTGAGATTAAAAGAAAATATTTTTGGGGGGTAGACCGATAAGGTTCAGGAATGAAAAAGATTGAGGATAAAAGAAAATGGTTTTGGTAGGCTAGATTTTTATGGTTCAGGAATGGAAAAGATTGAGATTAAAATAATGTTTTTTTGTGGGTAGACCTATATGGTTCAGGAATGGAAAAGATTGAGAATAAGAGTTTTTTTTGGGGGGTGGGGGGTGGGGGAGGGAGACTACAGTACACCTGTATGGTTCAGGAGTGGAAAAGATTGAGAATAAAAGAAATTTTTTTTTCCGGGGGGGGGGAGCTGAAGCTAGATCTATATGGTTCAGGAATGGAAAAGATTGAGATGAGAGAAGAAGAATGCAAAAGATTGAGATTAAAAGAGAATGTTTTTGGTGGGCTAGACCTACTGTATATGGTTCAGGAATGGAAAAGACTGAGAGTAAAAGTAAATGTTTTGGGGGATAGACCTATATGGTTCAGGAATGGTAAAGATTGAGAATAAAAGAGAATGATTTTGGGTGAGTCGGAATTAGTGTTTAGGTCGATTTGGAGAACAAGAAAATAGGGTTGAGTTAGGAGATCAGTATGCAAAAGTGGAAGACAAAGACACAAAAAGTTTTTGATACAGGTATCGTGTTCATTTTTTTTTCTTTTTTTTTTTCCTCAAATAAACAGGCTTGATTTTGGGAAGTGCGTGGTTTACAAAGGTGAACATAGGAAAGTATACTTGGGAAAGAGAAAAATTAATATCGAGGAGAAGAGTTTCTTTAATTAAGTGTTAAGAAAGCAAAAAAATTAATATGACGATGTATCAAATGGTGAGACAATATTGGCTCCAGGTATATTTGATCATTATTAAGTAGAAGGAAAAGTTTGAGAATATAAGTCGGGTTGGTAATATAAAAATGTCTGTATTGAAATTCAATTGAGTGAGGTGGGAAAGAACATAAGTGCTTAAGCATACTAGAAAAAATTTATGAACTTCGTCTAGGCTTGAAGAAACTGATTAAGGATTACAACGGGAGGTTTTTTTTTTTTTTTAGTAAATTGATGTGACCATGGGCCACAGTAGGGACTTTTTTTTTTTTTCCCATAGGAGTTTAGGGGAAGGGAATAAACGTGGTCGTATAATGAGATGAAAGGATACTTGAAAGAAATAAAATAATTTAGGGAGCTGTTACATGAGAGAAAGAAAAAAAAACCGGTGCAGGCGTACAAAATGATTGCAGAGTAGTCAAAGGAAAAGGGAGATGTAAGAATAGCGAGAAAAGATAAGAGAAACTTCAGGGAGCTTAAAATTATTTTTCACGTGGGAGTAAATGCAGAGAGAAATGTCTATAAACAAATGGATCCCAGAATAGAAGGTACCAGTGAAGAGGCTGTTGGATAGATGAATTGTTGGTGGATGGAAGATCGAAGCAAGGGGATATAAATGTGAGACTTGAAGGACTTTAAGATTTGAGAGAAAAGACTATGAAGAGTTTGAAGGAAGAAAAGGATCCAAGAGGTTATGGGATTACAAGTGAAATTCTGCATGTTGGTAGTGATAGTGGGATTGATTACTCACCCGGGTTTTTAAGGTATTTTGGGAATTGCATAAACGCCCCAGAAATAGTTGGGATAAATAGTTCTGTTATTTAGATGTAAAAGTGATGAAGACGATTTAATTACTTTTTAATGAAGTAAAAATGTTTTAGATAAAAATAGTTGAGATTTAGATTTGTCAAGAAAGAGGGTTTAGAAAGAGTAATGTGAGATGTTTAAAAGTAAAGGTAAAAGTTTTAATTCACGCGAATGGGCTACGAAAAAAACGTATGATAGAAATATTTGGTATAGATGATAGGTTGTTTAGAGTATTTAAATATTAAAATGTTAATGAATTATGTTTTAGATTAGGTAATCAGGAGAGAGATGGCTTGGTAGGGATGATGATTGCAGGTAGGGTATGCTTTGTTCTAAGAAAATTCACCATCTTTGTAATGGAGTGGCGTGAAAGAACAGATAAAAGATAGATAATGTGGGTGCGACGATGAGGGAGGAAAACATGAGTTTTGAGTGTGGTGGGAAATGATTGATGTTTGCAGATGATACTGTGCTAATTATGTTCAGTAAAGGGAAACTGCAGAGCTTCTAGATCAGAGTTTGCTCATTATGTTCAGTAAAGTGCAACTGTACAACTTGTAAATCAGAGTTTGCTGATTATGCAAAATAAAATGAAACTGTAGAGCTTGTAGGTCAGAGTTTGCTGATTATGCCCAGTAAAGGGAGACTGCAGAGCTTGTAGATCAGAGTTTACTGATTATGCTCGGTAAAGTGAGACTGCAGAGCTTGTAGATCAGAGTTTACTGATTACGCTCACTAAAGTGAAACTGCAGAGCTTGTAGATGAGAGTTTGCTGATTATGTTCAGTATAGTGTAACTGCATAGATTGTAGATCAGAGTTTACTGATTATGCTCAATAAAGTGAAACTGCAGAGCTTGTAGATGAGAGTTTACTGATTATGCTCAGTAAAGTGTAACTGCAGAGCTTGTAGATCAGAGTTTACTGATAATGCTCAGTAAAGTGAGACTGCAGAACTTGTAGATCAGAGTTTACTGATTATGCTCAATAAAGTGTAACTGCAGAGCTTGTAGATCAGAGTTTACTGATAATGCTCAGTAAAGTGAGACTGCAGAACTTGTAGATCAGAGTTTACTGATTATGCTCAATAAAGTGAAACTGCAGAGCTTTTAGATCAGAGTTTACTGATTATGCTCAGTAAAGTGTAACTGCAGAGCTTGTAGATCAGAGTTTACTGATTATGCTCAGTAAAGTGAGACTGCAGAACTTGTAGACCAGAGTTTGCTGATTATGCTCAGTAAAGTGAAACTGCAGAGCTTGTAGATCAGAGTTTACTAATTATGCTCAGTAAAGTGAGACTGCAGAACTTGTAGATCAAAGTTTGCTGATTATGCTCAGTAAAGTGAAACTGCATAGATTGTAGATCAGAGTTTACTAATTATGCTCAGTAAAGTGAGACTGCAGAACTTGTAGATCAAAGTTTGCTGATTATGCTCAGTAAAGTGAAACTGCATAGATTGTAGATCAGAGTTTACTGATTATGCTCAGTAAAGTGAGACTGCAGAACTTGTAGACAAGAGTTTGCTGATTATGCTCAGTAAAGTGAAACTGCAGAGCTTGTAGATCAGAGTTTACTAATTATGCTCAGTAAAGTGAGACTGCAGAACTTGTAGATCAAAGTTTGCTGATTATGCTCAGTAAAGTGAAACTGCAGAGCTTGTGGATCAGAGTTCTGAAAGTTTACGCAAGAGAAGAATGTCGAGACTAAATGTTTGTGTAAATAAGGTAATGTGAGAAAAACTTTAAAAGGAAAGTGAAATGATTGATATAGATAGAGAAAAGAGGGATATTAAGACTCTTGAAATAAAAGTAAAGCATGATGACAATACATGAGAAAAACAAGTCGTAGAATAGGTGAAGAAAACTGTAATCTAATGTTTACAAAATCGAATGTTCATAATAAATTTGATAAGAAACTAAAGTTGTTCATGAAAGCCAACGTGGCCTGGGAATGTTTTAGAACATTGTCCAACCCTTTCCTAAGGCAATATAAACATGAGCGTAATTGAAAGAAAAAGGACTGAAGCCAATGAACTAGCTTTTTGTAATTGGTGTGGTTTAATGAGAGTTGATAGTGAGAAATGTGAAGAAACTAAAGTGGTTTGTTGTTGCTTTAGATTGCCTGGCCCTTTCGGACAGGCACGGACTCTTGCACATTTGCAGCCCGTAGGTGTTGGTTAGTTTTTTAAGGTGTATAGGTGATTTAGGTTATGGGATAATCTGCAACTTTTATTTGTAGGTGGATTGTGATAGGGTGTGGGTTAAGGATGACCAGCAACTTTTATTTGTAGGTGGATTGTGATAGGGTGTCGGTTAAGGATGACCAGCAACTTTTATTTGTAGGTGGATTGTGATAGGGTGTCGGTTAAGGATGACCAGCAACTTTTATTTGTAGGTGGATTGTGATAGGGTGTCGGTTAAGGATGACCAGCAACTTTTATTTGTAGGTGGATTGTGATAGGGTGTCGGTTAAGGATGACCAGCAACTTTTATTTGTAGGTGGATTGTGATAGGGTGTCGGTTAAGGATGACCAGCAACTCTTATTTGTAGGTGGATTGTGATAGGGTGTGGGTTAAGGATGACCAGCAACTCTTATTTGTAGGTGGATTGTGATAGGGTGTCGGTTAAGGATGACCAGCAACTTTTATTTGTAGGTGGATTGTGATAGGGTGTCGGTTAAGGATGACCAGCAACTTTTATTTGTAGGTGGATTGTGATAGGGTGTCGGTTAAGGATGACCAGCAACTCTTTATTTGTAGGTGGATTGTGATAGGGTGTCGGTTAAGGATGACCAGCAACTCTTTATTTGTAGGTGGATTGTGATAGGGTGTCGGTTAAGGATGACTAGCAACTCTTATTTGTAGGTGGATTGTGATAGGGTGTCGGTTAAGGATGACCAGCAACTCTTATTTGTAGGTGGATTGTGATAGGGTGTCGGTTAAGGATGACCAGCAACTCTTATTTGTAGGTGGATTGTGATAGGGTGTCGGTTAAGGATGACCAGCAACTCTTATTTGTAGGTGGATTGTGATAGGGTGTGGGTTAAGGATGACCAGCAACTCTTATTTGTAGGTGGATTGTGATAGGGTGTGGGTTAAGGATGACCAGCAACTCTTATTTGTAGGTGGATTGTGATAGGGTGTCGGTTAAGGATGACCAGCAACTTTTATTTGTAGGTGGATTGTGATAGGGTGTGGGTTAAGGATGACCAGCAACTTTTATTTGTAGGTGGATTGTGATAGGGTGTGGGTTAAGGATGACCAGCAACTTTTATTTGTAGGTGGATTGTGATAGGGTGTGGGTTAAGGATGACCAGCAACTTTTATTTGTAGGTGGATTGTGATAGGGTGTGGGTTAAGGATGACCAGCAACTTTTATTTGTAGGTGGATTGTGATAGGGTGTCGGTTAAGGATGACCAGCAACTTTTATCTGTAGGTGGATTGTGATAGGGTGTGGGTTAAGGATGACCAGCAACTCTTATTTGTAGGTGGATTGTGATAGGGTGTCGGTTAAGGATGACCAGCAACTCTTATTTGTAGATGGATTGTGATAGGGTGTCGGTTAAGGATGACCAGCAACTTTTATTTGTTGGTGGATTGTGATAGGGTGTCGGTTAAGGATGACCAGCAACTTTTATCTGTAGGTGGTTGGGGATGGGATGTGAGTCAAGGATAATCAGCAGTTTGCTTTTTCTTGTTTAAAAGGCACTTCTGCCTATTTTTGGTCTAAAGAAATGAAGAAGGTGACGGAGGGGAAGAGGCATCCTCCCTAAAAGAGTGGTTAAAAGGTTAACAAAGGAGAAAGGATTGAATAGAGTATTTTGGTGTAGTTAGCTGATGTGGAAAGAATGGACGAAAGTAGATTAGTGAAGAGGGAGCTTCATATGCAGGCAGTCCAAGCTTACATAACGGTTGTAAGGGGTTCAAAGTGCTTCTGGTGATCTGTGACGGGCCGAGAGAGGAGTTGTGAACTCAAAGGCAGATTGGAAACGACTGAGTTATATTGTTGTGGAACACTCTCCTTATATACAAAACCTCAAGGCAACAGGACATGACAAGTTCACAAGACAGACAAAATCACAGAGGAAAAACCAGACTTGAATTTTCATGTTCGTTTTAGTGCGAGGGAAGAGCGAAGATACAACCATAATATATACAAAAGGAATTATGTACAATTGTGTGAAACACGGTTGGTACATGGCTCCCCCCCTAAAAATGACATACTGTACATGTTAAATAGGGCGCCCTGATCTAGAGAGGCGAACTGTAGGCGGGTCATCTGGCAGAAGATAAGCAGGTTTTAGACGATCAATGGAGACCCAGTTTTCTTTGCCCCGAATGTTTAGGAGGAATGCTTTCGGACTGCGTCAGATCACAAGGTAAGGTCCCGTGTAAGGGGGCGTTAACGGTGGCTTGCTGGTGTCGTTGCGCAGGAAGACGTGCGTTGCAGAGTGCAAGTCCGTTGATATGTGATGCTTCGCTGGGGGCTTGTAAGTCTGGCGGCACGGAGTAAATTTTCCCACGACGTGACGTATGCGCTGGAGATCGTCGGAGGAGGTTGTAGAAGGAAAAAACTCGGCAGGGACGACCAACGGGTCGCCATACACCATTTCGGCTGCCGAGACGTCGAGGGCGTCTTTAGGAGTGGTCTTTAGTCCAAGGAGGACCCAGGGAAGCTGAGTAAACCAGTTGCAATCCTTGCAGCGGGACATCAAAGCTGCTTTGAGGGTGCGATGAAAACGTTCAACCATTCCATTGGCAGCGGGGTTGTAGGCCGTTGTGTGATGTAGGGTGATGCCCAGGAGATTCGCTAATGACGTCCATAATTGAGAGGTGAAAGTGGTTCCCCTGTCAGAAGTAATATGCTCAGGGATACCGAATCTTGAAATCCATCCAGAGAGTAAGGCAGATGTACATGAGGCGGACGTTGCAGTTTCCATGGGAATGGCTTCAGGCCAACGAGTGGAGCGGTCGATGACGGTAAACAGGTAACGATGTCCTTGTGATGTGGGTAGGGGGCCTACAACGTCGACGTGAATGTGTGCAAAACGACGCTGAGGTTGAGGAAAGGTGCCCACTCCTGAATCCGTGTGTCGATGTACTTTGGAAGTTTGGCAAGAAGTACAGGCACGGACCCAATCCTTAGCATCCTTAGAAATGCCGTGCCAAATGAACTTTGCCTTCAGCAGCTGTGCAGTAGAACGGCACGAGGGATGTGAAAGGCCGTGGATGAAATCAAACACCTGTCGGCGCATGGGAGCAGGAATCCAAGGTCGCGGTCTACCAGTACTGACATCACAGAGGAGGGTGGTGTTGGAGTTTTCGAGGGGAAAATCCTCCCAACGGAGGGACGTGCAGGATGTCCTACAAGCTTGATACTCTGGATCCTGTCGTTGGGCTTCAGCCAGGGCGTTGTAATCCAATCCCAGTTGAACGGCAGCCAACGTGTTTCTTGACAGGGCATCGGCAACGGGATTCATTTTCCCAGGGACGTATTGGAGGGTGCAATTGTATTCAGCCACGGCGGAGAGATGTCGGCGTTGACGGGCGGACCAGGCGTCAGACTGTCGAGTGAAGGCGTGCACCAGAGGCATGTGGTCTGTGCGAATGACGAGGGGCGTACCTTCTAAGAAATGGCGAAAGTGACGGACAGCCAGGTGCACCGCCAGCAATTCTCGATCGAAGGTAGAATAACCCGATTCTGCCTTGGACAGTTTTCTGCTGAAGAAGGCCAATGGGCGGGGCGAGCCTTTGACCACCTGCTCGAGTACTGCACCAATAGCGACGTCGCTGGCATCGGTGGAGAGAAGGAGAGGGGCGTGTGGGATAGGAAAAGTGAGAGCCGCAGCAGTTGATAGCGCCTTCTTTGCATTGCAGAAGGCCGCTTCTTGAAGGGGACCCCACTTCAAGTCCTTTGGCTTGCCCTTGAGGGAGGCGTAGAGGGGAGCAGGAGTGGCGGCAATGGCTGGCAGAAAGCGGTGATAATAGTTGATCATGCCCAAGAATTCCTGCAGAGCTTTGACGGTCGAGGGCGTGGGGAAATTCTGAACGGCTACTACCTTCTCAGGGAGGGGATGGACTCCTTCAGGAGTGATACGGTGCCCTAAGAACGACACTTCGTTGGCGCCAAAGGTACACTTGTCGTACCGGACTACAAGGCCGTTTTGTTGCAGGCGGTCGAGCACGATGCGCAGGTGACGGAGGTGTTCCTCTTTTGAGGAGGAGAACACAAGTATGTCGTCCACATAACATACACAGAAAGGGAGGTCCCCTAAGATGCCATCCATGAGACGTTGAAACGTTGCCCCAGCATTACGAAGGCCAAAACAGGAGTAATTGAAGGTGTATGTGCCAAACGGAGTGGTGATGGCGGTCTTGGGGATGTCTTCTGGGTTCATAGGCACCTGATAATACCCCTTCAGGAGGTCGAGTGTAGAGAAAACCTTTGCTTTGTGCAGGTAGGAGGTTACATCGGTAATGTTTGGGAGGGGGTAGTGATCCGGTTCTGTTTGCATGTTCAGGCGCCTGTAATCCCCGCACGGACGGAGGGAGCCGTCTTTCTTCAGAACGATGTGTAAGGGTGACGACCATGGGCTGGAGGCCTTTTGGCAAAGGCCCATTTTCTCCATTTCGGCGAACGTCTGTTTGGCGGCTGCCAATCGTTCCGGTGCCAGACGTCTGAATTTTGCGAAGACTGGGGGTCCCGTCGTCTTGATATGGTGATAAATACCGTGCTTAGCAGGAACCGTGGGCGTTTGGCGAAGTTCTAGACGGAAAACTTCCGGGTACGACGTGAGGAGGTGGGCGTAGGCATCCGTGGGTGCGCTGATGTGGAGAGCGAGGTTAGAGGGGGCGGGTTGAAGAGGTGTCGACAAGTACGAGTCCGCGTTGACCAATCGTCGGTGGGCGACATCGACCAGAAGGTGGAAATGAGAGAGGAAATCCGCACCGAGGATTGGCATTGTGACGTCAGCAATGAGAAACTTCCAATTGAATTTACCGTTTCCGAACGATAATGTGAGGCTCTCGTAACCGTAGGTGGGTATCGCAGATCCGTTGGCAGCTACCAAGCGGACGTCGGCAGATGTAGACAGACTACGTTGTGCCTTGAAGAGTTTCCTTGGCAAAAGAGAACGACAAGCACCCGTGTCTACCAAAAATCGCACGCCCGTTCCTGCATCCTGTAAAAAGAAAAGATTAGAAACATGGGAGGCCACCGCCACAAGCGATGGCCTACTTACACGTTTTTTGGCCACTGACAATCTTTGGCACATTTCTTCGCAGTTGCCCCGAATCTGAAGTGGTAGTAGCAAAACTGCGGTGGATGGGAGGTAGTAAGTGGCTGTAGAAGTCGTTCGTTGGGGCGCGAGCGATTGGTGGGTGGTGGGCGGCTTTGTCGCCGCTTCGGCACGTCACGGGGTAGGCGTGTATGTCCTACGGCATTCATGTCAGCTTCGGTGTACGTTGAATAGGCATCCTCGTCGTCAGGGGTGGAGGCGTTGATGGAGGTCTTGAAGTGGCTGTCCATAAGGGCGTCGGCTTTGGTCATCAAGTCCTTTATGGGTAAACTATCGACATCGGGTATGGCAGCGCGCACAGGTTCAGGTAAACGGCGTATCCAAAGGGCACGGAGTAGGTTCACCTCACGAGGAGAGCCGTCTGCGGCAGGTTGAAGGCGAGCGATACGTGTCATTTCCCTGAGGGCAAGCGAAGCCCTTTGGTCCCCCAACGGTTGTTGCGAGAGCTGAAAAAGCTTTGCTATACGGGCGGCTGGCGACGGCGAGTACTGTTGCAGAAGGTATGATTTGAGGTCGTCATACGCTATTGGAGTGTCTCCTTGTTCACAAAGCCAGTCGGATATTTCTGGGAAGGTGTCCTCGGGTATCGCCGCGAGAACATAATCCGCTTTGGTGGTTGAGCGAGTCACGCCCCTGATACGAAACTGGACTTCTGCGCGCTGAAACCAAGCAAACGCCTCTCCGCTGGCAAACGATGAAAGTTTGAATGGAGAGGCCGTAGCGCCAACTGCCGTAGAGTCCGTCATAGTACCAACGATGGAGGGGCGAGGGGGTGGGGGTGGAAGGCGGTGGAAGCGAGTCGACTTCCGGGGTCACCAATGTGACGGGCCGAGAGAGGAGTTGTGAAATCAAAGGCAGATTGGAAACGACTGAGTTATATTGTTGTGGAACACTCTCCTTATATACAAAACCTCAAGGCAACAGGACATGACAAGTTCACAAGACAGACAAAATCACAGAGGAAAAACCAGACTTGAATTTTCATGTTCGTTTTAGTGCGAGGGAAGAGCGAAGATACAACCATAATATATACAAAAGGAATTATGTACAATTGTGTGAAACACGGTTGGTACAGATCCTTCAGACTAGATGCTTGAATCAATTTTTTTTGTAGATGTATTTCTGCACACGAAGTCAATCCACAATTCAGTAGGTAAAGCATGAATGTGGCAGTGACTTAAGTTGTTCTTTGGAGCCACTCCTTATTTTGAAAGATGGTAATTAGAGTGTATATATAATGAATGAAAGGATAGTATGGAGTATTTGTTATCTTTACATAGCAGAAGCTCAATGTAATTATAAGTTACTTATTGTTTCCAAGGCTTCAGGAATACATAAAGGGAAAAGAAGAATTAATTAATGACCAAGATTCATTATACCGAATTAAAAGTAATGTATATTGGTATTTACTCGGATGGGGTTATTATTATTATTATTATTATTATTATTATTATTATTATTATTATTATTATTAGCTAAGTTACAACCCTAGTTTTAGAAAAGCAAGATGCTATAAGCCCAAGGGCTCCACCAGGGAAAAATATCCCCGTGAGGAAAGGAAATAAGGAAATGATATAAGAAGTAATAAACGATTAAAATAGATATTTCAAAAACATTAAAACAGATATTTCATATATAGATTATAAAAGGACTTACGTCAGCCTGTTCACCATAAAAACATTTGCTGCAAGTTTGAGCTTTTGAAGTACTAATGATTCAACTACCCGATTAGGAAGATCATTCCACAACTTGGTCACAGCTGGAATGAAACCTCTAGAGTACTGTGTACTATTGAGCCTCATGATAGAGGCGGAATGAAATGCATGGGAGATGATAATTTATGGAAAGAGGAAGGAAATTATATTATTTCAGAAAAAGGGATATATTAAGAAAAAAACGTACCTTAATGAAGTTGTCGGCCTTTTGGTAGTTTTGAATAATGGTACAAAATAGCATACATAGGATAGTCAAAGATTAATTGAGGGAGATTTAGCTGGGTGTTAAAAACAAATGGGAGGTGGATTTGTTCAGGTATGTTTCAGGGAAAAGGAACTTTTGCAAAAGGAAATGGAATGCAGGGAATTCAGTCGACATGATATCAGTACTGTATATCAACATTTACATTGGCTCGTGATCATTATTTTTATTTCATTATCAGTCCTATTATTATTAATGTACAACAAGGGGATTTTTTAACTATATGACTTTTCAACTTACAAAGGAGATATGTTGGTTCTAGATTTTGAAATCGTCACCTCGATCCTATTTTTTTTTTCTTTTCTTATAATCTACTGAAACCTCGAATGCATGAAACAGGAATAATGAAATGAATAATGAAATCTTAGACTGAACGTTGAAAACAGTGGAATGTTGTATGAAAAGAAGGCAATTTTAGAGTCGAATGTAAAGGATACTCGAGTAGCAGGGCATTTAAGAGTTACCAGAAGTTGATGGGATTGCGAATTGTAGATTATGACTGAGTATCTGATCTGGATGCAACAAGTATGTCCAGATGAGAAAGTTTCAAAAGGAATGAGCAATGGTAAATTGTGATCCCATTGCATAAAGCGAAACGAGAACTGATTATAATTCTTAACGTTTATCAAACTGTTTAACATACCTTTGTAGGTATACAAAATCGTTTGGATTTATGTACCGGAACGTTTTGCTTTTAGGAAGGAATAATGTGGAAACTCTGAGTGCTATATTCATGGGTTTGGAGGAAGCTTAACGATAGCGTTAATACAGACGGCGTATGATGTAGCTCATTATAAAACATGATTAATCAATATCTGGTAAAAGTTAGTATTGAAATCATGTGTTACGGCTCGGTGGCTATTTAGATTTTTGGGGTTCACCATAGTAAAACCAGAGGGGGAAAGGATAAGACCTATGGTATCAAACATGACTTCAATCAAATTTTGATTCGGTAGTTTTAGGTGATATTGTAAGCCGGTGACAGTGACAAAAAGCTACAGTAATTTGTGAAAAATAATTGAAAAGATTGTTAACAATAGAGAGTCGAAAGACTGAGTTAGTAATAGGAACTTTACAAGGGTGAATAGAGAAGAAACATATTTACCATTGAACGTTTGTATTGATAGCAGAAGGAAGACACACTTTTGGTAGATTATTAATAGATAGGGAACGCCGAGGGAAAATTTGTCATGAAATAGGGAAGGAAGTAGAGGATTTAATGTATGAAGTATATTTATGGATTTAGGTTGTAGATGTTACAAACAAATGATAAGGAATGAAATTCAACTAGATAAATTATTTGAATAATATTTGTGAAGAAAGGAACATCGACAGAGCAGGAAATGGAAAATACCGCAAATCAGTATTGAAAGAGCTAACCCAATCAGATTAAGATTAGTTGTGGAACTTTCTGCGCAGATGAATGAGTGAATTATGTAGTACGATATGGTTATAAATGTATATAATTCCTACACTTGTAATCAAATAATATGGGAATACTGAGCGATTGCTTGCCAGTTGGTTTATAAAAGGAGGCTCTAAACCTTAGTAAGTCAAGATGATTGTATGTAAGTAAACGCGTGCAAGAAATTGGTGAAGTATGTAGTGTATTAAAAACTTGGGTATATTACTTGTAAGCCTCCTGTTTAGATATATGAGAAAGTAATTTTTTGCCGAAAGTGTGTGTGTGTGTATATATATATATATATATATATATATATATATACAGTGTATATATATATATGTATATATATACACATCTATATATACATATATATATATATACATATATTTATTTATATATACACATCTATATATATCTATATATATACATATATATATTTATATATATGTATATGTACACATCTATATATATATATGTATATATATATATATATATACATATATATATATATATATATATATTTATATACATATATTATATATATATATATATATATATATATATATATATATATATATATATATACATACGCATTTTATATATAAACATATATATGGTTATATATACATATATATATTTATATATATATATGTATATATATATATATATATATACATATATATATATAACTGCCAATTAGCTACGATGGTGAAGATGGGTTGATTTCAATTCTAAGTACAAAACGCCTGAATTCGACAGGTATAAGAACAGAAGAATAGTCATTGACTTTTATCTTTCTTCGTGGCCAAGTGGTAAAGTCACTGTCTATACAAGCTTGCCGGACCAGGGTTCGATTCCCGGCTGGACACAACCTCTTGTCTTTGTGTGATTTCGCCTGGGGCTTTGATCCCGAGGTCGTTAAGAGAATCCGGACATTAATGTATCAAAAATATATATGGCTTATTTGAATATATATATATGTATATATATATATATATATATATATATATATATATATATATATATATATATATATATATATATATAAATATATATATATATACATAGGTATATACATATCATTCCTCTACTAAACCTTCTCACGTATCATATCTAACCTCTCACTTGAAGATCTCTTATCTGATAAAGGCGTTCCTTCAATAAGCCCTTCGCATGACGTGTTCTCCAGTAATGAATCATACCAAAAAACAATCGGTATAGTGCGAGATTTTAGTTCCTCCTCCTGTAGGGATTACGGTGATTTTAGCAGCTTCTGATCCTCCTAAAGATAAGTTAACATCCCTGGCCAGATGTCCTGGGGAATAATTCCTACGAAGGATCCCGGTAGGAAGCTCAATAGTTATTCATTGCAAGTGATCAGAGTGACGTCACCTGTCGAGGAATAATGAGATCGTGGAAATGGTGCTGGTCGAAAAGCATTTGTTTTTTCGTCATTATTTCCACTTTATGTTGTGAAGGTTTCCAAGTGTCTAGAGCAAGTAAGTTGCAATTCTATCGTTTTTGGGTTTCATGAAAGTTCTTAGGTGGAAAACCTGATTAGTTGAATGGAATGAAAATATCTTTATTTTAGAAACACACAAACATTGAAGTTTATATCATCCTTAAGTCAATGTGAATAAACTTTTTAAGGGGAGATGATACATAATGTTTTATTACTAGATTATTCACGTATGACATGAAATTATCTTAATGTGATATTAACAGATGAATATAGATAACATTTTATGCATCTTATACTAAATGGATGCATGTCCGTATTTTAGTTTAACCATTCACCTTTCAAATATTCTTTGGTAAACAGAATCATACATATATATATATATATATATATATTTATATATGTACAGTGTATATATATATATATATATATATACATATACATATATGTATATATATATGTATATATATATATATATATATATGTATGTATGTATGTATGTATATATACAGTATATATACATACATATATATACATACATATATATGTACACATCTATATATATATATATATATATGTATATATATGAAATTGTAGAGTATTAAACAATTATATATTACTTTCAATAATAATTGAATGGATGTTTTGGAAAATTTCGTAAGACATTATTATGGTTTTCGGGAACGGCTAAAAAAAATTGTCGGTATATACTGAAGTTTGCCGCATTTTTTGGGGGTTGTTATGATTATTTATATTCTTTTATATAATATAAAAAATTACAGCATATATATATATATATATATATACATATATATATATATATATATGTATATATGTATATATATGTATATATATACATATATATATATATATATATACACATATATATATATATATGTATATATATATATATATATATAATTACTATTAGTCTATGCACACCATTAGTTGCACATGATTCTCATCACGTACGAAAATAGAATATCACGGTATTCGTAATTATATACTATGACCTTTTTATACTTTTGAAGTGTCCGATCATAAAACCTCCAATGTCAACATTGAATACTAAAAGAGTTTCTTATTCTGTTATAACGGGAAGAAATTATTTCAGAAGTAAATGTGGTGCAGCTGAAATCAACGACTCTTTGAACTTCTATCCTTGTCTTATCAGAATGTCAGATAAAGATTATTTCGGGTTTTTGAGTGATTGCTCAACACAAAACCTACATAGGAATGTAACTTTCTTCCTACGAATTATTGTGCTATTACGTATATTTAATCTTTTATGACGAATGTCGTCTAGTGGTTGTTTCATTTGTTTGTATTTTCTACTAATACATCTTCAATATTCATGCTCACATACTCATCCACACACACACACACAAACACACACACACATATATATATATATACACACACATATATATATATATATATATATATTTATATATATATATATATATATATATTCATATGTATATCATATATACATATATATATATACTGTAGATATAAATAGATATACACACACATATATATATATAAATATATATATATATATATATACATATGTATATATATAAATAAATAAATATGTATAAATATACATATACGCATGGCTGCAAAGTACCACAGACAATTTACACTGTATCTTCAAAATGTCTAATCAAACGAAAGTAATGTAGATGAAATAGCTTATTTGTTCCGATGGCACCTTGCATTTAAACACCCAGCTTACCTGTAACAAATAGGTGGATTTTTCAGTTAAATTTTGTATCGTCAAAATTTGATAGATTTCTAATAAATTACTATTTTTCACAGGTACGGAATGCATGAAACACATTTCCACCGCAGGAATCAACAGCGAAGACATTTTGGCTGAAGGAGACAGCGTCACCTTCAGATATTACGTGAAGAAAGATGACCTACTCAAGCCAGAGGACGATCTCTACACTCTTCATTGGGACGATGATATTATGCCACTGTATGTCGCCGAAGATTTGAGGTTCTGTAAGTTCTTCGAGGTCGATGAGAAAAACCAAACTCTGAGAATTCGAGTCAAGAAAGCTTCCTTAGTTAATCGGAACTTTTATCGAGGTTTGGTGAGTTTAACACTTTTTGATGACCTATCAGGCACCATTGCTAGGTCTTTTGGCCCTAATACATAAATCTAATCCAAATTATATAGGTATTAGATAGTATTGCTACATTATATCTATTTTTTGTAGAATTTTATATCCTTTGCT
>NC_090757.1:40031778-40036778 GCF_036898095.1 Palaemon carinicauda | reverse complement strand
TAAATATTCAAAATTTGGAACTTGATTCATACAATGTGTTCAATGTAATACAGGATTATACTGTATATATATATCCCAAATCTGATTTAGAAAATAAAGGATTCTTATAGAGAAAAGAAGGATAATTATATTAGTAAAGTGGTAGATTTTGAGGTACATGTATATCCAGATTCACTTCAGTATTGGGAAAATATTTTGATAATATTGTCCTAAATAAAAAAATGAGACTTGAAAATACTTCTATATTTTATTTATCTTAAGAAAGGGGGTTAAGGGCTCTTGAAATATGTTATTTTACCTAGGGAAAGTGTGCAAAACCTCTTATTCTTTTTTGGCTGGAAAATAGTCTAGGATTTCTTTAAAAAGAAAAAAAAGAAGTGTCAGGAAAAAAGTAGGACTTCTTAAAGTTTTTTTATATTTCTGGTAAAAAAGGTGTAGGATCTTTTAAAAAGTTGTCTTTTTTCATGAGAAACAAGTGTTAGAACTCTTAAATTTTTTTTTCTGCTCCGGAAAAAAGTTTATTTTTCTATTTTTTTCTTATTTTTACCGAAATAGTGTAAGATCTCTTTAAAAGAGATTGTCTTTAAAAAAAGTGTAGGGCCTCTTAAAATTTTTTTTTTTTTATCCTCATAGGAAAAAAAAAATGTAGGATCTCTCGAAATATTTTTATTTCTTCAGGAAAAAAAGGGTAGGATCTCCAAAAACACTTTTTTTTCCCCCTCTCAGGTAAAATATGTAGGATCCCTCAAAACTATTTATTTTCACTCGGAAAAAAAACGTAGGATCTCATAAAATCAATTTATTTTTTATCAGGAAAAAAAAGTATAGGACATCATAAAATCCGTTTTCCTTCACATGCAAAAAGTTTAAGACCTCTTGAAACTTTCTCTTCCTCTCAGGGAAAAGGCGCAGGTCCCCGAGGACCCTTCCGCCCACACGCCCTATCCTAACTACGCCTACGCTAACCCAGCGGCCACGGAACCCGTTCCTTTAAATCACAGACTAATTTGACTTTGTTATTACTGCACTGGTCGCTGAAAGTACTGTTTGCTGGGTATGAATAGATTCTTTATGCGCATGCGTGTGTCCTTTATTTATATGGCAGATTATACCTTATTTTTCTCTTTATATCTTTCTTTTTACTACTTTTTATGTAAATTCGTCATGGATAATGAAATAAAATTCCACATCGTTTTGTTGAAATGATCCCCTAAGGTAGATTAGAGTGGAGGCTTTTGCGTGCAATGTTTATTAGCTGCATGTGTAATGTAAATGAATATATGAAGACAATAATTCATACATTTGTATTCAACATTCATTTAAGCATAACGCTGCTTAAAGTAGAAAGCAAGGAAGGGGAATAAATTTACTCAAATACAGCCAGGTAAGTTGTTTTTTGGGGACATTTTCAATGCTATATAAAGACGAGAAAAATCTCCTTTTATTTTCTTTCCTTTTATATACCTGGTATATATCTACTACTATCCAGAACTGGTGGAAGTACCACGAAAGATGGATAGATTGTGTCAGAAGACGCATAGAATTATTTATGGTTATGGGAGTATGATTTTTATTCCCTCAGAGCATAAGAAGATCAAACTGGTATAAAGAGGACAAAGAATTCTTTGCTATGGTGATTAATCATGTTTTGAAAGAGTCTGGACAGGCATGTTGCCTTCGGGTACACTAGCTCAAAGACTCGTTACTGAAAATACATTAAGAAAAATATAGCAACAGCGTTGAAGGGAAGTGGCAGCTGGACTGTTAGTTATTAAAAGCGTGAGGTCTTCACAGAAAACATTTGTGTTGAGAAGATAATATGAAGGAAAGAAATCTCAAACGTTAAGATGGTTTGGACTTCTACAAGAAATGGAAAAAGTCCATTTCTAGTTTAGATATAACTAAATACAGTCGTATGTGAACAAAGACCAGTCAAACTAGCTAAGAACTCTGGGTAAAGAGTCTTGGACGAAATGATAACTTCGGCAGAAAGTGAGTAAGCCAAAAGAGAGTAATGAAACAATTTTTTTTTTTTTTTGCCCACGTGCCAACACGTTTGGTGAAATCTGTAAGGGAAAAGTTGATAGTATGTTTAACCAGAGCTCTTACTTATTCTGATTATATATTTGTGCATACGCTACAACACACACACACACTTACACACACACACACACACACACACACATATATATATATATATATATATATATATATATATATATATATATATATATATATATATATATATATATATGTGTGTGTGTGTGTGTGTGTGTGTGTATCCCATGTCGACAGATAGTGAGACATCGGAACATGGGTTTTTTCACTTTATTACAAGAAGGTTTGTGAATACACTTTACACTGCCGGATACTTTCAGATGAGTACCTACTTGTTCTTATGATAGCTCAAGAAGTACTGCTTACCCCTCGGCAAGTAAATGCAATATTGCTCTGTCAATATGCTGAATTGTTAGATTTTGTGGAAATCTCCACTGTGATGGAATTATACTGTCACCAATAGGTTTACAACACGTCACTTTATCGGACTTGAGACACGTGACCTAAAATACAGTCTAGTGATCGCGCACCAGGATTTATGAAAGTCATAGTACCCTTAAAAAAGTTATTAATCTTACTGTGTAGAACACATACTAATGCATATTTTTCATACAGGGATAGAACATTACTCACCCCCCTCCCCCCAGCTCCTCACTCCGGTAGGAGGTGCGCACTCGCCCTCTCTAGTCTATGATATATGGAGGGCACTCCGATCCCGAATATGACATGGCCTGTACTAGGCAGAAATGCAACATAAAATATATACATTAAAAATCTCCCATAGAAATAAACACCTTCTACAAAAAATAAAAATTAAATATTGCATATAAAAATATACACAATATAATATAAAATAATTTCACTCATTTCTTCTTATGACCTCTGCAACCATAATACAGAATACCCAAAGTGAAAAGAATCATACCAATATCGATATTACACAACCTCATTAATAACCTCCCTCTGGTTGCGGGCAATATGGGCCTTTTGGGCGGGATAGGGTTAGGAATAGATACTCCTTCATTCCTCGAATTTACTTGTCCGGGTTTATGACACAATTTCGCATCACATCTCACTACCACCATTTCGCCATTTTTAAAATCACTACTACACTTGCACTTGTAACTATCAATCGGTGGCCATTAGCCGTTTTCCATAGAAAATCATTCAGCTTCTCGACCTTCTCTTATAATTCTAAGTATAAGGTATTCACATCTACACCTTCTTTAACATTGCCTTTAACACTGCCTTTCGTTGAGGTTGAACTTTAATCCCATAGCCACTTGCCCTTCGGGAACTTCCCTGGTTCCAGTAATGAGGAATCATATATGTACAGCAATAATACAGCACCCGCCTGACGGATCACACCTGACCTATTTAACCTCTCTGTTTCTTTAGGTTCACTCAGCAGTATGTTATACGTATTGCTACACTCAGCAAAATTGTCACACTTTACTTCTACATTAAGCACCAACATAAGAACACATTGTTATCATCAAGTTTATTTAGAATACATCAAAAGAATAAATGAGGTCTGTTCAAACAACAACAGCAAAGAAAAATTATTCCTACTTTTAACTCGAGGAATGTCGTGTATGCAAGGGTAAGGAGGTACACTCTAATTGTCACTTTTGAAAACTAACTCTTCCAGAACCACATGAATGTGTGCCTGATGATGTTCAGACACTGCGCCATTAATAATGCTTTGAATCACTACTGTGGTAGATTTAACAATCTTTACTCTGTACGAACCCAAATACGCTGACTCTAGTATGTGTCAAAATTAGATATTTCCATAAATTAATTTCTAGTGAAACAAGAAATTGTATAAATTTCATGAAGAATAATTTTCTCTTAGTGTAAGGTGTAGTTTTGGTGTTATTTTTTTATTTATTTTTTCTATAACCTATATTTATTTTTGTAAAGTCTATTATTTCGATCACCAATACTTATTTCAGTGCTTTGCTCGTATCCCCTGACTAAGAACCGAAGTAAGAGGTTGGTTTTAGAATAGTTCCTTTTAAAATTAAATTAATCACCCAGTTTTGTTTTGAGTGTAACGTAAAGAGACCTTTAGGAATTCAGTGTTCATATATATTATTGTCTGGGAGTTGCGTATTATCCTCAGAGCTCGGAGGTTTATCTATTGTGTATCTCTTTGTATAATATAAAGCAGGTGAGCTTGGGTACTCGGCAATTTACGTAATTCACTATTCGTATTAGTATGTATGTATGATACATATATATATATATATATATATATATATATATATATATATATATATATATATAATGTTCGTGCATATATATACTGTGTGTATATATATATATACAGTATATGTATATACAGTATATACACACACATATATATATATATATATATATATATATATATATAAATAAATATTTATAGACATATATGTCTACATGTGTGTGTATATATATATATATATATATATATGTATATATATATATATATATATATATATATATATATATATGAATAAAATATGCGTGTGTAATATTTGCGTGTTGGGAGTTAGAACATTTGAAAGGAAGATGATGATTTTACTGCAAAGTGAAACAGGGGGAAAGCGCCAAGTTTAGTGATGGAAGTTGGATCTAGTGTTAAGAGAAATGATATCAGAGGGCAAAGCAAACTCGGAGAAATAAGTCCTGTAGATAAGGCTCTTCTAGAGAGGGATAATTAACAGTTTGGGTTTTGTAATAGCTATTGTAATGAGATCTCTAGCCTTCATGTTCTTTTTCCCCCAGCTACGATCCATTGCAATCCACAACCCACCAGGTATTATATTCTCTTCTTCTATCGACCGGGGTTTAGTGGATTTTCTGGAAACCATCTAACTCTTAAGTGTCCCCTTAAGAAAGCTCCTCGTTTGGTACTCAGAATGTGTTTTAAGAGGAGACTTGTTGTTATAGAT
>NC_090757.1:40004278-40024278 GCF_036898095.1 Palaemon carinicauda | reverse complement strand
CTATTGACGCTAAGGGCCTCGGTTAGATTTCGCCAATCATCTCTATCTTGAGCTTTTAATTCAATACTTCTCCATTCATCATCTCCCACTTCGTGCTTCATAGTCCTCAGCCATGTAGGTCTGGGTCTTCCAACTCTTCTAATGCCTTGTTGAGTCCAGCTGAACGTTTGATGAACTACTCTCTCTTGGGGAGTGCGAAGAGCATACCCAAACCGTCTCCATCTACTCCTCCTCGTGATCTCATCAACATATGGCACTCGAGTAATCTCTCTTATAGAATCATTTCTAATCCTGTCTTGCCATTTAACTCCCAATATCCTTCTGGGGACTTTGTTCTCAAATCTACTAAATCTATTGGTGATTGTTTCATTGCCATACCATGACTCATGCCCATAGAATAACACCGATGTCACTAATCGGATATATAGTCTGATTTTTATATGTAATTTCAGGCAATTAGATTTCCAAATTCTATTTAACCTAGCCATTGTCTTATTTGCTTTTTTTCAATCTTTCACTAAACTCGGACTTTAAAGACCCTGTATTGGATATCATAGTTCCTAAATACTTCAATTATTCTATCTTATTAATCCTTTCTACTTCCAATGATATTTCATCTTCCATTGCATACTCCGTTCTCATCACCCCTGTCTTTCTTCTATTTATCTTCAGCCCAATCTCGTGTGATATTTCATGCATTCTGGTAAACAACCATTGCAAATCCTGTGGTGTTCTGCTTACAAGGACAGCATCATCAGTATACTCTAGGTCTGCTAAATTCCTATCACCAATCCAGTCCAATTCTTCTCTATCGTCTCCGACTGTTCTACGCATTACAAAATCCATGAGGAGGAGAAACAACGTAGGTGACAGCACATTTCCTTGGAATACTCCGCTGCTCACTGGATATTACTCATATAAGACTCCGTTAACATTAACTTTCACTTGCTATGCTCATGAACAGACTTAATCAAATTTACATATTTAAGAAGAATTCCATATTAACGCAGGACTCTCAACAATATTGACCGGTGCATATTATCAAAGGCTTATTCATAGTCCACAAATGCCATCAAAAGTGGATTTCTGAAAATTTGGTCAGTGCAACTTCTACCTTTTCTAAATCCTGCTTGTTCATCTCTCAGCTTTTCATCAATCTTTCTCTCCAGTCTCTTTAGAATAGGCATACTATATATTCTCATATCAACTGACGTAAGTGTTATGCCTCTGTAATTATTGCAATCAGTCAAGGCTTTCATGCCACATTCTACAAAATAATCTTGTAAGTACTCCGGGAGGCACTTCATTTTCGGCCAGTATTATCTCGGCCGTTATTCCATCGCATCCTTGAGCTTTCCATCTCCTTACTGTTTTGAGGATAGCTTCAACTTCAAACACACTGTATTCATTCATGGACACATCAAAGTCTTCATCAGCTTCAGGTATATCAATCAAATTACTCCCTTCATATATCGTATTCATAATCTCACTAAATATTTCCATCCAACGTTATCTTTCTTCATCTTCTGTTGTTATAACAGACCCATCACTCTTTTTGATGGGTATATGCTTCTTCTTAATTGCCCTCATAGAATTTTCATTAATAATTCTATTTGCAATTCTTACACCATAGCCATTTCCTGAATTCATAGCTTCTGCTTTACTGTCTAAAATATTCTCTCCAGTCAATCCTAGCTTTACTTTTTACCTCAATATCAATACTGGAATTCTTACCATGGTTTACCTTGTAATTTTCATTACCTCCTCGAAAACTTTCAACAATTAATTTCTGTTTTTGTCTCCTTTTTATAATACCCCAAGTATCATTTGATATATATATATATATATATATATATATATATATATACAAACATATATATATATATATATATATATATATATATATACATACAAACATATATATATATATATATATATATATATATATATATATATATTATAGAACGAAAAGATACAAATGAGGAGACGATTCCCGATGTGAATAGTCCTTGAGGGATGAAAATGTCTTTATGAGGACTTGTTGGTTCTGGAGAGTAGGCAGAGGGACAGAGCTGCATGGTGCTAGAGTGGTAATAGCTGATCCAAATTTAAAAATTCTCTTAATAGTAACTGCTACGAACATAAGAAGGATATTTGTGGATGAGAGATGCCAAGAGCTTGGAGAACAGGTGTGTGATGATCTAAGTTGGAGAAGATATTATGTGTGCATTGATGACTCATTGAGGGAAGGCTCTTAGGGGCTATAAGAGTAGAATAATTATTCCATTGCCTGGAGATAGAAGTGGTGTTAGGTAACTGTAAGAATTGTAAGGTCATGATGTTGTTTTTATCATGCCAACGAGGATGTATGGCAGGGTTTTGACAGGATAAGTACACCGTTGCTTATACAAAGACTATAGTATATGAAAGGATCACTGTATGTTAGGCTTTGGAAGTGGAAAAGCATTAAATGATGTACAGGGACAGAAAAACACTGTCCTGGGTTACAGTTCTCTTGCCTGAGGGTACACTGCGGCACACTATTCTATCTTATTTCTCTTCCTCTTGGTTTGTTAAAGTTTTTATAGTTTATATAGGAAATATTTATTTTAATGTTAATGTTCCTAAAAATATTTTATTTTCCTTTTTTCCTTTCCTCACTGGGCTATTTTCCCTGTTGGAGCCTCTGGGCTTATAGCATCCTGCTTTTCCAACTATGGTTGTAGCTTAGCAAGTAATAATAATAATAATAAAAATGATAATAATAATAATAATAATAATAATAATAATAATATTTAAAAATGGAGAGGCTGTGACAATGGTGCTGGGAATTTATTTACAAGGAATTAATGATGGAACAATAGTGTGTGTTGAAATATGGTGACTGATGAGTAATTCGTCTGATGTAAAAGGTTATTTGATAATAGCATATTATATCACCATATCATGACGTGTTCTCATGCATGGAATAATGAATTTGTGTAGATTAGATAAGCGGGAATACCGTAACGTGGTGAAAAGGTTTGTGTATCGCCAAGATTAGCAAAGATGTACTAGTCAAGGCTACCCATACTAGGCTGGTTTGCTGTGACCGATCATACAAAAGTCTCGCACCATCACCAATCCGCAGACCAGCTTGGTGATGGAAACTGACCAAACTCCAGACATGAATAAGGAAATTTTTAGCTGTTTGTCCTGCAGTGGACTGGAAACGGCTGCATTTATAGTTTGTTGTTGTATAAGGGAAAAAGAAGCTGCAAAATGATAAAATTGATTGAAAGTGCTTGCAAAGGAAAGTTTAAATCAAACGAGAGGAAGAGTGAGGTTATGAAGTTATATGGAAACCATGAGATGGAGCAATGGATGATTTTATAAATTGTCTATTAATGGAACCAGCTGACTTGAGTAGCTTTAGAGAATAGACATAACAAAGGAAAATAGGAGTAGTGTTTTTAAGAATGGGCCACGGAAGGTGTCAGGGTCTTCGCTAAAGATTAGAAAGATGGTGTTTGACAGGGTTGTGTAGCTAGATTTCCGTTGTGAAAGAAATATACAACTGAATGCAGTGAAAGTAACAAACTGTTCAAGTGAAATATTTTCATTATAAATGGAATGTATTAACACTTTTATTTAAAAATGTAATAAATTTAGAAAAGCATAAAAGTGATAAAGGTGATATATATAAGTAAAGGAATTGGTACAATTACTTAGAGATACCCAGACCATTTAGAAATATAGGACGACTATAGGTTGTTGATAAGAATGAAGAAACAGTTGACAAGAGAAAGGAAGACCTATAAAGAGCGAGAGAAATGGCTTGAAATAAGAGTTCCTGGAAAGGAGGGACCTCGATGTCCAAGATATAAAACTACATACAAAATTATCAACTGATGAGATTGCACAGTTATTCAGCAGGTTTCTGATGAGGCTTTTGTATAAATATTTTAAGTTACCAATGGTATAAATGTTGTAGGGAACACTGTGTTTTTATTAATAGTAAAGCCATACTGTTGGAAAAACAAGAAATATGTTTTTAGCTACACATAAACAGCTTGCTCTTCAATCATTAAATTTTCAACACCCTAAGGTATTGAAGTACATGTATAACATGTGAGGGAGAAAGAAACTGTATTGAGTTAATTGTAAAAGCATTTTTGATAAATAAATTTAACCATGGTTTCTTGTATTTTTAAGTAAAACTACAGCCGATACTATATTTATAAATACAGTATATAATCATTGCAAACTTATCATAGTCCTTACTATGAAAGTACAAGCAGTGGTTGGGTAATTAATAATCTCATTAGAATCATCATTCCACGAGAAAAAAAAAAACATTTTTTGGCAATGTTCTAATAATATTTCCACACGTAAGGGATTATTAGTAATTCTTTTATTATATTAACTATCAAACAAGGGAACAAACTGTGACGGAAAGGGAATTGTAGTGTGAAGCCCGGAATGGGAAAAAAAATCTCAGGGATTCCCAGGGAAATGGAATCGGAATATTTGGCATTCGCCAAAGTTATTAAAACATCTCTTCCTTGAGAATGCATTTGTTATATGATTGTTGTTATAAAGTTTGTTTTCTCGTACACAGTTCTACAGTGCTCCGAATTAGCTGATTCTTGATTACCTAACTGTAATTTTAATTTGCTTTATATATCAGTAAACAACAGTAAAAGGATGAAACATCTGTAAAATATAATATTGAACCTTGAATTAATTGTATGGGAAAGGATTATCAGAAACATATTTATTATAAAGTTAGATATATTTTTAACGGTTTTCTAATTCTCTTTTTAGTCTAGTATGTGCTGAATATCTTACATGAAACATATTTTTTTTCTTTAAAGTCAGAAATCAGTTATATCGACTTCCTTATTCGGTTCTAGATGAACCTGCATGTGTAGACCATTTTACCTGTGACCCTGAAGCTTTTGGAGCCGCGAAATTTGTGGAACTCAAGAATATAGTGATTACTGAGGACGCAGGAGTTGGCACACAGCTGTTTACCTGTCAGTGGGATGAAGCAAACGCTACGGCATCTTTGCCATCAGGAGCCCTTTTCGATAAATATTTCTTAGTTGAATCGACTGAACCGTCGACGTGGAATTGCAGACTGAAGGCGCCTTTGGCCGGAGTTCCTGATTACCCCGACGTAAATGTAAGGCCTTTTTTTTTAACATTTTAGAGAATTGCATTGATTATTTTTATTTAATATGATTAGCTGGGGTTCCTGATTACCCCGACGTAAATGTAACGTCTTTTTTAACCTTTCAGAGAATTGCATTGATTATTTTTGTTAAATATGATTAGCTGGGGTTCCTGATTACCCTGACGTAAATGCAAGGCCTTTTTTTTAACATTTCAGAGGATTGCATTATTGTTTAGAATTAAATATGATTAGCTGGGGTTTCTGATTACCCCGACGTAAATGTAAGGCCCTTTTTTAACATTTCAGAGAATTGCATTAATGTTTAGAATTAAATATAATAAACCTTATTTGCATTTATAATTGGGAATAAATACTTAGATTTTTTTTTTATTGTTATCTCTTGTACTCATATTTATTTGTATGTTTATCTGTATTTTTTCCACAACGGAAATGTAGATACGTTACTAATTGGATGCTTTGTCATCTGAAAAAAAAAAAAGACATAGGGGTCGGAAAATGACAATAAAATATTTCATTGGAATAAGGCATTCTGTTAAATGGCATGAAATGAAACAAATGTACTCAGTGTTGGGCAGTTAGTGCAGTTAGAGCCGATTCTAAGGCTTAAACTCCTCAATTCTAAAAAAAAAAAAAAAAAAAAAAAAAAAAAAAAAAAAAAAAAAAAAAATTGTGGTCGGCACTAGAACGAACGTGGTAGCAGATGGACTTTGGATGCATTAGGAATATTGATATAGAAAATTTGTATATATATATATATATATATATATATATATATATATATATATATATATATATATATACATATATATATATATATATATATATATATATATATATATATATATATGATAAATTTTGCACATTTTTACGTGTTTTTCATATTCAAATAAGCCATATATATTTTGATATATTAATGTCTGGATTCCTTCGTGGCCGAATGGGTTAGTCACTGTCTATATAAGCTTGCCGACCAGGGTTCGATTCCCGGCCGGAGCCAAGCTCTTGTCTTTGTGAGATTTCGCCTGGGGCTCTGATCCCGAGGTCGTTAAGAGAATCCAGACATTAATATATCAAAATATATATGGCTTATTTGAATATATATATATATATATATAATGATGAAGTGGGGGACAGAGGTAGATGGAGAAAGCTGACCAGAAACATCAACCCCACATAGAGGTGGGAAAAGATGCAGACAATGAAGATGATGATGATTTATATATATTTATGTTTAAGAAGATTTATATATATATATATATATATATATATATGTGTGTGTGTGTGTGTGTGTGTGTGTGTGTGTGTGTGTATATGTGTGTATGTATATCTTTTTTAGACATTCATATTGGTGATACCGAGTCAGTTTGAAGCTGAAAGTTAATTAATTTCATATTTTTCAGAGTACTGTAACGGCAGACACAGTCTTCAGTGGATTTTCTAACCTCTCAGAGGTAAGTAGTTATGAGTTTATTTTATTTTCTAATTAATCATATATATATTTATGCATATATGCTTATATATTATATATATACTGTATATATATATATATATATATATATATATATATATATATACATGTTTATACTGTGTATATATATATATATATGTATATATATATATATATATATATATATATATATATATATATATGTGTGTGTGTGTGTATACATATATATTATATATATCTATGCATGTATGTAAACACACATACATACATATATATGTATGCATATATATATATATATATAGATATATATATATATATATATATATATATATATATATATATATATATATATATATATATATATAACGAATTTTGAGCGAAGCGAAAAATCTATTTTTGGGTGAGATGGCCATGTCGTCCTGATGGAAGTTCCTATAGGGTAGCTTCCTAGGGTATATTACAACTACGGCGATATTCCCAGAGAATTTACCTTAAGGTACCAGAATTCTAACTCCTGGAGCGAGTATCCCTCGTGAAAGGGATATCGCGACATATCAGAGGACGTATTCTAGACACGTCACATGGCAATCTACGACCTGAACAGAGATTTCGTCTCGTAGGAGGTGATTGACGAGATACGAATTCGGGAAAGAAAAAGGGGAGCCGCTCCCAAGGCTTCCCTATCCCCCGATTCGTATGCGTGCCTGGCGCCAATCCTGGCGCCATCTGTATTCCTTGTAGCGTACACGAGGTGCTACAGATACTGTATGTAGGGAGGGGTCCTACAGCCCTTTCTTAGAAAGGCAAGGGCGGGTCCATCAGGACGACATGGCCATCTCACCCAAAAATAGATTTTTCGCTTCGCTCAAAATCCGTTTTTTGGGCTCAAGCCATGTCGTCCTGATGGAAGTGTACCAGAGCATTACTGTATCTTTGGATTCTCAGAACGTGCCGTACTCCCCGAAGGTATTTATTCCCGGTCGACTAGACCTAGAGACCTAAGATGTTACCGTTATACATCTTTTCAACTAACTATAAACTATGTTAGAGCTTCCTGCCCCCTACAGGGAAGAGTCCTACTAGACTCTGGAAAGTCTCGAAGAGTACATATACCTATGTATGAATACCAGGCAAGCTAATATAGTGGTCTCGCCCTATATTAAGTAAAGCATAGTTTGTATAGAACCACTGCGTCAATATATTGACCAGTAATCCGCACAATACTTGTATTGGACAAAGGTTTATATCCGCATAGGAAGAAACTAATAAAACCGCCCTCGTCCCTTTATGGGACGGAGTCCTCCCATTAGGGGACTTACATACACCAATGCAACATAGCTTGCATAACAGAACAATTCTATCAGAATTATCCCAGATAAGATACATAGAATTAAAATGCTCAATTATACCAATTAATTGACACAGGTGAAAGAGACGCAAGGTTCTCAAGAACAAGTTTATTGACAGATAATAAACAGACAGGTTAACAACAAATATATATATTTATATAAAAGAGGATAACCCAAAAACTTTAAGCATAAGTATGATAGTAAACAGAACTTGTTTATCTGAAAGAAAAACCATTAAACACCACTTTAATAAGATACCAAGGTATCAAGTCATAAAAAGTCTGTATTACAAATCAATCACATTAGCGTTAGAAACGCTTGGCACACATGTCTGAACTTATGCTAGGTTCACCTTTGAAAGAAGGAACAGTCTATATGGGCACTTGGTGCCCTCATTTAGTTTGTAGTACAGTATGTACCTACACACTCACCCTGGACTTAATCATCCCAATTAAGACCACTGTTCCTCGCAGAGTTAAACAGTAGGGTTAACTACACGACCCACTGCTACCACAGATCTCTTAAGTTCCTCTACTTGCTTCGCATAGTGGCGAAAGAACACCCTGGAAGACTTCCAGCCCGTGTATGAACGGAGATGTTCAAAATCCATACAATTAAAGAAATTTAGGGATGAGGCAACTTTCCTCGGATCGTGACCTGCGGGTGTACTGTCAGGATCCGCTCTGCGAATAAAATATGTGATTTTTGCTCTGAGTTGATTCAGAGATAAATTTGAGCCTGATGTTTCTCCCCTGAATAGTTGACCACCCTTGAAGTCTGAAGTTCTATGAAGATAGACCTTTAGGCATTCTACTGGACATAGAGATGCATCTTCTTTCAGAAGGCAGATTCTCCAGGGACCCCACCTGTTGGTGGGTAACTCATTCTTGGCGAGAAACGTAGGATCCGGAAACAGGTTCAGCTCCCCCCCATCCAGGAACTGAACACGACCTGCCTCTCTCGAGAGGGCTACGATCTCACTAACCCTGGCCCCGGACGCGAGTGCAAATAGGAAAATAACTTTTTGCGTCAAATCCTTTAACGCACATTCTTCATTGCTCAACAGGGAGGCGAAATGAAGAACTTTGTCTAAAGACCATGAGATGGGCTTTGGAGGTGCTGAAGGTCTGAGCCTAGCACAGGCTTTCGGAACTTTATTAAAGATCTCGTTACCTAGGTCGATCTGGAAGGCAAATAAAATGGGTCTCATCAAAGCAGATTTACACACTGAAATCGTGTTAGCTGCCAACCCTTGGCCATGGAGGTGGATGAAGAAAGATAAGCAGAAGTCTGTTGAGATCTGCGGATTCTTTGCCTTTACAAAGACCACCCATTTTCTCCAAGATGACTCATATTGCCTTCTAGTCGATTTGCACTTATATTCCTCTAGGAAGTCTATGCTGGCTTTCAAAATCCCGAAATGCTTTCTCACCGCTAGGGCGAGAAAATCATGAGCTGCAGGGTCTGGGTTTTCTGTAATGAAGCGCAGACAGTCGACTTCTGGACTCGCTGGGTCAGAACTGGATGTGGTAGCGGCACGAACTTCATCTGTAGTTCCAACGCCAAGGGGAACCACATACTGTTCGGCCACTTGTGGGCCACTATTGCCGCTACCCCCTTGAAGGATCTCAGTTTGTTGAGGACCCTCAACAGAAGGTTGTGAGGAGGGAACAGATAAATCCTGGACCATCTGTTCCAGTCGAGGGACATTGCGTCCACTGCTTCCGCTAAGGGGTCCTCGTACGGGGACACGTACAGGGGCAACTTCTTGTTGTCTTTCGTCGCAAAGAGGTCTATTTGCAGTTCTGGGACTTGATTCAGAATGAAGGAAAATGATCCTGCGTCTAAGGACCATTCCGACTCTATCGGTGTGAACCTGGATAGAGCGTCCGCTGTCACATTGCGGACTCCTTGAAGGTGAACTGCCGACAGGTACCACTTCTTCTTCTCCGCCAATCGGAAAATGGCTAACATCACTTGGTTGAGAGGTGGTGACCTCGACCCTTGTCGATTCAAGCATCTCACAACCACCTCGCTGTCCGTCACCAATCTTATGTGGATCGAGTGACGCGGGGAGACTTTCTTTAAGGTAAGGAGCACTGCCATAGCTTCTAGAAAGTTTATATGAAAGGTCCTGAATAGCTTGGACCAAGTCCCCTGGACTTTTTTCCGATGAGAGTGACCTCCCCATCCCTCCTTTGAGGCGTCTGAATGAATCGTCATCGACGGGGGAGGTGGCTGAAGAAGAACCGACTTCTTTAGATGTCTGGCTTGGGACCAAGGTCTGAGAAGAGTACGTAGCCGAGGCGGCACTGGTCTTCTCAGGTCTCTTCGCGCGTTTGATGCATACCTTCTCCAAACTCCGGTTGCATCCTTTAGCTGTGCTCTTAGCACTGGGTCTGTCACTGAAGCCAACTGGAGAGAGCCTAGTACCCTCTCCTGTTCTCGTCTTGATATCCTTTCGGAATCTAGAAGTCTCTTGACAGAGCCCGCTATCTCCTTCCTTTTCTTCGTCGGGATGGAGAAACTGTGTGACAAAAGGTCCCAGTGGATTCCCAGCCACTGGAACTTTTGGGATGGAGAAAGTCGAGACTTTTTTCTGTTGATCTTGAAGCCTAGGTACTCTAGGAACTGGATCACCTGACTGGAAGCTTGCAAGCATTCGGTCTCGGATGCTGCCCACACCAGCCAGTCGTCCAGGTAGGCTACTACCTGAATTCCCTTTAGGCGTAATTGTTTGAGAGCTGCGCTCGCAAGCTTCGTGAAAATCCTTGGGGCTATGTTTAGCCCGAATGGCATGGCTCTCAAGGCGTACAGTCTCCGTTGTAGCCTGAACCCTAGGTAGGGGGAGAGTCGACGGCTGATTGGAATGTGCCAATAGGCGTCTGACAAGTCTATAGAGACTGAGTATGCCCTTTTGGGCAGTAAGGTCCTTATGTGTTGCAGTGTTAGCATCTTGAATTTGCAATTCACTATGAACTTGTTGAGTGGCGACAAGTCCAGAATGACTCTGAGCTTTTCCGAGTCTTTCTTGGGAACACAAAACAGCCTCCCTTGGAATTTGATGGACTTCACCTTTCGGATCACATTTTTCTCCAACAGTTCTTGAACGTACTCCTCCAAAATGGGGGTGGAGTGTTGGAAAAACCGAAGGCACGGGGGTGGAGTGCTGTACCAGCTCCAACCCAGTCCATTCTTGAGTAGGCTTTGGGCCCAGGGATCGAAGGTCCAGCGATCCCAAAATTTCATCAGTCTCCCTCCTACCGGTATCATTTCACTTGGACTGCCGTCCTGAGGTCTTGCCTCCCTGACCACGACCACCTCTGAATCCCCTTCCCCTTAAGGGGCGCCTAGACGAGCCTCTGGCTGCTCCTCTAGGTTTTGCACGAAAGGAAGAAGACTGTCCTTCGAACGTTGGGGTGAATGTGGTTGACTGACCTGGCACAGCCTGGGGTACCCACTGAAAAGCAGTCGGGGTTTGTGCCACCATCTGGGGCACGGGAGGCAAAGGCAATTGCAGTTGGTGTTGCTGTCTATAAGGCTTGGCTGGCCGAGATGGTAGCCTAGTCCTCATATTCTTCCTCTTTGGTTGAGGACCCTCATCCGGGGAAGATTTTCTTTTGATAGCCAGGCCCCACTTCTGGAGAAGGTTTCTATTCTCCACGGCGGCCTTATCAACAACCTCTTTGACCACATCGGTAGGGAAAAGGTCTTTTCCCCAAATGTTGGAGGAGATTAACTTCCTTGGCTCGTGTCTCACCGAAGCCCCGGTGAACACGAACTCCCTGCAAGCTCTCCTTGCCTTGACGAAGCCATAAAGGTCCTTCGTCACTGTGGCTAGGTGAGACTTAGCCACTACCATGAACATTTCATGGACCTTAGGGTCACTTGCCATTGTCTCAAGAGTAGTCTGATGAGACATTGAGGCAGCCAGTCTTTCTTTTGTCTCGAACTCTCTTCGTAAAAGAGATTCGGACAGCTTGGGGAGGTCCTCGCCGAATTGCCGTCCGGCAATATCAGCCTCCAACTTTCCCACTGATAATGTCAGATGGACATCCTTCCAGTCCTTGTGGTCCATAGGCAGAGCCAGCGACAAGGGTTTACACTCCTCCAGGGAGGGGCAAGGCTTGCCGGCCTCGACTGCCTTTAGGACAGCCGCAAACCCTTTCTGTAAAAAGGTGAAGGCTCTATCAGGAGAGGACACAAACGAAGGGAGCTTCTTGCTCAATGCAGCTACCTTCGAATTCGAGAAGCCCCTCTCTTTCATCGAGGATGAAAGTAGGGCTTGAGCCTTAGCGTGGTCCATAATAATGACCTCCTTCGGCTCTGTCTCCTCCCTTGAAGCTGGTTCTTTTCTCAGCCGGACATAGCAGTCCGGATATGATGCCTTGCTGGGCCAGAATTCTACCTCCTCTAGGGGAACTGAACCCAGCTTATCCGAGATGACGATCTTTCCAGTCGTCATCGGCATGTGCTCAGCATACCTCCATGGGTTAGCATCTGAGCATATGGGAAGGTCTTTCACATTGAGCCTTTTCTGGGGCCCATGTGATTCTGCCAGGGACTGCATACGCAGTTCCATTGCAGCCGCCTTCTCCTGATTCTCCTTCTGCATTTGTTGGATCATTCCAACAATCGAAGAGAGGGCCTGTCCCAGTTCTACTGGGAGACCAGCCGATGTTGAGGGGATAGGCTCCGGCATCTGAACCGGAGTAGCCGACACCTCGTCGACCTCATCCTCTACGACATCCGGGGTTTGAACTTGATCCTGACCTTCTGCCAGGAGGTCTTCTTCCAAACGTTCGTCCAGGTCAGACATCCTGTCATCCAACTGGATGTCTTGCATCGCAACTGCGACTTCCACGTCCACCTGGACTTGATCTTGAGGGATCTCCTCTTGAGGCTGGGGAATCACTGCCTCAGCTGATGCCTGGGGAAAAAGATACGCCCTCATCTTCTCACTTGGAAGATAAGGGCCAGAGGTGTTCTTCTTGAAGCCCCTTACCCAAGTACGAAGCTTCTCCCTTGCTATATCCCTTGATTCCGCCGTTCTAGGGGAATCAAAAGCCTCAGTAATCAGGTTAGTGCATACAGTACATACCTGAGGGTCCAAATACTGGAGATCATCCTTGGAGACAGCGCATGCTGTGTGTCTCCTACAACACCCATGTCCACAGAGGTTCTTGCTGCGGACATTGCAGAAAACATTTCCGCACTTCGGAGGGTCCTCCTGTAAAGAGAAGAAATTTCCATGAGTATCAAGTGAACTATGTATCACTGGATATGCATAGTATAGCATAACAATTCATAAAGGAAAGACACACACTTGTGTTTCCCTCACAACCCATTGTTGCAGCCTTCCAGATAATAAAATCAAAATGGTTTATCTCTTCTAGAGTAACCAATGCAAGGTTTCCAGAGGAAACAGGTGGAGTTCACACCTAGGCAATGATTTTAAAATCCTGGATAATTGACAGGGAAGAACTCTGCTTCCTATCTGAGGGCAACAGCAAAGGGCTGTGCAAGAAAACACAATAGTGTTAGAAGATACAGTGCTGTACCTAAACCTTTACTATAGTTTTCTTCTTACTGTATATGCTATACAGAAGAATACTAGTACAGTATAGGAGGATGTGTGCCGGCCTGCCTTTGCCGGCCGGCACACACCACAACTAGCTTTAAAGTATACTACTTAACAGCTATAGGGCGGCAGCACTCTGGTTCAAATGCCTGTGCCGGTCGGCAGCAGCTGCCGGCCGGTAACAGCCAGTGTTGGCCGGCAATGACTGCCGGCCAGCAACTACACAAGGTAGTACCCAGCTGCCGGCCACACTCTTGGTGACCGGCAGACAAGGACTGACATAAGCCGGCCGGCAAAGGTACAAGACCGATGCCAGCCGGCAGCAAAAGAACCAGAAGACTACACCTGCCCGGCTGCCGGCCTCATAGGCCGGCAGCCGGGACAGGTACAGCACTAGAAGAAAATAGAATGGATGCCGGGATAAGAGTGTACACAACCCCCCAAGCCCGGCAACCGAAAGAGTGCATATAAGGAAGGGGAGAAACTTAATTCAGGTTTCCTTGACCAATGCCGTCCGGCTCAGCCGGCAGGCATGGATGAGGGACCAAGAGAGGTCCGGGCAGCACTTGAAAACATAAGACCCTTGCCGGCCAGCATCTCTGCCGGCCGGCAATGGGCTGAGTCAATTCCACATCCCAACCTATACTAGGTTCAGAAGTAGAACGACGTACAGTACAGTAATACCCCTGCCGGCCAGCTCTGCCGGCCGGCAAGGTACAGTACAGTAATGGCTAGGCCATTACGGAGATAGAGGGGGAAGGGACAAGAGGGTCCTGCCAACCTTGCTTTAGTGACAGATTACCCGCAGCCAAGAACTTTGTCTTAGCCTAAGGGAGATCTAAGGGAAAGGGCCAGCAATACTTGCCAGCTTCCAGAGCACCAAAGCAAGGAAGGCGTTGCTACTCCCAAGGGAAGAACTTATCCTCCCCCGAGAACAGCAACAGGACTTAGTCTGGTCGATCACAAAAGAAGGAATCATAACTTACAGAAACCTTCGGTAGTGACCTAAGGGAGCTAAGCTCCCTTTGTAAGTGTTAGGTCAGAGAGGGAGACTCTGCCCCAAGCCAGACAACACGGACTCAGACTAAAAACTCTGTTGTTCTGTCCCTCTTTGAACCAGACTTACTGGAACAGGAAGGTACAGTAACACCCTAGTATAGTTTTATCGAAAATAAATTCGGAAAAAACCACTTAGGGATAAGCCCAAGGCTTAAACAGAGGGAAAGGGATTGCATACCTTCTCCGAAGAAAAGAAAGCAACCGGGGAGTATGATAAAATATACTAAGGCTCCATAAGCAATTAGCCTAGGCACCAAGAGAATCGATTACCTAATTCACCGAAACTCACACGTATACAATCTTGGAAATATTCCACACAGTCTAAAATGTATAAAATATAGCCTAAAGCTTCAATAAAATTTTGATTACACTCGGAAAAACCAAAATCATGCATGAAGTACTAGGACCAAACGACTAGGCTACATGGCCTAGCGTAGGCCAGAATGGCGAATACTTCGCCAAATAATACTAAGCACGAAAGGAAATCCTATGTAAAGCTAAATAGCTAAAATTTATTAAAGCAAAACAACCAGGAATGTCACTCTGACTAACTAATTTATACCTAGCGAGTGACAGTGTCCAGGACACCTCTGGTAGGCTACGGCTCTTGTATCAAAGATTAATCCTATTAATCACTCAAAATTTTACCAAGAGCCTACATTTATACATAACAGACACTATACTCAACTTATCCGAGGCCAACGAAGACGGAGAAGCCATGAAAAGCTGAATAAATCCAAGATTTGCGAGAAAAACAGGAAAAAACACCGAGTTGTTAAGCTACGCAAAAAGGAATACAGATGGCGCCAGGATTGGTGCCAGGCACGCATACGAATCGGGGGATAGGGAAGCCTTGGGAGCGGCTCCCCTTTTTCTTTCCCGAATTCGTATCTCGTCAATCACCTCCTACGAGACGAAATCTCTGTTCAGGTCGTAGATTGCCATGTGACGTGTCTAGAATACGTCCTCTGATATGTCGCGATATCCCTTTCACGAGGGATACTCGCTCCAGGAGTTAGAATTCTGGTACCTTAAGGTAAATTCTCTGGGAATATCGCCGTAGTTGTAATATACCCTAGGAAGCTACCCTATAGGAACTTCCATCAGGACGACATGGCTTGAGCCCAAAAATATATATATATATATATATATATATATATATATATATATATATATATATATATATATATATATATATATATATATATATATTTATATATATATATATATATATATATATATATATATATATATATATATATATATTGTACAAATATACATATATGTGATGCCTGTGCTTGTTTGTGTGCAACTCACTTAAACTAGAGTAATGTTCCAATACAATACAAATTATCCCGATATCATTCAGATGTTAATATATTTGCAAAGGACTGTTAAGCAGTAGTAAAACAAATTCACAGACAGTACACACAAACAAAAAGCCATAAAAAACACACTTGCTTAAGCTTTACGTTATAGAGATAAATATTGTGTTATCAATTGAACATGTGCTAAGACAAGACATGTTTAAAAATCTATTATTTTGGAAATGGTGGTTTCTGTGAGCTAGTGAATAAATTTTAATTGTGTATTTAAAAAAAGTAATTATATACATATCTATATCTATATCTATCTATCTATCTATCTATCTATCTATATATATATATATACATATATATATATATATATATATATATATATATATATATATATATATTTATATATATAAATAAATATGTATATATATATATAAATATATATATTTATATATATACTATATATATATGTATATATATGTATATATATTTATATATATAAATATATATATATATATATATATATATATATATATATATATATATATATATATATATATATATATATTGTATATATATTTGAAACTGAGCTTGGTTAACCGGGTCCAAACGCCAACAAAATTGGTCAAAATGAGAAAATTTCCATATAAGTATTATTATTATTATTATTATTATTATTATTATTATTATTATTATTATTATTTTGATAATTGCTGTGTTAGCGGTGTTAAAAGTACACAATACCTTTTAGATGATTCTAAGTATTTTCCTTCCGTAAGTAGTCCCTTCCACCAGTATCTGTGTGTATCTTAGCTTTCAAGGAAGTAAAATATTCAGTTATTTACTCTTTATTATTCAGTATTAAAAACACACTACAAAAAGGTTACAGATGATTTAGTTCGTTGTTATAATCAAATTTGGTCGAACTTTAAGCTTCAGGCTTAAAGTTTCTTGTCGCTTTTTCTTTTTGTGCAATGTTTCGAGCAACCTTCTTTGCATTATCATCAGACTGGGAGTAGATTGGAAAATGAGACTCGTTTGGCTTCTATTTATACGGGAAAGTCGGCCAATCCTGATGGATTGATGAGTTCTCATTGGTCGAGGATAATCCATTAACGGAGTTCACTTCCAAGCTAGCAGCTGACTAGCTAAACCTTGCTCTGGGAGTCTGGGCTAAGCACCGAGTCAGGCAAACTGTTCTCTTGCTGAGTATATGATGACTTCTCTGGCTTTTATTCATATGGGAAAATCAGCCACTCCTGTCAAACTTAAATTGTCGTTGATCGGCAGTAAACAGTAAGGCATTGTCAGAGCTCACCTACAAATTGGCAGCTGATTGGCTAAGTCTTGCTCTGGGCTGAACACTGAATCGGGTAAATGCTTCTCTTGGCGTCGCTAGCATTCCGTCATGAAGAATCAATATTTGGTGTTGTAATTTACCCCAATGGGTTGATAAGCTCGCCGAGTTGTATGGACTGTTACGGCGTCTATCTTCTTGCTTATCTTCTGTTGTCTGGTGGCTGTTATTTTGAGTTAAATTAAGTACGTTTCATCGTCAGTTGATTGCTCAGAGAAACATATTGTGGTGATCAAGGTCGGTTTTTCATACGTGGCATGGTGCATAGCCCAGATTATAGCTTAGCCAGTGAGCAGCCAGCTTGGAGATGAGCTCTGCCCATGCACTACTCCCAGCCAGTGAGGAGTTAGCAATTCCAGAGCTTTATCCAACTTTCTTGTACAGATACAGAACTGGACGAGTCGCGTCCCCCAGTCTGACCCTAGCTATGCTCGAAAAGTCATCTAAGGAAAAACCGCATGAAAATTTTAACATGAACCTGGTCTCCGACTTTGAACCTCTTTGGATTATCCTTACGAGCTGCATCTTCTTTACTAATTTCCTAACTGTATTTTGAATGGAGAAGCATCAGAAACATTGAAAAAGTTGTGAATGAAGTAAGCTCCGTTAAATCAGCAGGTATCTTCCAAGATAATTATTTATTATTATTATTATTATTATTATTATTATTATTATTATTATTATTATTATTACTATTATTATTATTATTTTGCAGTGCAATTTTGTAGTTACCATAACAGTGAGTGACGTAAATTCTCAGAACCCTGAGTTCATTAAGGGATCTTATGCTCTGGAAATTGCAGAGGACTGGCCAGTTAATGTCGCTGTTCAAACTGATGTAAGTATAAATTCTCTTCTCTTTTTTTTAATTTATTTTCAATTGCTTATTAATAATGCAGGTACCATTTATTTTCATTTACTGAATTGATATAAGATTTCGTTTTCCTTAATGGACTGATATAAGTATATTATTTTTTTTTCGCTTAAGACCAAAGTAAGTATAATTCAATTTACTTTATGGACAAGTAGAAGCATTTTCTATACTTGGCGAACATTTTAGCTATTATATCTCTTCACTTATTGAATAAATGTATAGAATTGTTTGGCTATGCTAACATTTGAGTTATAATATCACATATTGTAACATATAATTTGACTTTCTTTCACTTTGTTTCAAGTTTTTATCCTCTTTTAATAGTTATCAATTGATTAAGTCGTTTATACTTTTTATTATATTCCTAACTCCAGATTCAGATTCGAGACCAGGACAAAGATTCTCCGAACAATATAGTCGACGTTTCGGTTGACGCTGGGTGTCCTATCTCTCCGGAACCATCTCAATATACAGATTTTGGTGGGTCATTCGAAGACGTCAACTTCATACTTCGCACAAGTTTGGACTTTGAAACCAAGGCGTCCTATGATTGCACCATTACTCTTAAGGTAAAGCTCCAAACAAGTCTAGAAGATTAGAAGAGTGCCACAGTGGTTTAACTGGTCTTTTTTTAATTGAATTAAGTGTTATTATTATTATTATTATTATTATTATTATTATTACTACTACTACTTGCCAAGTTGGAAAAGCAGAATACTATAAGCCCTGGTGGTCCAACAGGGAAAATAGATCAGCGAGGAAAAGAAAAAAGGAAAAATAAAATATTTCAGGAACAGTAACAACATTAAACTAAATATCTCCTATATAAACTATAAAAACTTTAACAAAACAAGTGGAAGATAAATTAGAAAGGATAGTGTGCCGAGTGTACCCTCAAGCAAGAGAACTCTATCCCACGATAGTGGAACACCATTTGAATCAGGAAATCCGTCCTGGAGAAGTGACATGGTCAAAAACTTTGCTGTTTAACTATACAGGAATTGCAGTTTGTTTATAACCATTTATATGTATGCATTTATGCCATCATTCTGAAAAAAAATCGGCTTAAAAGGGTGTCCGTGCACTTAAATATAGATTGTTTTTTCTTATTGCTTATAGGACGAAGGTAATCCAGTACGCTCTTCAACGGCTGTCTTAGCTATTAAAATACAAGACAAACCAGATGAACCTCCGGCATTTGATTCGCCTTTCTATACGGCTGAAGTTACAGATCCAGTGGTAGGTGATATTATTGTCATCGTTAATATTTTTAAGATTTAAGTTTGCCCCCATTTTTATGAAACAGATCAGTAAGGTGATTAAATTAAGAGAGAAATAATTAAGAGAGAAATTTTGGTGTGTCACGTACATTTTTCCCTTATTAAACTATCATAAACCAACTGATGATAATCTTCCTATATGATCAAAGGTAAGGTCTGGAATTATGAACCACTTATCAAGACAAAACAAAAGTAGGAGAAAGAAAAGGAAAAGAAATGAAGCTAAATTCCTCAGGGGTGCAGGTGATGGAATAGGATTAGAAATTATACATTATATATTATTCATCGTTGAGTAAATGAGAAAAAAGAACTAAGTGGAATGTGCTTGGAGAGTGTTCTAGGGTGTGTGCTAGTGCAGAGTAAATAGAAGAGGAAGAGGTATAAAATGGTGACAAGACTTGCAATAAGTTAATGGTGACTGACATTCTTGTAGTCCCAAGATCAAGGCTTTATCAAGACTTAATAAATGCAGTCCTAGATGGATTGAAGTAATATTTTCCAGCTGAGCATAAATTATAAAAGAAATTCTGAGCTTAATGACATAACTGTAAGCCTGAG
>NC_090757.1:39976778-39986778 GCF_036898095.1 Palaemon carinicauda | reverse complement strand
TTTTCTCTAGAGTCAGATAGTTATTTGGTAACATGAGAAAAAACTAAAATTATTTATATGTATATTAACTGCTTAAGAGCCATCTTTGTCGCTTTGCTAAGCGAATATTTTGATGTTAAGGCTATTTATGGTATAATATATGTCTCTACATAATGTATACATACACGTTTATATATTTACATATGCATTCATATATATATATATATATATATATATATATATATATATATATATATATATATGTGTGTGTGTGTGTATGTATGTATGTATGTATGTATGTGTATATATATATATATATATATATATATATATATATATACACACACATACATATATGTATATATATACACACATGTGTATATATATATATATATATATATATATATATATATATATATATATGTATACGACTGTGTGTATACATACATAAATTAAAATGAACATTTCTATTTGAAGAAATGAAGCCCTAGTCATCGTCTCGATCAATAATCTCAACGACGAACCCCCTGTTTTCAAAGTTCCAGCCTCAGAGTCCGAAACAATTTTTTATCCGAAGGACGTGGCCCTGCAAAAGGTCGTTGGGCCCGTTATCACACTAAAGGTAAGGTCAGTGACTATAGTCAGTTTCTTTTAATGAGGCGCATTTGCACCAAATCGCAGCGGTACCCTTTTAGCTCGGAAAAGTTTCCTGATCGCTGATTGGTTAGAATTATCTTGTCCAACCAATCAGCGATCAGGAAACTTTTCCGAGCTAAAAAAGCACCGCTGCGAGTTTCTGCAAATCTACCTTGCTAAAAAAATTGACTATAGTGAGTTGATTTGTTTGATAATTATGTTGGAAATCACTCTTACCTAAAGCTAGCCAATAGAAGAAAATTCTTCCGGTTAATTTGGGATTAGAAGTGTCAGATTTTTGGGTTGGCAGATAAACAAAATATGTTGAACAATTTCTCTCTCTCTCTCTCTCTCTCTCTCTCTCTCTCTCTCTCTCTCTCTCTCTCTCTCTCTCTCTCTCTCTCTCTCTCTCTCTCTCTCTCTCTCTCTCTCTCTCTCATAGTAGAGCTGATAACAGCAAATTTTCAGAGGAATTTCTTATTTCCGAAAATAAGTACCAAAATTGACACACGTACTAAGTCGGGATTACTGTTTTGACAAAACCCGATAGTCACCTGAGAATGACGGTGATTTTCTAAGATGGACGCCATTAAATATGCAGAGATATTGCATTCTTGGATAGAATCGTCAAGACTTATCCTATTTAAATATTTGTGTCAAATCTTACATTTTCCCTATGTAGAATTCAAATTTTGGAACCATGGACATGCTGTCCTCCTCGTGCCAACAGTGTGGATTTCAATTCACAACCAAGGCATGCTGGGTGGCACTGATGCTATAAGGCTCAACAATGGGTTTAGTATTAGGTAAATAATTATTTAGTATAGCTAAGTGATTAGTTTAGTATCCCAAATCCTGTAAACCGCACATCGGTTAGCTACTGTAGATTGCTTGTTAGTTTAACATATATGTTTAGTTGGACAGCCACGCCTGAATTGGCAGGGTGCGGCGTCGCGGGAGAGGCTAACCAAGAGTTAGCCAGGCTTTACAATGGTTACTTGGATGATATACAGATTGTACGAGACTTGAATGACAATTTATTTACGACTGGGCTAAGGTCATACATTTTTAATCTCGATTCTAGTCGTATCACATAATCTTATTGTGCATGATTGTAATTAAGATCGTAAAAGGATAAACCTTGGGCCTTAATTCACTAAGTATTGATAATTATTGCACTGTGATAACTGGAATACTATTCACGAAGATGGCGTATGCAGATCCCTGACCGTCTAATGCATGTATTGCCTTTGCCAGAAGAACAGCGAAGAGCTCAAGTCACCACGTACGCAATGACCACAAAAATATGATAGCTACACTGATTTTTATTAATATTCCCTCCTCTCATGCAGTTAATGAGATACCTATTGGTCTTGATCTAGCCAGAATTGATGATGGTGGTGGCATTGAATAAACTTTGAGGGTGAACAAGGCACATTATCACCAAAATTATCGCCTTATATTCAACAACACGAAAATGAAAGAACCAGTAAAGAAGAGCTTTATGATGTGCTCATCCAACAGAATGCCAGACCAAGCTGCGTAGAGCCATCCTTAAAGGCAAAACTTGTGTCATATGTGACGATGAAACCCCACCTTCTGAGCTCTGACAGGTTATGACAACGAACCTTAATAACAAAGTTCATGAATGTGCTCAAACTTTAAATGACTGAAAACTTCTTGCAAGACTCGGCAGTAAAGATGCAATTCATAGCAGCTCAAATACAATTTTGCTTGCTTGACAGACCTGTACTAAAGAGAGAAGACGTACCTCAGGGCCACCAAGAAACTGGAACTAGAACTGGAACCCGCACCCAAAGAGGATGCCCATACAGTGGCATTCTCAGAAATAGTCACCTATCTTGTGGAGACAACCAGTTCTGGGTAAGATCCTGCAGTCGTACAACTTCCTGATAAAGTACATCTGTATACCAGCGCCTGGAACAGCTGGATGTTGTTGCATATACTGTTAACTCCATGACATAAGGAAAAACTGCTATAAAAATACCAGAGTTTGAAATTCACAATTAGGAAACGGCTGTTGTTTTGGATTTCCAGAAAGACGTGAGCTTTGTCTTAACAAAAGCGCCTGACTATCATAGTGAAGCTATTATCATTGGCAAATAGTTGACATCTTGCGAAGACAAATGCTGGATCACAACACATTTAATGGAACCTTCCGTGAGGGGTGCATCAACCACTCTTCCACAGTTTATGGCCATTCATGAACATGGAGCGGACATAAAATCTCAACTGAGGTTTGGCACATGAAATACATATTTAGAAATTGTTCAACTCCTTTAGTACAACTGTTTAATCTGTATCAGTACAACTAACATTGAAAGTACAAAGAAGAAGCTGAAACTCCTTGACACACCAAAGACAGCGAGTCTCTTTCCCTGTTTACTTGGGACTGTCCGTCTAGACAAGACCAGAAAGACAATGTTGGTGTATATGCTTATCAGCATCTCATATGACACGGCGGTAAACAATTCTGCAAAGCTGGGAGATGCAAATGCTACTTTGCAGCAAGACAATATGTGGCAAACAATTATAGGGCTACATTAGACTATAGGGCTATATTGGACTGGCGTTGCCTATGTTATGGAAATTTTTTACCCTAATTATGATTCTGTGACTGATGTCAAGGTACAAGAAAGCTTTTAAGTAGGTACACAGATCGAATTTCAGATTCTACTTAGAGAAATATGTTTGGTAGCAAGATCATTCAAATAAGACAAATCTTTCTTTTTTGTTTAAATGCAATATTTCTGTATACTTATGGCATCCATGTTAGAATGTGGTCGCAATCTTCAAATTTATTGAGTAAGCAGGTTTTTGCTGCTTGTTTCCGGAAATGCAAGATTCCCACTGTTATCTTCTCCACTAGCAGTAGTAAGCTTAGCATACTTAAATATTACTAATAATCTTTACAATATTTATTTGCTATCTATATGAAATTTCAAGCCTTTTATGGTATCAGTTACATACAATCTCCACATTTATGTAATCAAAATCTATGTCCTAAATATTCTTACATTGCTGCTTGATGTTTATAGCTTAATACCTATCACCACGGGACTCCATTCTTTTTTAATTTCCAGACAGAATCATTAAGTAAGTACAAAGCACTTTACATTTTCTAATGTCTTGGCAGGCTGATGACGCTGATCTGCAAGACGGAAAATTGGAAGAAAGCATTATTTACTCCATCACAAGTGAGAGTGCAGGATTCTCCATCGAGGACACAGGTTCTATTTATGTCAACGGTGAATTCTCTTGCGAAGGAGATGGATGTAAGATCAAGGTCGGAGCATCTGATGGCAAGTGGTCAGCAAAAGAATCGACCATTACCGTAAGTCCACGAAGTGTAAATATGTTCTTCTGTCTTATCAATCGAATATATATATATATATATATATATATATATATATATATATATATATATATATATATATATATATATATATATATATATATATTCACAATACACACGCTCACACACATAAACCATATTAGTAAATTACCTAGTTACCACTTCTAGTTCATTACTTTACCATTTTCTACTATATATATTAACAGAAAACGTACTAGGAATTCTATGCGTAACTAAACTAAAGAAGAGTTTGTAGCGTTCAAAACAAAATTTATTGAACCACATGCAAAAATTATCTAAGTGTTTAATAAGGAAATATTTTCTATGTTTAATTTTTGGATATTGTATATTTTCTCCCACTTCTTTACAGGATAAGCCTTACCTTATTACTTTTTTTCTGCATAGGCAACTTCATTCAATAGTATTCTAAAATATGTGTACTAGATAGCTCGAGTATTTAACAAGGCCAGGGTACCGTGCTAAAATTTAAGTTTTGATTGAATGAAAATTATATATTTATATTCTTGTCTTTTAAAACACCCTTGTGTGTCTGTACGCACACTTCTTTCTATATAAAACTCTTTCATATAATTTTACCCTGTTCATACGCATCTAATGCTATTTATGAAATATTACATTTTATGTTGCAAGGAGCCATAGTCACATTTGCTAGCTGATTTCGCAGAGAATTCTCGGTTACTCGACTGTTCAGTTCTTCCAGAATTCTCAGTTTAGGCACGATGACGCTTTAGGAAACGGGTCTCATACAGCTCTTCCCCCTCATCCTCTCCCTATCCCAATCCCTCCCCCTCCCCTCCCCCCCCTCTCATTCTACAGTCACATCAGAATTGAAATGACGTCTCTTTCCATAAACTCCAATCTTCTCTCTCTCTCTCTCTCTCTCTCTCTCTCTCTCTCTCTCTCTCTCTCTCTCTCTCTCTCTCTCTCTCTCTCTCTCTCTTTATATATATATATATATATATATATATATATATATATATATATAGATAGATAGATATATATATAAACAATAAAAACACTATTATTATTATTATTATTATTATTATTGTTATTATTATTATTATTATTATTATTAGGAAACAAGGAAAAATTAAATATTTTAAGAACAGCAAAATATTTAAATAAATATTTCCTATGAAAGCTATAAAAACTTTAACAAAACAAGAGGAAGAGAAATTAGATAGAACAATGTGCCCGAGTGTACACTCAAGCTAAATAACTCTTAACTCAAGACAGAGAATAATGGTTTAATTTTGGAGTGTCCTTCTCCTAGAAGAGATGCTTACCATAGCTAAAGAGTCTCTTCTACTCTTACCAAGAGGAAAAATAGCCACTGAATAATTATAGTGCAATAGTTAACACCTTGGGTGAAGAAGAATTACTTGGTAATCTCAGTGTTGTCAGGAGTACGAAGACAGAGGAGAATCTGTAAAAAATAGGCCAGACTATTCGGCATATGTGTAGGCAAAGAGAAAGTGAACCGCTACCAGAGAGAAGGATGCAATATAGTACTGTCTGTCCAGTCAAAGGACTCTTTAACTCTCTAGCGGTAACATAATTGTAATTAAGTGAACTTATAACTGCCTAATGTGGGAACTGAATTATGAATGGATTATGAATTAGCCAGCAGACGCACAATTGTATGAATAATAGGAATTGAATATTCCCTAGTTCCCTCGTAATGACATCTCGATGAAGATTTCCCTTGCTTGGAATATTTATAAGTTTGCTTGGATGTTGTTTACCCCAACTTTACCCTTCCCAGCGAGGGAATTGTAATGAATTAAAGGAATCCCAATATTCGTTTTAAATGATGCCTTTCGATTAACTTTCCTGACTTGAATGAATTTGAAAATAGTTTTGTTTCGTCTGTTTTTTCTTTCTTTTCTTTTCTTTTCTTTAGATCGCTGTCGTTGTTCCAAATTGCCGAGTTTCTTTATAACGGCCCCTCATGTACTCGTAATTTTTGGTCATTATTCTTTTTATCTATTCTGTTTTGTCTTTCTTCACATATTCTAATTTTATCAGTTCTCTCCTCTGCTTACTATTATCGTAGTTTTACTGATTTTTATGAGCCACATCTTTAATTAAAAATGTGAACGAAACACCACAAGATCTCATCAAACCAAAGTGTATGGGCACCGTGGAAACCATAGAAAACGTAGCAAGTTGGAATACAGAAAACGAATTATATTTTATGGTAACCTGTTATAAATAGAACAAATTTCAAACTTTTGTAACAATGCGATAGAGATGTTTTATGTAGAATATATAAAACTATAATTACAAGCCATGTTAAAGATTTTGGTTAGCCGTAGAAATATCAGTTTTTAATACAGTAAAATCTTTTCAAAAAAGGAATATGATGTAACATATAACGTTTTTGTAACTACTACTACTATTATTATTATTATTATTATTATTATTATTATTATTATTATTATTATTATTATTATTATTATTATTATTATTATTATTATTATTATTATTATTATTACAGATACACTAGCAATCGCAGCAGCAAGTATATTTATAATATCCATATAACTTTATTAAACCGTAGATGTAACACAAACGGCAATCATATAGAGAATCGATCATTAATAGCCGGAATAATTTCTTTCGTTATTTTCCGATTGTTACGAAAAAACATTAAAAACCAACTTTTATTTCCATAGCTAGCTTAAGTATACAATTTAAAACTTATTTCTCCATACTATTGTTGTTACTGTTGTCATATATTGTTATTTACAAATTACTCTTGATTACTATTACTTCAGGTCAAGTCCCTGGACATGAGTTCAATCTTTACCTTAACTATGGACGATACCGAAGTAGGGCAGGTTGACGACGAGCTTGGGAAACTGTCTGACGAGATCGGCCTCCAGATTTCTAAAGTTTACGTCAATCCCGAGATCCAAGTGTCAACTGAGGTTCAAGAGAGTTCTCCGATGCATTCCTCCCACCGGAGCTACGCCAGATACCAACGTTATAAGTCTTCCTCTAACTCAGGAGAACACTGGCAGATTGAGGTCAATCTTTACGCAACTGACGGAGACAGCTTGATCTCGCTGCCGGATTTCAATAAGTAGGATACAATTTAGTTTTTATTCCCTTAGGTTTACATTAAAAAAAAAAAAAAAAAAAAAAAAGAAAGAAAAAAAAGTGATTTTAGTCTTCACGAGATTTATATAGTTTACTGGTTAACTACAAAGGAAACATTTATTTTTCTGTTTTAACTTGCCTTCTATTCATTTTTTCTTCGATTTGCCTTTTATGTTTGGGAGAAGGGTGGTCCACAATTGGGCACATGTTTAGTACATAAGAATTTTCTGTCATCACTCTGATATTAGTTGATTTTAAATTGTCTTATATGCATAATGTCATGGTCAACGATTAAGTTCTGGAAAAGTAAATATTTCATATAGTTTTATCATTGGTGTAAAACATTACGAAATTTACTTCCGTAAATCAGTTTTGCCTGGTAGCTGTATGGCTATTAACCACATACAAATAGTCTCTACAAGCTGTAGATAAGATCAGACACACTTCACTTCAAAACAGATAAAAAAAGGTAAAGTTGTGAGGACTATGAAGCGTGAAGTAGATGAAGATGAATGAAGAAGTATTGATTTAAAAGCTCAGGATAGAGATGAATGGCAAAATATAACTGAGGCGCTTTGCGTCGATGGACGTGGCTGAAGATGATGATGATGATAATGTTGATTCAATCCATGAAAGATGATTAGCATAACAAATAATCATTTTCTCTCCAAAGGAAGTTGACTGACTCGGGCCATAACGCCGCCGATCCATTCGCAGATGAGGCCATCTTCAACCCTCCTACCGGATCTGACACAGGACTAATTGCTGCCGTTTGCGTCCTCGCAATTCTTTTGGCTTGGATATTACTAGGAGGTGGTTTCCTCATGTTTCGACGGTGAGTTTATCTCTCTCTCTCTCTCTCTCTCTCTCTCTCTCTCTCTCTCTCTCTCTCTCTCTCTCTCTCTCTCTCTCTCTCATACGTTTTTTCTTAGGTTATTGAAGGATATATATATATATATATATATATATACATATATATATATATATATATATACACATATACAAATATATATATATATATATATATATGTATATATATATATATATGTATATATAATATACATATATATATAAGTATGTTTATATATATATACATATATATATATATATATATATATATATATATATATATATATACTGTAGATATATATATATATATATATATATATATATATATATATATATATATATACATATATATATATATATATATATATATATATTCATTCAAGTATATGTATATATATATATGCATGTATGTGTGCTTGGACAATAGCCTGTATGTGTACATACGTATATGTGTATTTACACGTGTGTACGTGTGCATGTACAGTAGCCCATATTATTATTATTATTATTATTATTATTACTACTACTTCCCAAGCTACAACACTATTTGGAAAAACAGGATGCTATAAGCCGAGGGGCTTCAACCTGGAAAATATGTATGTGTGTTTATACATGTATATGTGTATGTGTCTGCTTATGTCTGCAGTATTTTACATGGTACATATATTTCCTGTAACCTAACGCTTTAGAGTAATTTATAGGAAAGTAGAAATTGATGATGTCACCATGTTTGCATTATTATTATTGTTATTATTATTATTATTATTATTATTATTATTATTATTATTATTATTATTATTATTATTATTGTTTTTATTATTATTTTCATTATTATTAATGTTATCATTATTATTATTATTATTATTAATTATTATTGATTTTTATTAATTATTATTATTAACTATTTATTATTTATCATTTATTATTCATTATTCATTATTTATTATTCATTATTCATTATTTATTATTTATTATTTATTATTTATTAATGTTATTATACTTTCAGGCACAGATCAAAGAAGAAAACTCCATCTAAAAGTATAAGCACCGTTGGAGGAGCCTACCCAAATCGTGGTTTTTCAGATGACGAGTAAGTCTCTCTCTCTCTCTCTCTCTCTCTCTCTCTCCTCTCTCTCTCTCTCTCTCTCTCTCTCTCTTGTCAGCACTATTAAAAATTTGTCATAAAAAAGTGGTGAAAATCCTGGACCAAATGTTGCCAGGCATTTACCGTTTCAAAAAAACGGATATATTGACGTTAAAAAAAAAAAAAAGTGATATTAAGGTCACTAACCCGTAAAAAATAAGAACAAAGTAGAATAATAATTAATGTCGCCTGTATTTTGCTGAAATACGGCTGAGAACAGTTTAATTTTGCGGGAAATTTCCTATTAAAATTACAGTTTTTTTAACTGTGTTTGAATTATCTTTGTCCTATATGTTGAGGTTTGTTGTAAATTTTAGAGATATATTATTTATAGTTCGTGACAATTAGCATCGTTTTTACTTTTTTTTCTCCATAAATCAGGGTTTGTTTTCAAACCTTTCCCAATTTTAGTCATCTTATACCTATTGTCCGTTTTCATCTTAAACCAATTTCTCCTTAAGTATCTATCTTAAACTCTTGTGTTTTGTGAATCTCAAAAAAATAACTCTTTATGTGCAAATACTTACAACTTATCCCTTCAATGTTAATACGAGTATAGGAGCCTTGATCATAATTTCTTTGATTATTTTCCCTTTTTTAAAGGTTTATTATCTTTTTTTTTCTATAGATTTTCCTTTTGCTACTTTCTTGTGAGTTTTCTATATATATATATAAATATATATATATATATATATATATATATATATATATATATATATATATACATATATATATATATGTATATATGTATATATATATATATATATATATATATATATATATATATATATATATATATATATATATATATATATTATCAAGATAGGTCTCCCCATATACTGTATATTTTCCAAATAACGTTTTCATTGTCTTTTATACATGAATTTCTT
>NC_090757.1:39964278-39969278 GCF_036898095.1 Palaemon carinicauda | reverse complement strand
ACATATACATATATATACATATATATGTATGTATGTATTGTATGCGTATTTATATATATATATATATATATATATATATATATATATATATATATATAAGTATTGTATGTGCATATATACATATATGTGTATATATATACATATATATGCACATATGTATATATGTATATATATATATGCATATATATATATATATATATATATATATATATATGCACATATGTATAAATGTATATATATACATTATATATACACATATATATATGTATATATATGTGTGTATATATATATATATATATATATATATAATATATATATATATATGTGTGTGTATATATATATATATATATATATATATATATGTATATATATATATATATATATATATATATATATATATATATTATCTTACATACAAGTAACAGTAAAATATATGAGCAAACGCATATACAATTATACATACATATATATGAAAGTACAGATCAGAAAAAAAATGATATCACACAAAGATATACAATATTGGGTGCATTATTCTTAATATACAAACCAGGTTTCGATAAATTCAGCCAATATTAGATAGATTAGTTTTGAAAAAAAAAAGAAAAAAAAAAGAATAAGAAGCCTGCAGATCTCTATTCGTACAGATAACATCAAGTTTGTACAATCCATGTCTTATAGTTACAATATCATCGATGCTTTATTTTATGAAACTGGACTGACATTTCTTTCTAGTATTCTATTGTAATGACTCAATTTCTATGCATAAGACCAATTAATAGTATGATTTTGATCCCTAACATGAACCAACATTGCGTTGTTATCTTGAGCATATCTTTCCATTTTTTGTTATTCATTTTTTTTTCCCGAGTGCTTTATCTATTTGTCCAATATAAAAGTTTCACATGAATTACATGCGAGATGATATATGCATTCTTTTTTATTGCTCTAAAAGGTTACATTGAAATTAAAATTTTTCTAGCAAGTGAGGAATATCTTTTAAGATATTTACATTAGATCAAGATATAATGTGTCTATATTCTTATGTTCTGCAATTGTTTGTATGTATGTCAGTGCTCTTACCGTACCATGAATATTGTTAAATTCACTATCAATAAATAAGTTCTTTTGATGGTATGGTGCGACGAAAACGGTAAGGATGCAGCAATTATTGTTTTTCTTTTTTCTCTGTCTTTTATTATATATATATATATATATATATATATATATATATATATATATATATATATATATATATATATATATATATGTGTGTGTGTGTGTGTGTGTATGTGTGTGTGTGTGTCTATAGTTTTATTTATCAATGCACGCATATATATGCATCCATACACACATGCATTCGTGCAAATATATTTTCAATTGGATTTATATCTAGATATATGTATATATAATATATACAGATATAGGCAGATATATATGTATTAATGCATGTACAGTATGAATGCATTCATGTATAAGGGGATATGCAGGAATTAAAACATGCAGGCTGTATCTCAATTGCTTCTTTTCTAGTAGTACACATAATGATTACAATATGATTACTGCTAATATTTTGGGACCCTAAATATCTTTCAATGATTCCCTGCTTTCCATTCATTTGATTATCAACTTCGCCAATCCTCAATTTCTAGCCTTCGGTCCCAGATGTAGATTACAAATCCGAAGACGAGGCAGATGATGACACAGTGGTTTCATCGTTTCCTGGCCTCAAGGGATCCCCGACATTGAAGAAAAAGTTCAATCCAGAAGGAGAAGGCCATTTAAAGGTAAGGTGCCTCGCTTCGAGTATTTTTTACAGTACCTTTTCATTCCTTCTCATTGTGTCTGCACGCCATTTGAATGTCAAAGAAACATCTGTTGTACATTTACGCAGTTTCTGATGCAGCTCCCCTTTAAGAGGCAATTGTGACTTGTTAGGTTAGGTTAGGTTGGTTAGGTATAGGTTAGGTTAAACGTGCTACTTTCACGCTTGGGGACAGGTAGATTTGGAATCAGCACCCTCGAATGAGCATATTACGATGGAGGAGAAATACCCCTAAAAGGTTATTACTAGACTTCATTTCTAGTCACTCTACAGATATCAGCTCACGGCCAACAGAATCTCTTACCGTACCATGAATATTGTTAAATTTACCATCAATAAATCAGTTCTCTTGATGGTATGGTGTGACGAAAACGGTAAGGATGCAGCAATTATTTTCTTTTCTTCTTTCTCTGTCTTTTATTGCATATATGTATATATATATATATATATATATATATATATATATATATATATATATATATATATATATATATATATATATATACATATTTGTGTGTGTTTGTCTGTAGTTTTATGTATCAATGCACGCATATATATGCATCCATACATACATGCATTCGTGCAAATATATTTTCATGTGGATTTATATCTAGATATATGTATATATAATATATACAGATATAGGCAGATATCTATGTATTAATGTATGTACAGTATGAATGCATTCATGTATGAGGGGATATGCAAGAATTAAAACATGCAGGCTGTATCTCAATTGCTTCTTTTCTAGTAGTACACATAATGATTACAATATGATTACTGCCAATATTTTGGGACCCTAAATATCTTTCAATGCTTTCTTGCTTTCCATCCATTTGATTATCAACTTCGCCAATCCTCAATTTCTAGCCTTCGGTCCCAGATGTAGATTACAAATCCGAAGACGAGGCAGATGATGACACAGTGGTTTCATCGTTTCCTGGCCTCAAGGGATCCCCGACATTGAAGAAAAAGTCCAATCCTGAAGGAGAAGGCCATTTAAAGGTAAGGTGCCTCGCTTCGAGTATTTTTTATAGTACCTTTTCACTCCTTTTCATTGTGTCTGCACGCCATTTGAATGTCAAAGAAACATCTCTTGTACATTTACACTGTTTCTGGTACAGCTCCCCTTTAAGAGGCAATTGTGACTTGTTAGGTTAGGTTAGGTTAGGTTGGTTAGCTATAGGATAAGTTAAACGTGCTGCTTTCATGCTTGGGGACAGTCAGATTTGGAATCAGCACCCTCGAATGAGCTTATTACGGTGGAGACAAAGTTGCCCATAAAAAGTTGTCAGGAGACTTCATTTCTAGCTACTCTACAGATTTCAGCTCACGGCCAATAGAATCTCGTTTTAAATGCCTTCATCTCCATAAAAAGTAGTAACGGATGATTGAACTGCTTGGTTGAGGGTAGATATTTTTGCTTTTATTTAATCAATGATTCTTGATGCTAGCTTTAAAATCTTTTGTTCTACTTTGGGTGATTGAATTATATCAATGTTGTAATGTCAAGCTGATTTTTTCCCTTAACCTAAGCCGGAGGAAGATGACTATGGAGATAACCATTCGGGGAAAGTTAACCTCTCCAGAGAGGTGAAGGAACTAACCAGAGAGATGAAGGAATTAGCCAACCCAGATGAAAAGAAAAGTAACCTCAAGGTAAATACGAGCTTTTGTAATTGTTCTTTTTTTTTATTTTTCATTGATAATAATTGAAGTTTTGCCTATTATGACTTGTTGCTAAGGAGTTTAGCTTATGTTTGAGGAGCCACAAATGATTGTTCCGAATGTCTCTTGCTATGAGAATATATCAAGGAATACTCTATATCTTAGCAATAACTTTAAGGAATATTCTTTTATTACATTTCTGGTAGCATAATGTCTATATTTAAGTTTCAAATAATTTTATTAATAAACAAACATAGAACTATGAAAGACTATATAATGAAACAATCACATTAAATACAAACACATGAAAAACCTCGACACAACATGGTATGCTGTATGATTACAAGTGATCCAGGCACATATCATCCACTCACATAATGATATCGTGTTTTGAAGACAGAAAAAAACTCGTGCAGACATACGGTCTTCAAAATTCGAAGAGTAAATTATATGCGTTTGTGTCTGGTAGTTCATTTTATATGATTGTTGTGATTGATACCTTAGATTCTCTTAGAACCTCCCGTATCATATTTTGCGAGGATGATAGATCTAGGAAGGTATTAATTCATCTATCATATTTGATCAAATCGTTTGTATTTTTAAAGTGTTTTATATGTATATATATGTATATATGTATATATACATATATATACATAAATTTATATATATATACATATATATATACACACACAAATACACACATGTATGTGTATATTCACTTGGATGTAGGTTATATATATATATATATATATATATATATATATATATATATACATATACATATATGTGTATATATTTGTATATATATATATATATACATAAATAAGTATATATATATATATATATATATATATATATACATATATAAATTTATACATATATATACATACATATATATATATATATTTATATATATATATATATATATATATATATATATATATATATATATATATATATATAGATAGATATTATGTGGGCTGTGTGATGTAAATACGCTTATACAACACATTTTTATACACGCACCTGTATCTCGGTTATTTCAATGCCCAACTTAAAATGTTCATACTGACTCCGATATTATGAATCACTCGGAGTATAACAAAGGAAAACCCATCATTAGCATGCGTAATTGATGTACAATTGGCTTTCAAGGTAGGTCAATGTTCTCAAGGTAGGTCAATATTCTCAAGATAAGTCAATATTCCCATGGTAAGTCAATGTTTTCAAGATAGGTCAGTGTTCTGAGGATAAGTCACTGTTCTCAAGGTAGGTCATTGTTCTCAGGTTAGGTTGCTGTTCTCAGGGTAAGTCACTGTTCTCAGGGTAGGTCAGTATTCTCAGGGTAGGTCAATGTTCTCAAGGTAGGTCACTGGTCTAGCTCCTACTTTTACCTCCATAGGACATTGAGCCAATTAATAGATCTAACCTGCGTGTTGAGTCTTCCACTGTACGTGCCAATGGATTGTTTCCTATGCCTTGTATCCATATGTGAGTTTAACAAGTGGTG
>NC_090757.1:39956778-39961778 GCF_036898095.1 Palaemon carinicauda | reverse complement strand
CTCTCTCTCTCTCTCTCTCTCTCTCTCTCTCTCTCTCTCTCTCTCTCTCTCAAGGCATTTGAGAACACTCACCTCTTTATTATATATATATATATATATATATATATATATATATATATATATATATATATATATATATATATATGTATATGTATATATATATATATGTATATATATATATATATATATATATATATATATATATATAGATATATATATATGTATATATATAGTACATATATGCATATAAAAATATAGATACTGTATAGTATAAAATTGGTTGCTTGTTTTGCTTATGAATAATCTATGTTTTCCTCAACATCAAACTTATTACACCTCTAAACCTCATAAGTCTATCAACACAAAAACGCACACACGAACACACATACACGCACACACACACACACACACATATATATATATATATATATATATATATATATATATATATGAATATATAAAACTGTATATGAATTGCAGAAGCTGTAATATTCTTAATTCACATTTATAGCCAGTGAAATAAAGATATTTACGGTACTGTAAAAAGATTGATGAATAAACTATCATGTTAATACCCATATACTCCTAATTAAACTTCTAAGTTATACATGTTATTTCAATACTTTCTTATACCACCTAAGTTTATGAGGTTCCTATGTAAGAATTCGTGATAAAAATATATTGAAAATTACGAGCGATTAAGAAAAAGCTAGAATGCGTTTTTGAAGCATTCCAATCTAAGAATTCGTTAGAATATTATATTGAAAATTACGAGATATTAAGAATTCGCCTTTAAAGCACGTAGATGGGAAAATTGCGTCACCAGGAAGGCTTGGGAATTGTTAATTGGACCAAGGTGACATGATTTTATCTTGCAGTTACATCTATCGAAGCCAATTACAGTATATTGTTGCATATATAGCTGCGCATTTATTATTATTATTATTATTATTATTATTATTATTATTATTACTTGATAAGCCACAACCCTAATTGGAAAAGCAGGATGTTATAAGCCCAAGGGCTCCAACAGGGAAAATAGCCCAGTGAGGAAGGGAAATAAGAAAATAACTAGAATATTTGGCTTGAGTGCACCCTCGACTAGGGGAACTGTAACACAAGACAATGCAAGCCCATGGTAAAGAGGCTATGGCACAACCCAAGACTAGAGATCAATGGTTTGATCTTGGAGTATCCTTCTTCCAGAAGAGTTGCTCCCCATATAGCTGAATAATCTCTTTTGCCCTATCTAAGAGGAACGTTGCAACTGAACAATTACAATGCAGTATGTAGTTAACCCATTGAGTGAAGAAGAATTTTACTATTATATTATTGTTGTCAGATGTCTGAGGAAAGAGGAGAATGTATATAGAAAAGGTTAGACCATTTGGTGTATATGTGGGCAAGGGAAAATGAGCTGTAACCAGAAAGGTATCCAATTCAGTACTATGTGGCCAGTCAAAGAACCAAAAAATTCGGTAGCTGTAGCATCTCAACGGGTGGCTGAGGCTTGGACAACCTACTACTTACATTTTGGAAGCTGTTAATATCTGCGAGCCACATTAAGGCATCTCTTTCTGAGTTATGAAAAAAAAAAATATCAAAAAAGTTTCAGCAATGAAGAATACAATGGTTATGTAATGTCATGTGAGAGAGAGGAACACCTTGTTTGTGAAAGGTTCACGTACAGGGAAGTGAATGAAAAGCAGGAAAAGATGCAGTCCAAAGTTCAGGTGACTAGATAACATTGCAATTGACTTGCGGGAGAAAGCAATAAGATAACAAGAAACGCAGTACAAATGAAGGTGCAGAGGACTGATAGGGAACAGCTATTCCTCTTGGTAATAAGTACAAGGAGGTGAACGCATAAAAGAACCAGACAAGCACTCTGAGTGCAGACCTCCCCCACGGCAGCTTATTTCTTGAAACCAGCTTGCCTTTCTCAGAATCAATTTAGACCGTAGATGTATTTGAAGTCTTTGTAACAACTATGTGATGATTTGAAGGTTAAGTTTATGGTTAATTCGGTCGACCTTTTGCTCGACCTTTGAACTTTGACCTAGGGCTTTCAAAATGAATCCCTTCCACATCTCAACATTACAATTAATCCCTGAAAGTTTCCCTTCTCTATGACTCTATGAACAAAATTTTGGCCTGGAAGTTGTTCACAAACTATCAAACAGACAAACGAACCAACAGGGGCTAGAAACATAACCACCTCCCAACCTTGTTGGCGGTGGCAATAAGTGTGGTGGTGGTGCTGTCAAACTTTTCTCTACCAAGTATATATATATATATATATATATATATATATATATATATATTTATATATATATATATATATATATATATATATAAATATATATATATATATATATATATATATATATATATATATATATATATATATATATATATATATATATATATATATATATATATATACAGTATATATATTTATATATATATATATATATATATATATATATATATATATATATAAATATTATTTTTTTAATATGTGTACGTTGGGAGCTGCGCATGTTCGCCACAGTGGTTACGTCCAAGAGATAAGTTACTTAGTAAAATCTGTCTCCTGTTTAAGTTACTATGTCAAGATAGTTCATGAAAAGAAATCTACCAATATGTGGCTCTTTGGTTCTAAGTTGGCAAGATAAAATATATATGAAATTGTCCTTGTGTGACATCGCCTTAACAGTCTTATTCATAGATTTGAGATTTTTCTCTTGACTCACCGTTGATCTAGAAAAAGAGATTAATATTTTTGTCGTTTAAAAAAAGAATCTCATACATGACTTAGAAGGATTTTTTTTCACAAGGTTTTATTTCCATGCCTATTGAGAGACTGTCTAAAGTCTACAAAAATTAAAATGAGACTTGGGTGTTTTAAACATTGTAGAAATTACATAAGATAATGACAGTTCAAAATAATATGAATTTTGTCTTATGTTACTGCTTTTAAATTCCTTTCTAAATGAGGTTGTGGCATTTTTTTCTACTAAGATATCAATTTACTTAATAGGAAATGTCAAACATAGATATTATTCTCTGGCACCGTCGTTCAATTAGTTCTTTATGCATGTTGCATACGATTTTGCATAATTCTGACCATCTTTCACATTCAGATCTTCTTGGACAATCCCATCCTAATCGTAATACTAGGCAGGCAGTTCATTCTAATAGTCAGGCTTTTTCCACCATGAGGCTCAATACTACACAGTATTCTAGAAGTTTTATTCCAGCTGTGACCAAGTTGTGGAATGATCTTCCCAATCAGGTAGTTGAATCAGTAAAACTACAAAAGTTCTAACTTGCAGCAAATGTTTTTTATGTTGAACAGGCTGACATAAGTCTTTTTATAGTTTATTTATGAAATATTTGTTTTAATCTTGTTATTGTTTTTAAATTATTTTATTTTAGTTGTTCATTACTTCTTACATCGTTAATTTATTCCTTATTTCCTTTCCTTAGTGGGGTATTTTTCCCTGTTGGAGCCTTTGGGCGTATAGAACTGTGCTTTTCCAAGTAGGGTTGTAGCTTAGCTAATAAATAATAATAATAATAATAATAATAATAATAATATCCCCAAAACAAAAAGACTACAAATTATGGCATTGGACTGATAAAATTTGAAAAATCTTGGAATAAAAACCAAGAAGAAAATAACAAGCACTTTTAGATAACATCTAAAGTGGTCAGAGTAGCTCTTGAGATAAACAATAAAAGTATCCCGCCCAGTCACCAGTTATTGTTAACTGTAATAATATATATCTATCCCAGATTATATAGTGGAAATAGAACATCTTTTACAGAGAGCTGTAAAGCCCAGATAACTGATTTTCTTAAAGAGCGTACCTCTGATTTACAAAGACGTCCATGTTGAAGAGCGACATATTTTATAAAATCATTTTACAGTTAATAATGATTCTCAAAACAAAGTCAAGATTAAATTATACAATTTTCCTTGAGTCTAGGGTATTATTATTATTATTATTATTATTATTATTATTATTATTATTATTATTATTATTATTATTATTATTATTATTATTATTTTGTAACACGTAAATGCTATCTCTTTACACACGTGAATTCAAACTCATTCAGTACAAGGGTCTTGACTCTTGGCACATTTGAATACATACTACAGAATATTAAAGAACCCCTGTTTGGTCGGAAGGGCCAGACAATCTACATAAACAACAACAACAATAACAGCAACATCAACAACTCACATTAGGCGCAAATATTTTGACTCTTGATAGGCTAATGGCACATGAGCGTTTTGTCTTTAAGGCATAACATGATTCTGATTCTTCATACATAAGAATTCAGACTCTTTGCACTCATGATTACTAACTCATTGCCACATGTTGAATATATTCGGAAATAATTTCATTTATTAAGGATGATATTGAAATTCCTGATGAAAATGAAGGTTATGGAAAATGATTATAATTTAAGTCCGGATTCACAAATCTATTGCTTTCTTTATGATTAATCGAATTGGGAGATATTTTCACAAAATGGTAAGCATACTAGACGATTTTGACATGGATAAAGTTATACGATATTCCTTCAACAATGTAATTTTGCCCGTGTACCAGGTTCTTTATATTTTTGTGTCCATCCGTCTTTTGGCTTATATGAACAAGAAAAGCTTAAGATTTTTCATTTTCTCACATGTTAAGCTTATTTGTATCACTCACCATCGTTAAGCTTATAGAGGACAATGTCTTCATTATTATTCCTTTGGAACTTGATACACTCTTTAGTGCAACTACGTGTTTCCCTCATTGGCTAATTGGCGCTGAATGACCTCCCCGGCCCCAGTACTGGGCCTGGCCAGTATTCCCTAATTCCATCCATAAATGGAACCGGAACGACCGGAACGAATAGGTTTTGTATTAGGAATAATCCTCCCAATGGTATAAACAGTCTGTCTTTCGTAATGGGACCTTTGTCCTATTTCATCTATT
>NC_090757.1:39898435-39918778 GCF_036898095.1 Palaemon carinicauda | reverse complement strand
TATACCTATTCTCTCTCTCTCTCTCTCTCTCTCTCCTCTCTCTCTCAGAGGGCCAAACTGACCGCGTGCAATTAATTAACCTTTGAGACCCACAGCTTAATTTCTTTCACAAAGTTGACTTAAGGCGATCTCAATTCTTTCTCTCTAGTTGACGCAGTGTTTAATAACTTCGCTTAATGTCGTCGTTGTGACTCGAATCTAAGCACCTTAAGTCCTCCTTTTCAAGTTGTAGGTTCGTAACTTAGCATATATGCAGTGTCGCAACATGAAATGAATTTATATCAAGTCTCGCTATACGGCTTTGAGCAGCCGTCGTGTAATTAATTCAACCATTATTGATTGAATCTTTTCTTTTCTGTTTTTTTGTGTTGATTGGTACTGTTTATAAGTTGCAATTCCAGTGAGATTATTGTTCATTTGGTTATATATTGAAATTGAAAATGACATTGAGGTAAGTAGGTGCATTAAATTAAAATGATGTGTAGGGTATTGTTGTAATTGATTATATCATTATAATTATTATTATTATTATTATTATTGTTATTATTGTTATTGTTATTACTAGCCAACCTACAACCCTAGTTGGAAGAGCAAGATGCTATAAGCCCAAGGTACTCCAACAGGGAAAATAGCCCAGTGAGGAATGGAAATAAGGAAATAAAAACCGATATGAGAAAAAAATTTACAAAAAAACATTTTCAAAAAGTAACATTATAATTTATGTCGTTAAGTTGTTATTACTAGAATTATAACTCACAAACCGATAACATTTACTCATAGGAATAAATTTCGATTGACATTTTAAAATACCTGACATGTCCTTGCCTACGCTTGACACCCACATTGCTCAGAATGATTGTTGTCAATTGTTATTATGAAGTGTATTATGAAGTGTGACGCCTTTGGGGGAAAAAAAAAAAAGCGAAAATATATTTCATATGACGCATGTCGGTTTTCCGCTAATCGTGCATTCGTCACTCCTTTTGTCTCCGAACTAAAATTATTGTTTGTTTTGTTTTCCGAACCTGAATTTGCATGAGTTGCGATATTCCGAGTATTGATGATGATGATGACCTGCTCTTTTTGCTCTTCGATTCGGGGCCAGGTCGATCGGGGCTTTGAATATTTTTTTTAAGGGGAGAATAGATATTTTTTTTATTTGCTTTATTTTTTAAGAGCTGCGTATATGTTTGGTTATTATTCATGGGGTTTACTACTCTCTCTCTCTCTCTCTCTCTCTCTCTCTCTCTCTAAAGGATTAAACAGTTTGATAATTTAGTGTTAATTCTAGCTGGCCGTCTCATATATATATATATATATATGTATATATATTTATATATATATATGTATATATATTTATATATATATACTATATATATATACATTGGAGGCTGGACAATCTGAGCTTATATTTTGTTAGAGAGAGAGAGAGAGAGAGAGAGAGAGATTACATCGAATGAAGTCCTACAGTAACCCTCCGAGACAAACGCACAGACAGACACCGCCACAAGGATATTAGATTAATCCTCGTCTCATCCAACCGCTTGCCAGTGCAAGAGTAGAAAAAGGGGGGGGGGGTATTGAGATGAAGGACTTCCATGGAGTCCTGCTTGTGTTTGTATAGTTGATATTATCTGTTGGGTAGATCTTTCCTTTCTAAATTCATTTTATGTGGGCATGATACTACCTCTCTCTCTCTCTCTCTCTCTCTCTCTCGTGTGTGCTTTCGGTCTTCGCTTTGACAGTGTACCCTAAGTCTTCTCTCTCTCTCTCTCTCTCTCCTCTCTCTCTCTCTCTCTCGTGTGCTTTCGTTTCTTCATCTACTACCATTGTGTACGGTGTACCCAACGTATCCTCCTCTCTCTCCTCCTCTCTCTCTCTCTCTCTCTCTCTCCTTTGTCATTGCGTATTCTGCCCATGACAGACGCAACCTGGCATGTCATGGGAAGTGAGATATGTCCATGAGACGCCGTACGGAGAATGAAGCTGGGCACTAAACATGCCCATCCCCCTCCTTCCCTCCCTTTTCCCTCTCCCCTGACCTACCCTCATCCCCCCCCCCACCCCGTTACCTTAGCTCTAAGGTTTTAGTTGTAAAGGGGGGAGAGGGGGTGGGGGATGGGGTCGGGTCATATCCAGTGCATCATCTTGTTGTTGCAGTGTATTCTTCGCCCATGTTCCATTAAGTGACGTATGCTGCGCAAGTGTCGCCGCCTGTTGGCGTGATGATGAACTAGTGTTGAGTGAGTTGTGTGTCTTGTTTAGGAGCCGACGGCTGACTTTGATGGAGATGAAAGGGGGAGGGAAGGAGGGTTAAGGGGTAAAGGAAAGATGGAGAGAGAGGAGTGAGAGGGAGGAGGGGGAGGCATCTATAAAGGTAGTAGCAGTACGGGGAAGGGATAAGAGGAAGGGGGTGGTGTGGAGTTTGGGGGGGGGGGTGGCTAAGGACACTTTCTGTTATGGTTGATTCATGGGATGGTTTAAAAGGGCTACAGCTATATGTCTTGGTTAGTGATTCTCAAAGCTTGAGCTGTTGCATTCTCTCTCTCTCTCTCTCTCTCTCTCTCTCTCAGGAGCCCTTAACATAGCCGTGCTAAAAATTTGGTCGTTCAAGCCTGAGGATAATTTGAAAGGTCAAGCCTATATCATTAATTTTCTTCTTATTTCTGTTATATTATAATATTATCCCTTTTTTTTATTCCGTATCTTGATTCTTTAAGTATTTTTTCGTTCATGTAAGGTTCGTGTATTAATTTATCTCATATTTAATGATACATTATTCATTGTCGTTTAAAGCTAAATAGTTTGCATGTAAAGCAAATGAAACTTCATTGAATTTTGTATTAATGACTGACTAATGTATTCATGTGCTTTGTAAGCAGAATTCGAACTGAAATTATCTGTTTTTAAATCATTTATACTGTTATGCCTTACTAATTTCATTTTATAATATTATTACTGGTATTATCACTGTCATTTACACTGTTATGCCTTAATAATTTCATTTATATTATTATTACCGGTATTATCACTGGCATCAGTACTGTTATGCCTTACTAATTTCATTTTATAATATTATTACTGGTATTATCACTGTCATTTACACTGTTATGCCTTAATAATTTCATTTTATATTATCATTACCGGTATTATCACTGTCATTAGTAATGTTATGCCTTAATAATTTCATTTTATATTATCAATACCAGCATTATCACTGTCATTAGTACTATTATGCCTACTAATTTCATTTTATACTATTATTACTGGTATTATCCGTGTCACTACCAATATTACTACCACTATTGCCGGTTATATCCTAAATATGTCTGACGAGAGAGAGAGAGAGAGAGAGAGAGAGAGAGAGCGCCAGCCTGAGATGTCAGCGATTCATCATGTTGTTGACAGCAGACCAATGACGTCACTCTTGTCTGGGCAGAGGATGTCACAGTAAATGGCTATTATGCCTCCAACATGACGGCCTTATTTGTTTGATTTGCTGTCCTTTAAAGAGCTCCAATTCACGCTCCTTTCTCTCTCTCTCTCTCTCTCTCTCTCTCTCTCGTGTGCTTTCGGGTCTTTGCTTTGACGGTGTACCCTAAGTCTCTCTCTCTCTCTCTCTCTCTCTCTCTTTCTTGTGTGCTTTCGGGTCTTTGCTTTGACGGTGTACCCTAAGTCTCTCTCTCTCTCTCTCTCTCTCTCTCTCTCTCATGACCCTACTCGCTAATTATAATTTGTGTATTATTGATGTTTATAATCAATTACGGAAATTTCACAATGCGTTTTTGTAATTGAATGAAAGCAAAAATACACAATTGATACACTAATCTATAGGCATTTCTGTGTCTAATCTTAAGACTTCCTTTCTCACTTTGTCATTCAGATCTGATTTTTGGAAGTAGATATTGTATTGAAATCTATGTGTAAATCCCGGAGAGTTTGTTTACAGATATTTGTTCGAATAGTTATTAGTTTTCATGATTTCGCTTCAGGGCTGAAAAATAAGACAGGCTTATTTCAACGTCTTATATCCGTTTTTGTATATTTATGTGTTTTTATAGTCATCTTAACCTAACATATGGATAATTTGACATAGTGGCAGAAAGATTTTATTGTTTTTTCTACTATATTTGGTATATCCTTTGTACTTTTTTGAAGCTCCCCTTTGCCATAACATTTTAAATCTTTCAACCAATTCATGTTTACTTTGTCGCAGACTTTGTTGCTAGTAATGGCTGCTATTCACTCATTTCCCCTCACAAATCCTTACAGTTATCCCTCTATTTAAAACTTATGGTATCTACCGTATAGAAAATTAACCATTACGTCCTGGGTTGCCTAACCGTATGATGACTTCATTGCACGCCACGACTGAAATGAAGTTATCACCAATTGAATGCGCTGCTACCACCTGCATAAACATCGCTCAATTGAACTCTTCCATTCACCCACCCCCCTCCTCCTCCAGTATTTGTTTTGCTTTATATAGGTGGGGGCGGGGATGCAGGTAGATAAGGGTGTCGGTATATGTGTAAGAAGCGTAGTGGTGTTGGATTTTATATGATTTCTAGATAACTAGAGTTGACAAGATTGGCTGACAGACTAGATTCTCAGTGTGCCAATAATCACAGGTGATTCATAGATATGTGAACCTTATCCGATACCTCACGACAATTTGACCTCTCTCTCTCTCTCTCTCTCTCTCTCTCTCCTCCCCGTGTCATCAACAAGACGGGTTTAATATCAGTCATAATTTCGCTGCCATCAAAACAACCTCGAACTTGTATGAGGTGATTTCGGCGAATTTCGTTTTGACGGACGTTCATATTTTAATCTCCCAATTCAGCTATTCCTGTTTTTCGATCTCTCTTTATCTTGACTTGTGTCCTTTAGTGTTTTTGTCTTGTGTTCATTAGTGATGCCTTCTTTCGCTTTGCATTTATAAGGAAAATCGGGGCCGGTGTTCATTTCAGTGTATTGGTTAAGTATTTGTTTTTTCTCTTTTCTTTTATATTCATTTGTTTATATTGTTGATATAGTTTACACCTACATTGTGTGTGTATGTATATATATATATATATATATATGTGTGTGTGTGTGTGTGTATGTATATATATACACACAAATTTGGTATGTATACATTTGTGTTATGTGATTACACGTCCACACACATTAAGTTATACATGTTCATTAACTGATATCTGATCAACTAATGCTGGTTTTATCGGAACTGGTCCATTTTAGTCATTTTATCTTGGAGAGAGAGAGAGAGAGAGAGAGAGAGAGAGAGAGAGCGCATATGCGCAATTAACGAGTGCAATTAAATCAAAGGGTTAGGCAGCTCTCTCTCTCTCTCTCTCTCTCTCTCTCTCTCTCTCTGTCAAGCACAATTATGCATACGTCAGCACTGTGTCTTTTTAGCGATGATGTAGATTTCTGAATCAGCGCCGAAATCCTTCACGTCAATTTGCAATCATCGTTCAATCTCTCTCTCTCTCTCTCTCTCTCTCTCTCTCTCTCTCCATGCAAGCAGAGGTATCCCTTTTAGGATTGAGTCCATACCCTCTCCTGTACCCCTCCACCCCACCAAAAAAAAAAATTATTGATGAAGTGATTTATTTCTTTCTTGATTTTCTGAAAAACCTACATGTTCTGTGTTAAGTTCCGTAGCAAATGCTGCAGTTACTCCAGGAATTAGAGAAAAAGAATTGTAAAAACGTAGATTTTTTCACTCGTCCGAAGCCGTTAGCGAAGACTTTTTTTTTTTCCACGAGTCCGAAACCATTGTATAGGCGTAATAATGTGGTTGGTTCGCTAGCGTCATTAAACTTTTCTGTTGTGGCGGGAGTTAAGGGTGGAGGGGTGATTTTTGAGGAGGGTGTAGGGGTTGGGGGGGGGTGATGGTAGACGCCTATGTAATCACCCCTTTGAGAGAGAGAGAGAGAGAGAGAGAGAGAGAGAGAGAGATTAAAGCACCCCATTTGCCACCCACTTCTACAACCCCCCCCCCCCCGACTCATTTTTCATTGGGGGGGAAAGTGGTGAAAGATTTTGTGAGAGATTAAAAGTAAGATATGGTTATAATGCAATGATGCTTTTAATTAAGCTTGGTAAGTCCTAATCAGGAGTGATTGGATAACTCTGTAGTCTGATCGTACCCAGGTATCTATAAGGATCTCATTTTTGGGGACAGCTTACTCCTTGCGTATATTTTTTTTTCCCAGGACTTAATCTTACGTAGTAGAAATACGGTGGTTTAAATTTACATTTATGTTTACAATTGCCTGTAAAGCATAATATATATATATATATATATATATATATATATTTTGTGTGTGTGTGTGTGGGCAAAAGCGAATACATCCCTTTCATGCTGATTTTTTGCTTAGCAAAAAATCTAAAATACATCTTGTCACATTCTGGTAAATAATACATTTTAGGATAATGATCTCGTCTAATATGCTTTTAGGTTTCAGTCTTTGGACACACGGAGGAACATGCCGCAAGTTTAGCCGATCCTAATTCGATTAAAAATTCCGAAAATTTTATCTTGAACGAATTTACTATTTTCTCTTAGAATTACAAATAGGTTTAGTTTTTATTCTAACTTTAATTTTTTTATTTTGTTTCTTTTTATAAAGTTTATTCAATCAACTCTTCATATCATTATAGGCCAGTTTATTATTTTCTTGACATTGGTTTGTTGTGTACGCAAAGCCTGAAACCTGAGGCATCTCTGGAAAAGAAAATAATTATTTCAAAATTTTCGTACTTATATTTCTTCAATTATAGAAAAAGAAGACATATTCATCCTATCACTGAGAACTATTTTTTTGGTCTTATTTATTTACTAGGAAACGCAAATGAATTGAATCAAATTTTCCATTTTTTATCTTATACAACATGAATGTCCAGTATATTCATATTACTTTATTAAAAAAAGAATCACTATATAAAAGTAAAACCCTCAGTTTAGTCATCTCCTTTGAAGGGGAAGAGAGATTTCACGCAAAGCTTCAGATCTCAATATTGACACCATAAGGCCTGGTTTTTATAGGCTGCCAAGTCCACCAAACTATTGATTTTTTCCCCCCTAGACCCTGGCAATTTACGAAGATTGTTAAGAACGTCAGAGCTTTGGTTCGAATATCCTTGCGTCTTTGCGTGTGAGTGTGCGTTTGTGTGTGGTGTTTGTTTCATTTTCCTTTCTTCCGATTTCAGTCTGAAACGTCACGTAGAGAGGAAGAGCGAGAGACAGAGTCGTGAATAAGTGGAATTAATGTCACTGAATCTATGACGTTTGAAATCTCTGACAAGTTGCTCCCTCACGTGGAAAAATTATGACGGTGAAAGAAGTGCTCGCCATCTGGCAAGATCGGTGGAGTTGCCCACCGAACAGTTTTTATTTCCTTACTTTTCTTGCGTTGTTTAGTGATGCCTTGAAGCTTCTGTCATTGCAATAAGGCTATTTATTGACCACTGGAAAGATATAATTTTGGATGACGTAGCATTGAAAGTATCAGGATTCTGGGGAAAAAAAAAGGCGGAGAAAGGGGCCACTATTTAATGATGTTTTTTCCCTCCCCCGTAAATTGCCGCATTGGCAACTCTGATCATGAGTCATCAGGCTGCCGCATTTAAGGGGGTTTGGGGGGGTTAGAAAGATGGGGGTTGGGAGGGTTTGCATTTCATTCTCTTTGCAATTTCCTCCATTAATGAATGAAAAATATTTATTTTCTAATATTTGCGTCTTGTTGATATGAAAGTTCGTGTGATATATTCCTAATTATACATGATAGAATAATATATATATATATATATATATATGTGTGTGTGTGTGTGTGTGTGTATGTATGTATGTATATATAGATATATCTAATATATATTATATATATGTGTGTGTGTGTGTATTATATATATATAATATATATATATATATATATATATACACACACATATATATATATATTATATATATTATATGTACGCACACAATATATAGCACGTCTCGCACATATATTGGTATTTAATTACGCGCATAATACCGGTTTGTAATCCAATGCGTTTACATCTGATATTAAAAATTCCTGTTCCATTTTGTAAATATTAGGAACCACCCTATTTTGCGTGGCCGAATGGCTGTTTACATTATGACAGAATGCAAAGTAAACAAACTCTGTAATAAAAATTTCTTTAAAATATTATTTGAAATTCTTGCTTTGCATGTGAAGAGATGTAGGTGGTTTGGTAATGCTGTTGTAGTGAATATACAGTATATACTGTGTATATTTATGTGTATATATATATATATATATGTATATATATATATATATACATATATATATATATACTGTGTGTGTGTGTGTGTGTGTATAAATACAGTGAATATATCCTAACACACACACACACACACACACACATATATATATATATATATATACTGTATATATATATATATATATATAAACACCATCCTAACACAAAAATGCACATTAATACACATGAATTCTCTCTCTCTCTCTCTCTCTCTCTCTCTCTCTCCAGTAAATAGCAACAGCCTGCTATCTACCCACCGATAGCTCATATTCAGCGTTAGCGAGTCCAATGAGTTAAAATGATTGTCGATTAAGCCGCTGCATCCCAGTCCAAAATCGATATTTTTCTCCTTTTTTTTTTAATAAGGGTGGCAGTAACGAGGCGAGTAAGCCGGTTTTTTTCGGAGCAAGACTGTCATTAATTCAATACTGTTATAACGTTTGGTTTTATGTACTACGTTAATTCAATACTGCTATAGCCTTTGGTTTTATGTACAACGTTAATGCACTACTGTTATAGCCTTTGGTTTTATGTACAACGTTAATTCACTACTGTTATAGCCTTTGGTTTTATGTACAACGTTAATTCAATACTGTTATGGCCTTTTGTTTTTATGGACAATATTAGTTCAGTACTGTTATAGCCTTTGGTTTTATGTACAACGTTAATGCACTATTGTTATAGCCTTTGGTTTTATGTACAATATTAGTTCAATACTGTTATAGCCTTTGGTTTTATGTACAACGTTAATTCAATACTATTATAGCCTTTGGTTTTATGTACAACATTCATTCAAAACTGTTATAGGCTTTGGTTTTATGTACAACGTTAATTCAATATTGTTATAGCCTTTGGTTTCATGTACAACATTAATTCAATACTATTATAGCCTTTGGTTTTATGTACATCATGCTACGATACTTGTTTTAACGTTTGTAAGAAGTCTCAGTGATGTATTTCTAATGGTGGTAACGTTTTTAAGGCATAGATGTTTTTCCGATAAATCATCGTATGCGTTTAAAATTGTCTATAATATGCATTTATTATTATTATTATTATTATTATTATTATTATTATTATTATTATTATTATTACCCTAGTTGGAAAAGCAGGATGCTATAAGCCCAAGGGCTCCAACAGAGTAAAAAATTTTGTATTGTAATTTTAAGTAATGCTCACTGTAGACAGCAATAACAGTATTTTATGAATGCAGTGCATACGGTGATAACGTTAACAACCAGGCCTTCTCCAACATGAGGCACAATACTACGCATATTCTAGTAGCTTTATTCCAGCTATGGTCCAAGTTGTGGAATGATCTCCTAATCGGATAGTTGAATCGGCAGAACTTCAAAAAATTTTTATGTTGAACAAGCTAACATAAGATTTTTTATGGTTTATATATGAAATATGTGGTTTGATATTGTTATTGTTTTAAGAGTATTTTATTTTGATTGTTAATTATTTCTCATATCGTTTATTTATTTCCTTATTTTCCTTTCTTCACTGGGTTATTTTTCCTTTGTAGCCCTTGGGCTTAAAGCATCCCGCTTTTCCAACTAGGGTTGTAGCTCAGCTAGTAATAATGATAATAGTAATAGTGATAATAGTAATGATAATAATAATAATATTTATAGCAGCCTGTTATTATTATTATTAATATTATTATTATTATCATTATTATTATTATTATTATTATTATTATTATTACTAGATATTTAATGGACTTCATTATAGTAATTTTTCTATTGAAATTCTCCGAAATGAGTATAGCTTTTTTTCGGACATCCAGGAAATTCTCCGTAAAAGGGTGTTGTTTTGGTGTTGGGGCTATGATAAAAGCCTATCGATTTTAAGATGAAACGATAACGATAGGTTGGGTAGATACGATAATGGCTGTCAGTGTTGATTGGTGTTTTGGTGACGTTCAGTGGAGTGGCCGTGTTTATTTCGAAAATTCTAGGTTTTTTTTTCCTTTCATTCTAATGGAAATAGGAGACTTCGTCTCTCTCTCTCTCTCTCTCTCTCCTCTCTCTCTCTCTCTCTTGTACTTTCAAGAATACATCCCTTTAGTTACCAGTAAATATTTTTCTTATATATTTGAGGGTGCTTTTTGACTTCGAAGAAAACACCTTATCGTGAAAGATTATGTCTTATAAACGCATATTCGCCCAAAATTATATGAATACCTCGAGGAATACGCCCAAGAGAATGATTGGAACGTAATTAATTAATACAGCCAAATATACATTCGTAATTAACTAATGCAGCCAAATATATATTCGTAATTAATTAATACTGCCAAATATATATTCATATTAATACAGTCAAATACATATTCTTTATCACCAACAGACTCGAAGATTATTAGATTTTTGAGAAGCCTCCACGTCAACTAACCTACGGAGAGAGAGAGAGAGAGAGAGAGAGAGAGAGAGAGAGAGAGAGACCCTTCTGGGCGCGTGCGAGACAAGTTTTGGCTCAAATTGCTCGCCAGATCCGTTTTCTTACATTGTTGGTTGTTGGATTACTTCGAGAGAAAATCGTTTATCGTAAAAATTTTACTTTCACGATGATTCAATATTTGTTCGTTTACAATTTACTATCAGTACCCTGACGTTAATTATACGATATGTATTTCGTTTCTGAGAGAGAGAGAGAGAGAGAGAGAGAGAGAGAGAGAGAGAGCACGTGGCCCGCCGTCTGTTATGTCCCTCCCCCTCCTCCATAGGACCCCCTACGAAGGAACCCCATATACCCTACCATAGATATTCCCCATTCAAACCATTCGACAGTCTTTATTTTGACTAGTTTTTTTGCCCTGTGATTCATACTCAGAGGAGGACTCGTAGATCGAGTAATCAGTCATTTGTTTCGTTTTCCTTTGATAATTTAACCCATTGACAGTTTAGTTCGTAGAGAGAAACACTGTTTCCCCCCCCCCTCGCCAATAATTCTTCTTTACTTTCTGGCATCTGCGCCGTGTGTCCACTTACGAATGCCTTTCCTGACATACTACAACCACATGCCCCCCTGGGTATGAGATGCCCTACTACCCCCTTCGTAAACCATAACACCGAAATCAGCACAGTTTCTGGTTCGCTACTTTTATGCCTTCCCCATTTTATACATTGGGTGTTTTAATGCCAAAGAAATTTTATACAATGTTTTAATGCCAAAGAAATTTTAGACTTTTAATGCCATAGAAATTTTATACATTGCGATGTTTTAATGCCAAAGAAATTTTATACATTGCGTGTTTTAATGCCAAAGATATTTTTTGCATTTAGTGTTTTAATCCCAAAGAAATTTTATACATTGAATGTGTTTATGCCAAAGAAATCAGTAGTGTTTATTTAAAAAGATGGGTAATAACTTCGTTTTACTTTTTTAATATATAAAATACACAGCATGTAATTCAATCCTAATTTAAAAGTCAGGAGTCTTAACATCTTTAATGATGCTTATAACATCTGTATTTCACGAATTGCCCAACTCTCTCTCTCTCTCTCTCTCTCTCTCTCTCTCCACCGATCAAATATGCAAATAACAATCGATTTCTAATGGTTGACAGGGTTAAGGATTGTGATTGTTGACGTTCGGTTTTTTAACCTATAATTTCCATTTTAGTTTTACGCACGCGAAAGCCACGTTATACGCTGTTACCATCCGAAGCAGCCGACAGCTGCGATTGGCTGATAAGGTTGGGGCTCGTGAGTCATACGCCACGAGCCAACGCCGCTGTTCCACACGCGCCTTCGAAAACGGGAAGACAAACTTTTTCGGGTTATTTTAAGGGTGACTTACATAGAAACTTTTTAAGGGTAACCCAACCCATACCTCTTGGTATTTTAAGCTGGGTAATCTAACCCTTACTTTTATTCTACACGATTACCTAACCGTTCTCTTTGTTTTCCTATGGTAACTGAACCATAGCTTAATAGATAATTAAACTATAAGAATTTGAAACTGAAATTAGCTTATGTGGCTTTTGTCATTATTCACTTCATTGTTTATTTATTTACTCTTCATTCATTCATTTGTTTATTAATTTACTTATTCATTCATTCATTCATTTGTTTATTTATTTACTTATTCATTCATTCCTTCATTTGTTTATTTATTTACTAATTCATTCATTAATTTATTTACTTATTTATTTACTTATCCATTCATTCTTATTTTTTTATTTATTCACTTATTCATTCATTCATTCATTTGTTTATTTACTTATTCATTCATTCATTTGCTTATTTATTTACTTACTTATTCATTCATTCATTTATTTGCCTATTTATTTACTTATCCATTCATTCTTATTTGATTATTTATTTACTTATTCATTAATTCATTCATTTGTTTTATTTATTTATTTATTTATTTTACTTATTCATTCACTTATTCATTCATTTATTTGTTTGTTTATTCATTCTTATTTTATTATTTATTTACTTATTAATTCATTTGTTTATTTATTTATTTATTTATTCATTCATTTACTTATTCATTCATTTATTTGTTTGCTTATTTATTTATTTACATATTCATCCATTTATTTGTTTGTTTATTTACTTATTCATTCATTCATTGGTTTACTTACTACCGCATTCAGAGTGTGCGATATCACTTACTATAAATACGACCAAGGCGCCGTAACTTTGGACGGTGGGATGAGACGGGCCCGTGTTATCTGGCCACGCGTCGTAAGCCTAAGCAAATGAATTATTCATGATTGTTGCTACCTATTAGGCACTCCCGAAGTTCCTATCGCTGTGATTAGGTTACGGCGTCAAATTGGATTTACTTGGAATTCGGCTTATACACCGAATTGCATTCTATCAGATAACCCCCCCCCCTTCTCTCTCTCTCTCTCTCTCTCTCTCTCTCTCTCTCTCTCTTAAATCATCAGCGAAAGAATAGAAAGGAGACAAAATCTAACTATAAACGGGTCAATCGCCACCGATTTCAATACCAATCTCTCTCTCTCTCTCTCTCTCTCTCTCTCTCTCTCATTGATATGTCATAAATCAGCGATAGAATAGAAAGGAGACAAAATCTAACTTTATAAACTCGCCACCGATTTCAAAACCAATATAGCTCTCTCTCTCTCTCTCTCTCTCTCTCTCTCTCTCACTGAAACACCAATGTACATATTTTTGTTTAATAGGCGGATACATAAGGTTTCATTAATTCTCTGAACCCGGTATACTTAATTTACTCTAAAGTATTATTTAAAGATTATCCCTTAAATCTTTCATACAATTCCTGAAAATGATGGCTTGAAATTCTAAGCAATAATATTTACAGAGAAAATCCCCTATAAACCTTTGGAAAGAGAAAATGTATTACAACGTCGCTGTGAAACTTGAATATCCGTGAAAGTTGTCAGGCCACATCAGTTTTACTGAAGTCCCCCATTCAACGATCTCCGTTCTCTCTGGTTGTACCAAGTTTAGAGCCAGCCTGATAGCTGCTGCCACCTGGCGGCATCCGCGGGAACTAGCGACGCAAGCAGCTAAATTTAAACTCCATCAATTTGAGAGAACGCACTTTATATAAGTCGCGTTTCTGGGAACTGACTTTTTATCATAATAGCTGTATTAGATGTTTCTGCTGAAAAATAAAGGAACGAGATGGAGGGTCGCTCTACCCGAAGTGACTTTCATTAAAGCTGTATAGGTTTGAGTATCTGAAAGAAAAAGGCAGTTTGACTTTGATGTGCGCGGTGAATAGAGAATGGGAAAAAAAGATGCTTGATTTGAACAGAGGAGCTGTTCATGCACTTCTGTTTGAACTATTTAAGAAGAGGAATATTTTACGAGCGATCGGTAAATCATTATCATTATTTCGTTTTTTATGTAGGCTGTTTTCATAAGGCGAATCCTGTGGGTTAAGATTCGTGGGTGAGATCAATAATTTAAATGCTCTCTCTCTCTCTCTCTCTCTCTCTCTCTCTCTCTCTCTCTCAGAGCGTACAATTCTGTTTTTATGCATACCAAGTGCCCTTATGTCTCTGCGTCTCATACATTCGGGGTCATGGGAGACGTGAATTCCATTCCGAGTTGTCAAGTAGGCTCTAGGAAATTATCATTGTTTTTATTTTTCTTGTACATAGTTTTGTTTATGTAAACTCATTCTTGAAGATGTTTGTACACACGCACACACACACACACACACACACATATATATATATATATATATGTATATATATACATGCATATATATATATATATCATTTGTGTATTAGTTGAATGATTATACATCTGCACATACCGTTTTCAGAACCTAATGTAGATTCAACTTAATTTTTAGTAATATCATAGTTTTGTACACCTGCGTTTGAGGAAGTGAAGATCGAGAGTCGTGTGTTTCATGTTTTAGTTTTATTTTTTTTTTCTTCATCGTTGTCCAAAACAAGTAAGTATACTTGGAATAGATTGTAATAACCTTTTAATTCTTTAGGTAGATGTTGATGACTAGATCAAAATTGAACTTTATACATATGTTGTTTTAACGTAAGAATTAATTAAAAATGATATTTAATTCCGTAAATTAATGTATGTTACACGGAAACATGGTTTTAGTATATTATATATTTACATGAGTAGAATATTTTTTTTTCTTTTTTTTTGATTGATTAAGAAACTTACATCGCACCAGACACTTCGAGGTCAATTATTGTATAGTGAATTAACATTTTCATTTCATCTTTTCTTGTTTATAAATATAGTAAATTAATCTTCTTCAAATAATAAAAGTAAACTTATTTGTTTATATTGAATGAAAGAGAATCCATATTTTAATAACTTCAATCTGATAGCAATACGTTTTTAAATTCTAACCACATATTAGGCTCTGATGTAGTATTCAGCCAGTTATTAGCCTATATTTATGTTGATGGGGGTTTCGGCTAATACATACCAATGATCATTATCTTTGTGCATGTTGTATATTATGCTTCTAATTACTTCGGAGTTGTAATATAAAAAGTCAATTCTCCTAATTTACCCCGAGAGTTAGTGTTAATGAAATATGGCGATTGATTACCGTAGAGTTTTGTACATCAGCTCTCCGCTAATTGGACTCCCCCCCCCCCCTTCCAAGGCTACAGAGGGAGCTCATTGCTATACCATTTGTTTATTTATACATTTTATTATTGTAGTTATATTTACTATTTATTTGCATTATATTGAGTGTTATTTCAGAAAATACTCGCGTTGTTTATAGAATGATTTTTTTAATTATCGCCAAGGCCTAATAGTATCTACTTGAAGGTTTCGCTTGTTCTGGAATGAAACCAAATAATCTTTTATAAACTTCCCTGTGTGGAAATCTGTTGGCATGGCGTTCGAGACACGCCCAAGCTCGATAGTTTTTAGTAGTGTCTGCAACCTCACCATCCTTGTGACCAAGATAATGGGGGGGGGGGCTGTTCGGGAGAGCCTATAGGTGTACCTACTGAGTCATCAGCAGCCATTGCCTGGACCTCCCTGGTCCTAGTTTAGGTGGAGAGGGGTCACGGGCGCTGATCATAGGGTTATATGGTCAGTTTTTAGGGCATTGTCAATTTCGTTTGTATGTGCCATTCACGAGCGACCTTTGAACGGCAAGAATCATAGATGCAAAGATAAAGTTTAATTTTACGATACCAATTACCTGAAGAAAATTAATGAAAACCATACAAAATGTAGTAATAAAAACAACTGCACCATAAAAGGTGGCAGATAAAAAAAAAAAAACCCTTTTTGTAAAATATGTTCATAAAATGCTAAGGTTATAAAAGAAAAAAAAATTACCTTGAAGATAACTAGTTAAAAAACTATAATAGCATCGAAAATACCTGTAAACAAAGCACATGTTCTTTTGAGCAGGAAATAACTTTAGGGGGAAAGTTAATTTGACCATCAGAGCTCGTTGAAGGTCAGTGTAAAAGGTCCAGGGGGTAACGCGTCTCGGAAAGGTCAGATACGTCCCATTTTCAGCCTGCGCTCGAAGGATGTATGGCGGTCGAGCGCATGCGCGGAAAGCAGACTGAATTAACGCACTGATAGTAATTTATCTGTAACGCGAAATTCAACCATATTTTTAATTATGTTGGAAATTGAGAGAGAGAGAGAGAGAGAGAGAGAGAGAGAGAGAGAGAGAATGTGTGCGTTAAATGTAGGAGCAGACTCGCGTATATTAACGCGCTATATTTAGATGGATACTATAAGTGTGTGCGCGCGTATATATATATATATATATATATATCCCCCCCTTTTTGAATGGAGATACTTAACGTTGCGTATCGCCATGATCAGCAGAGCTATACTAGTCATGGCCAAAAAATACTAGGCTTGTTTGCTGTTGGCAATCAGATGAAAATCACCCACCATCACCAGTCCGCACTGGCCAGCGTGGTGATGAACTCTGACCAAAACCGTATACACGAATTGACACATCTGGGGCTTTCGTCCTACAGTGGACTAGAAACGGCTACATTTGTTGTTGTTGTGTGTTAATCTGACTGCATGATTCCTGCCGGATACGTTGTTCGCTGCAACCTCATCATCCTTGTGAGCTAAGGATGGGGCGTTTGGGGGGACCCTATAGGTCTATCTGCCGAGTTATCAGCAGCCATTGCCTGGCCCTCCTTGGTCCTAGCATGGGTGGAGAGGGAGGAGCTTGGGTACTGATCATATGTATATATGGTCAGTCTGTATGGCATTGTCCTGCTTAACAGGACAATGTCACTGTCCCTTGCATCTGCCATTCATGAGCGTCCTTTAAACCCTTAAAAGATGGGGACTGCAGCTGAAGAGGGCGAGGAGATACTGGTAGCTCTTTACCCTGCCGGGCGATGGCATGGCAGACGCGGGAGATTCCCTCTCCTGATCTCTTCTCAGGAAAACCGGGTCTGGGCGGGGTAGAGTAGGTCTTGACATCTTGCAGACCTGTTCTGATGCTGTGGAAAACTGAATGTTATCTTGTAGGTGAGCATTTGTGCAGGCAGTAGATTGTCTCTGGTTGAAGTCATTGACAGACATGCATATATATATATATATATATATATATATATATATATATATATATATATATATATATATATATATACACACACACACGCACAAAACAACAACGACAAATGCGTTCGTTTTATAGTTCACTGCAGGATAAAGGCCTCAGACACGTCCTTATTCATGTCTGGAGTTTTGGCCAGTTTTCACCACAACGCTGGCCAACTGCGGATCGGTGATAATGGATATTTTAGTCTAATAGCTCACAGCAAACCAACCTAGTATGGGTGGCCCTAACTAGTACAGCTTTGCTGATCATGCGATACGCAAATAATTCTACCACGCGAACGCGCATGCTCTCCTGTGCCAATTAAAGCATGATAATTCTTTTAGAACTATGAGGGTAGATAACTATGGTATTGTGCTTGTGTATAATGTCTGGTACTCAAGAAATTGAAGGCACACTTCCTGAAACGTTAAGTGCTTCCCAGTTTGAGATAACCTCTCTCTCTCTCTCTCTCTCTCTCTCTCTCTCTCTCTCTCTCCTCTCTCTCTCTCTCTCTCTTTTTATTTTAATAGATGTTTGGAATATATAGCGTTTGGCGCAGGTGTCATACATATATCTATCCTTCTTATCAGGCCAACGTACATGTGTGTGCTATATACTTCGTGTAGTCACCATAATAACGAATGTTCTACACCCGAATGTAAAAATTAAGTAAACATTCGAATATAAATGCCTTTTGCAATCTTAAAATGTTACGAAAATGGTTTAATATAAAGACACTTTCTGATTTATTCTCTAATTGTTTATATATTTAAAAGAAAATTAAGTATATCGCCTTTTTATTAAAGTAAATTTGGGAATTAATGTATTCGCCATAACAGCTTTATAATATTTCACACATATACTTATTCTACTTTGGCTAGTATGGTGATTATACTTAGCATGGCGTATTGTAATATTTATTTAGGGGTGAATTTGTTTTTAATTCTTTTTACAAATTTGCAAATCTTAATAATAATAATAATAATAATAATAATAATAATAATAATAATAATAGAAATAATAATAATAATGATGGTTATTACCGAAATAAGAGGGGTATTCGTAACTTGAATCATATTGTTTAGTATATTTACTTAATCAAACAATAATCGATTATTTTTTTTATTTATCTGGAATTTTATTCTTAACCCGTATCTATTTACTAAAAAAAATATTGCTCCATATTTGCTTATAATTTGTTATGCAAATATTGACTAGAGGATTTTGTTGGCAAATCTCCCTGGAAGATCCCACGCTGACATAAATCAAATTCTCTAAATTGCAAATTTCCCTTTTTTTCAAATTTGGTTGTCCAGAAATTCCAAAGTTGACCAGTATTTAAGAACCGGTTACGCAAGAAGTTGCGTAATTTTTTCCAGTTGTTCAATCCAGGTCTAATTTTACCAGTTCGCAGAGACTCTTTAGCTATGGTAAGCAACTCTTCTAGGAGGAAGGACACTCCAAAATCAAACCATTGTTCTCTAGTCTTGGGTAGTGCCATAGCCTCTTTGCCATGGATTTCAACTACCTTGGGTTAGAGTTCTCTTGCTTGAGGGTACACTCGGCACACGTATTCTATCTTATTTATCTTCCTCTTGTTTTGTTAAAGTTTTTTTTTAGAATATAGAGGAAATATTCATTTTAATGTTACTGTTCTTGAAATATTTAATTTTCGTAGTTTCCTTTCCTCACTGGGTTATTTTCCCCTGTTGGAGCCCCTGGGCTTATAGCATCCTACTTTTCCAACTAGAGTTGTAGATTAGCAAGTAATAATAATAATAATAATAATAATAATAATGATAATAATAACAACAACAACCAATTGTCTAATATATTGCAAATTTCAATTCTGTTCCGGATCTAGTTCTCCAGTATATTGCAAATCTAGCAGCGTGCATGTCCGGTTACCCTAGAAATAGCAAAATTTTTCCATTGGTCCGGATAAGGCTGTCTTGAATATTGATATTAATTTAGGGTGAATAGTTGATTCTTAAAAAAAAAAAATTTACGATGGAGTATTTAGAAGTCTCCCGGGACTAAATTTCTCTCTCTCTCTCTCTCTCTCTCTCTCTCTCTCTCTCTCTCTCTCCTTTGCTCTTGCTGGTTATACATCGACAGGCTCGCGCTCTCTCTCTCTCTCTCTCTCCTCTCTCCCCTCTCTCTCTCTCTCTCTTAAAACAATTAATCTTTTAAATTATATACACATACACACACACACACACACATATATATATATATATATATATATATATATATATATATATATATATATATATATATATATATAAACTTAATCCTGACTTAATACTTAAAAATAGTAGAACTCTCTCTCTCTCTCTCACTCTCTCTCTCTCTCTCTCTCTCTCTCTCTCTCTGCTAACAAAAATTCCCATGCAACAAACCCTTACTCAATAAAAAATTAAACAGATCCACACCGCCGCCCTTCCCAAGCAGCCCCTCCTTCAGAAATTTTGCCACCGATACCTTAAATCCGGCAGCAGCCGTTGGCGTTGGGATACCAAGTACTGAAGTGTCCCCTACGAGACCTTGAAAGGACAGTATCCACCCCTCACTCGAGAGGAGCCCTTTTTCCGTGGCTTGTATTCTTTTGCCTCTATTGAAAGCTAATATATATGTTATTGAGATGGGTTATATATTATGTAATATTGATTTACCTAAAATACTTATTGCGTTTTGAAATGTGCTGGTCGTTTGTGTCTTGAGAGTTTAAAGGAGACACTACTGTATAGTCCCGTCATCTGCATTGTTTTCTTTTTTGCGTATCGGTTGACCACAATGTTTTTCTATCCTTGTATTTATAGTAATTTTTCAAAAAAAAATACTTTTCTCTTCTAATTCCCTAGTTTATACGGCTAAATATTTTATACTAATGCTGTAAAATATCTCTATCCTCGCCTGTTGTAGTATAGCAGCTGATTGTTCTTTTCCCGTTTTGGCGTTTCTCACTCATAGGCAAATTCG
>NC_090757.1:39826692-39897935 GCF_036898095.1 Palaemon carinicauda | reverse complement strand
AAATTCGCTTGAAGCTTATTTCGTTCTGTTTGTTCGTAAGAATGATATAAACCTTCTTTAGAGAAGTATAACCCCACCATAGTCTTGACGGATTCTATAATGCCATTTCCCTTTTATATTTGGCCCGAAATCATTGCATAGCTTTTGTCTGATTTGGCTGTATCAGGTGCAACAAAATGATCTGCTGTGTGATGTGATAGATTCTGAAGTCGGCGGCGTTTCGCTCCACACCCGGGGCTCTTGTGTCTTAGAGTACCCGAACAAGATTATCTTTCCTCTTTCGTGGCTGCGCGATTTTATAGGTTTTTGTCTGGACGCCAAAAGTTACTTTATTCGTTTTATTTCAAGCTTGATAGTGTTCACAACATTAGGTCATTTTATGTTGAGAACACTGTACCCCAAGTTATCAACTTTTATAAATGTTTTAAACGAAAAACGTTGGGAGTTTGTTGGTTACTTGCCTGGATGACGTCACATTACGTCACCGAAGTGAACGATGATTTTGTTCTTTTTCGTGCGTGAGATTCAAGTGGCTCGTACGCATTCACGCCGATTTTCGTCTCGTTTTAACGTGTTGTGTGTCTGGGTGGATTGATAGATTAATTTATTTTAGTCAGAGAAAATGCTTGGCACTTGAATCCCTCTAAGGAGGCGTTGACAAACGTTAATTCTAAACGTTCCTAGGTCGAGTTGAAGTGAATACAGCTGAAGGTGAGCAGCGGGCGGCGTCTGCAGCTCGCGAGCCCCAGCTCAGTACGTGCGGTTGTCAGAGAATCGATCCTCACGACGAGATATTCAGTGAGCGTAGACCAGAAATATTCCGGGACTGGTAATGCCATAAGCACAAAAAATCGACGATTTCTAAGTCACTGCCATTATTTTGTGTTCACATTCGATTACGGGTACATGTGCAAATATTGGCCGTCGCGTTACAAAGTGTTAAAAGTCCGTTTTATTCCATAATTGCGAAGAAATCCCACAAAATCTCCCGAGCGCTGTGTAGTGAGTCCGTGTACGAACGTTTGTTGGATATATACCTCTGTCTGGATTTCCTTCACTCAGGTGAGAAGCGAGAGAATGAGAGAGAGAGAGGAGGAGCCTGGAGGAGGACTTGACACACAGACAAGGTTATAGGTGTGTGTGTCTAAGCGAAGAGTCAACGTCCTGTGTTTAGCATAAGAAAATTATTCCATTGTTTATCATTCTCTCTGAAGCGACGACCATGGAGCATTGTGCCGGATACATATTCCCTTTACCTTGTGTATGTACAGAGCATAGGATGGACATAGGAGCTATAATGTGAGCTAGTGTAGGAGTGGAAATTTCGCACGGAATTACATTCGTACGCCCCTGGAGCAAGACGAGAGAGAGAGAGAGAGAGAGAGAGAGAGAGAGAGAGAGAGAGAGAGAGAGAGAGAGAGAGAGTTAGGAAGGCTCTCGTATATTAGCGTATTTATAGATCTGTCTCTGTCCCCCACTGTTCCCAAGTAAAACACAAACACACACACATGTACAGCCAAGTAAACACACGTAATCCCCAGGAACAATGAACATTCACTTGCCCTTATTTTGTAGTTAACATCGTGTGATTGCTGGCAAGCAAAGGCGTGTTGTTTTCCATTGTGATACTGGGTGACACAGGTTGCCTCTATACCTGGCACACCTGAATCAATATTCATTTGATACAGCGTATTTTCCCCGGCCAACGCCATCTTAGCAACATAGTGTTTTAAATGGGGAAAGGCAGGTGGAACCTGTTATTTATAAATGCTTGAGATTGTTTGAATTTAAATGTTCGGGGTGTTCATAGGTTCGCCTATATATTTCCACTGGTGTTATTGTTATAATGATCTTGAAATAACACGCTATTTGGGTTTTAAGTTGATAAGTAAAAAAAAAAACATTAGTTAATTTTGGAAGTTACGCTAAATGCAATTTTCTGTGAAAACTCCTGTGAAAAAAAATCTGAAAAAAAAATATTCTGTAAAATAATAAGATAATTTTCTACAATGATCAACTAATTGTCTGTTATTTTGAATAATGAGAGGAATAAAATGCCAGGCACAGCCAAATGCATGCACCCTTTTACCGCGCTGCAGGTCACGTGACTCAGGGCCTAACACGTGTGCTTGTGGATGCATTGTGCATTCGCTGCCTGCATTAGTTTTTTTTTCTTTTCTTTTTAACTAAAGAATGAATGTCTGCACATACGCAATCTGTGACCTTGTGCTTTGCTTCACTTCCATTTAACGAGGCAGGGATTGGTATACATTTTCAAAATGTTAGCACCCAGGAAGTCGTCTACGATTCAGCAGCTAAAGGATGATTGTGACAGTGACGTGTTTATATTTGTGTTGGAGCCACCCTATCGTGAAGAAATTTACCATATATATATATATATATATATATATATATATATATATATATATATATATATATATATATATATATATATATATATCGTGTTTGTGTGCGGGCGCGGGCGCGCGCAGCCACGACCTTAGAAGTTTTATAGTGATTTTCACATTTACGTACGTGAGGTTTGGAATAAATGGCGAAGGAGGCTGATACGGCCGGAGGCGTAGTTAGGCCTATGTTTTGAAACTACGATTTCGGTTAGTGTTTTTTTTTTATTGCGATCTGTTTACCGATGTCTTTGGTTCAGTATCTTCATTCGTGTTTTATGTGGATTACGAATTTGTGATGTTGTCAGTGTTATCGTGATATTGGAGATCTGAAATGTTTTCATTACCATCTTCGTGAGGTCGTAAGTTCTGTTTGTCAGTGACCTAAATAGTCTCTCTCTCTCTCTCTCTCTCTCTCTCTCTCTCTCTCTCTCTCTCTCTCTCTCTCCATCGTATATGAGTGTTGCATTTTATATAATGTTCTAGGCAACTGGATAGTTAGGGTTTATGCTAGAGAAACCATAGTCTATGTTATTTGTATTTTTCATTACATTTGCCTTTTTTCAATTCAGTACACATACACACATATATATATATATATATATATATATATATATATATATATATATATATATATATGTAAATGTATATATATATGTATATATATATATATATATATATATATATATATATGTATATATATATACACACAGTATATTGTGTACCAGTAATAAAATACATGAATAAAATCAATGACCTTGCCTTACATGAGACACTATGAAAGAGTATAACAAACTGCCAGCATGTTTACACCATGTCCAAACAAACACAACAACAGAAAAGTTCGTCCTTACAATTTCTTGTCGAGTCAGCAAACCATTCGCCTTCTTGTTGCTTGGTGAACTATTGTTATAATTTAAAAATAGTTTTTTTTTTTTGTGGTGTTGAAAGGTCGTATGTGTTATTAATAAGTGATTTTTTTTAAGGGTTGATATATTTAGTTTAAATTTCAGTTAAATATATATATATATATAATATATATATATATATATATATATATATATATATATATATATATATATATATATATATATATATATATATATATATGTGTGTGTGTGTGTGTGTGTGTATGTGTGTGTGTACTCCAGTTTGCCCGATTTCTTCAGTTTCTATTTCATCACTGTCCCAGGGTGTCAACACACGTTCATCACCATACTCACTACAGTATCTCTTTTCTCCTTCGATTTTTTTTATTATAATCAGCTACCGACGGAAGTTCTTCGGGGGTCCAGGCTAACCCCTCCCTTCGATTCACCTTCCTGTGTGTCCTTTAGCGCGCTTGAGCGCACGCACCAACACAATGATCGTCATGTAAGAGAAAGACGGAGAGAGTGAAGGACTTTATAGGGTTATATTTCACTCGAGATTGTAAGAAATTTATGGATATGAGTTTTATAAATTGCTTTATTTCTTCCTTACCATCCCCATTCCATCATCATCTTTTCCTTATCCCCATTCTGTATTTAGCAGTGTTAGGAGTGAAAGGAAAAGCGGATTAGTTTTTTAAAAAAAGACCGACTTGGTAACTGTCATGTGCGGGAGGAAGAGAGAGAGAGAGAGAGAGAAAGGAGATTCTCCCTTCTATAATACTCCTCCTTCTCAGCTATTCTTTTTAACGAATTATTTAATTGAATACATCACGGAAATACACAGCTAAGGTGACACAATGAAAGCATCGATGCTATAGTGGATAATTGCCCCAAATTTCACATCGTCGCCGGCGAGGAAGCGTTCGGTAACAAATATTAATAATGATCGAGTTGACCTACTGAAGGTTGATGGCAGCGCTGATACTATTATGCTGCCGCTGCTGTGCTACCACGAATCTCTCTCTCTCCCTTCCTCGCTTCCCCGCTCTGGTTGTGTTGGGCCTAGCAATGCTATGAACACAGGTTCATCGTCCAACACGTATCATATTTTCCAACTAGTTTCTTGCGTGTACACGTCTGCATTTTCTTGTTTAGTTGCAAGTATATCATTCAGATTATGTTGTATCATATTGTTTTCATTTATAAGAAATAGCATACGATTATATAGTTGACTGATGTAGTATATCCCTTGTATGTTACGGCCCATTTTCAAGGAGAGCATATCATGGCGTATTTTAAAAGATAATGAAAGACGGTTATTCTTCTATGCGTCTTTCCCCTGTGGGATATGCATTGCTTCCCCTGGCCTTTTATTAATAAAAAGGTCAAGAATTTTTCCTCCCAGGTAAACAAACCTCTCTTCCCATAGATCTTTTTTACTTGTCACACATAGAAGGGCAATCCGAGTTTCAAACCTACTGGTTATATCCATACCGCCTCCAACTGCGTCGCCCGCTGCTGCCTCCTGTAGGTCAAACCGAAGGTAGATTGGATGGGATCTGGTGTTGCCAAATATACATTTTAAATATATTTTATCCGTTGAGTTTCCTTTTCATTTAGCTTTTTTATATCGCGAAGTTATATTTTATGATACAGTATTATGTATACATAATCTATAAGTCGTACTAAAGACTAATTTCTTATTTAGTATGTCTGTGTGTGTGAGAAATAGGCCTAATGCCTCGCTCCAACCTATTTTTTCTTTAGTTTTCAGTTTTCATCATTGATACAAATATATATATTTTTTAATTGTTCCTATCGTAAAACTTATTTATTTGTGTATTTAATGATTCTCTCTCTCTCTCTCTCTCTCTCTCTCTCTCTCTCTCTCTCTCTCTCTCTCTCTCTCTCTCTCTCTCTCTCAATGTGTCGTAGTACGTGGCAAGATTATATCGTTACAGACGAAATTTCCGTCAGTCCGTTTATGACATTTTGCCTCGTGGCTTCAGACTCGGGGAGTATTGTCTAAATTTTTTGGATTGACGTGACTAGCAATTTAGTTTCTTAATATAGCTTATATAGGTAAATTATTAGGATTTGTATTGTCCCGGGTTTTTCCATTTTCCTATTTCTTTATTACCATTTAATCCCATTTATTTAATTTTTCTGCTTGATTACTCTCGTTACCCATATAGCCTCATTCTTTCTTCCTCCGCCTTCCTAGCCTCTCTATTCTTCTTTTTCCTTTTCGTTTTTGTCCACCATCTGCCGTCCATGGATAATGAATAAAAAAAAAAATTGGCCCATTTTTTTACACTTATTACTCTTATTCCATTTTTTCGGTGGGTCGTGTTCTCGGCCGATATCAATTTTTGTCGAGGTAAGACTACTGAATTTTCTCTTCACTTGGAAAGGTAAATACACGCTCGTTATCACGTAGGCCTATGCTGAAGGTACTCAGAAAGATGGGAAAGGGGGCCCCGGTTGGTGTGGGCTATGGGAGTACATTGCTTCACATGTGTTGCTTATATTTCAGTATTTGTTTTTAAATTATTTCATAAAGGATGTTTTATTTTTTTATAATGTGTATGCATAGAGATCTAGCATTTAGAATGACTGTAACTTACTGCCATAGCCTTTGTACCATGGTCTTCCACTGTCTTGTGGTAGAGTTCTCTTGCTTTAGGGTACACTGGCACACTATTCTCTCTTGTTTCTCTTCCTCTTGTTAATTTGAAGTTTTTATCCTCTTGTTATTTTCAAGTTTTTATAGTTTATATATGAAAGATTTATTTTAATGTTAGTGTTCTTAAATTTCTCTTGTAGTTTTTCCATATTTCCTTCCCTCACTGGGCTATTTTCCCTGTTAGGGCCCTTGGCCTTATAACATTCTGCTTTTCCAACTAGGGTTGTAGCTTAGCAAGTATTGATAATAATTATTATGTAATAAATAGGTGCTGGGCACATGTGTTGGTGTGCTTTTATCCCAAATAAGGAAGAATTCTAAACACACGTTATTTTGATTATGTTATTACTATAGTTATCGAAATTCCTCTCCATTGATACTTATACACCCAAACTTCGTTAACCTAATTTACGCTCGTACCCATGCGACCACTCTTATCTGAAAGCTTATCATGCAGCATAGAGATAACGAGATAACGACGTGTATAGCGTTGGTAGTAGTGTAAGCTTCACATGGGGCTGTTGGTAAATCTCTCTCTCTCTCTCTCTCTCTCTCTCTCTCTCTCTCTCTCTCTCTCTCTCGTGTGTGTGTGTATATATATATATATATATATATATACATAGAAGTATAGACATGTGGTTTAGTCTTGTATGTAGTATGCAAACAGAACACTTGAAACTGAAATACATTATCAGCATCCTACACTTCTCACGCCCTTGGAGCGAAAGGACAGATCAAACCTGACTTCCCATATTACCACCAATGAGGTTTCTCCTCTCTCCCGTCGGAAGAAAAACCTTTTGTCTTCTTCTAAGTGATTTTCCCAGCGGGGAGACAGGGGCTGGTATGATCCACGGGGGTGATATCAACCGCAGGATTTTTATGGGCCTTCGAAGGGCATGACATCTGGAAGCGCCCTTCCATCCATCCGTAGAGTCTTTCCCTCCCTAGGTTGATTAATTGTCGTTGGGACTAGATTAGCCTTGGCACTGTTATGTCATAAGGTCGTAGGTCTAGAGGGATCTTCAGAATAGGCCTATTTTCTGCTTCATCTGTTAAGGGGTGACCCTACTGGTTTACGATATATATATATATATATATATATATATATATATATATATATATATATATATATATATATATGCTTCCTTGCTTGTAATAATGAAGACGCTTCTTAGGCAATTGACTTGCTCGATGGTGTGGCTACTAGTACAGCTCATTTTGGTTTGTCTGTCAAGGACATTGGGTACATGGTTTAATCAACGCCATCTTTTTGTGATGATGTTTCGCAATTTTATTCATTATTGTGATTAAAGCATAACTATATATACATGTATCTATTTGTATATAGGGGTGAGCATATATATATATATATATATATATATATATATATATATATATATATATGTGTGTGTGTGTGTGTGTGTATGTATGTGCGTATGAATGTTTATTTGCATATATGCGTGTACTATAATAAGAGAGAAATAAACAAAAGTTAGGAAACGCTTCTAAATATAGGTCTCTGATGGCAACAGCTGTGCAGAAAGAATGAAGGGGGAGAAAGGAGGAAAAAAAAAACCGTTTCTCAATGAAAGAATCAGTTGGAGCAAACTAGTCTGGGTGGTGGTTACTTTACACGAAGTTCTGTATTTTCGAATTTTACTTAAATGGGTTATTTGTTCATAGAAACTTTACTGACTCCAGTTTCTAAATATATAATTAGCTTTTATGTCATACAATTGATTGAATGTTTCAGTTCTGGTTTTTATGTTTGACTTGACACCTAGTCTACGCCGCCATGTTCTTCACCCCCCCCCCCTCTTTCTCTTCCATCTGCTGAATCGTAATAATTCTCTCTCTCTCTCTCTCTCTCTCTCTCTCTCTCTCTCTCTCTCTCTCTCTCTCTCTCTCTCTCACCTGACCTTGAAACTGGAAGAGGGTGAAAGATGTGGGTGGGTGTGGTGGTATGCGAGAGAGAGAGAGAGAGAGAGAGAGAGAGAGAGAGAGAGAGAGGGGGGGGGGTTGTGATGAGGGCATGGAAGCGGTCATTGACCTAATGTGGAATGCACTAGTGAAGAGGATATTGGAAGAAGGCTGTGGTAAATTGCGTAAATGGAAAGGGGGAAAAAAGCGTAACAACGGAAATAAGTTACACTGATTATAAAATAATTTTACGATTATAATGTTTAAATAATTACGTTCATAGACTTTCCTATGAAAGGAAAAATTTTAAAAGTTCAAGCTTTTTAAATTAACGAAAAAACATATCCTCATTATATTAATGTTAAAAACTAAATATACCTCTCGTCACATTTATACGTTCACTCAAAGTTGAAAGTGACATAATAGAGAGAGGGGGGGTTGTTATCTCCCTTCTTTTTTCTATTTTTTTTCTTGCCCTCCCGTCTCCCCTTACTGGCATCACCTGTTGATTGAGGGGAGGGGTGGTTGAGGAGGGGAGATTTTGAGTGTTTCCAAAAGCCTCTCATCCTAAGGTTTAGTTTGGTCTTGGCTCTATCTTTCACCCTCTTTTTCTCTTCCTCTTCCTTCCTTCCGTCAAGTTTAAAGGGAACTTCCCTTTCTCATTTCGTCTTCCTTTTTTCTTCCCTTTCTTTTATCTTTCTTTATTCTTCCCTTCCTTTTTTCGTCTTCCTTTTTTTCTTCCCTTTTTCTTCTTTCTTTTTTCCTCTTCCTTTTCTCTTCCCTCTTTTGTCATAGGTGGGAGAGAGTGACCCAACCTTCGTCGTTCTCAACCAAAGCTATTATTACGAATCCTTTTAAAATCCGATTCTTTCAATTAAAAAACAGAAGTGTATAAGGGTACATTGGTATAAACACAAATATACATTGTTTTTTTTTTCCTGACTGTTTAAACTTGCAGCGAATGCTTTTTGTGTTGATCAGGCTGACACAAGTCTCCCTTCATAGTTTATATATTGTGACAGATCTATTTTAACGTTGTTACTGATCTTAAAATATATTGTATTCATTATTCATTGCTTCTCATGTATTTTATTTCCTTTCCTCACTGGGCTATTTTTCCCTGTGGGAGCCCTTGAGCTTCTACCGCCATGCTTTTCCAAGTAGTGAAAATAGCCCAGTGAGGAAAGAAAATTATAAGAAAAATTATGAACAATTAAAATGTTTTAAGAACAGCAACATCAAAAGAATCTCCTTTGATGTTGGCATTTATCTATCAGCCTTGCAGTCTATTACTAGAGGAGCTTTTTGTTTAGTATTAATTTAAGTTCTAACATAAAATTCAGTAATTGATTAACGATGCTAATGATGTTACATAACCATAAAAGGAGGTTTTACGCTGAAAGCATTTTAATATCTTGAAATTTTATATCCATATTTATAACCGTCATTTCTCACAACTTTCCCTCTTTTCTTTCCAGACGCCAAGAGGAGAGAAGATGGAACGCCGACAAGCTGGAATGGGTGCCATGATGCCCTTCTTCCCAGGCCCTGGAATGGGTGAGCAGCCCCCTCTGCCCCCTCCAGAAATGCCCCCATTCCCACACATGAGGGAGCGCTTCCCAAATGCCGTTTGGGGAGGGGAGTCTCCGCAAGGACAGTGGCCTCCTCCACCTTTCCATCCTCCAAGCCTAGGCCATCCTCCAATGGTCCATCCCCCACCACCACCACCACCACACCAGTTCAATCAGTTCGAACCAAGGCAACCTATGTTTAATTTCCCTGGGGGTCCTGCAGGTGGAGCAGCGCCCCCTGTCAGTGTACCAGTGTCACAGTACAACAGTCAGTACAATGATCAGTTTACTCCTGGTGGAGATAATGGCAATGGTGGGTATGTCCCACAAGGGCATTTCTCCCCACAGACTCCGCAGACCTCCGTCCCGGGCTTCGCCAATGGCCCAGCGAATGGGTTCCTAAATCAAAGCCCGGGAAACGGGGTAGTGGGGGGTTCGTCCCCCCATCCCCACCGCTACCCAGGATCTAACGATTACCATCAGCAGCAGCAGCAGCAGCAGCAACAACAACAGCAACAGCAGCAGCAGCAGCAGCAACAGCAGCAAGGTGGGATGTTCAAATCACCAATGGCTTCGCCAGCGGTTTCGGCGCCTGAGGCGTCACCAGTGACGGGTGGGTTCACCATGACCACACTCCCGTCACCACACGCTCCGCATACGCCCCATACTGCGGAGCACCCAAACGAGAAGCCTGGGTACCCTCCGCCTCCCACGCAGAATTTACTCGGCTCTAGAGTGACTGCGAGCGGGTACTCGGGTCAAGCCTTAGAGGGAGGCACTGGCTTGCCACAGGGCAGCCCACATGGCTCTGCTAGTGTACAGAGTCGATTAAAAAATATGATAATGTCAAGACAAGGCAACAGCAGCTATCCTGGCGGTGGGATTGATAGTCCGCCCCTCGGAGAGGTGCATTTCTCTGGACATGTAGCAGCTGTCACCAGCGTCTCCAGAGACGAACCTGAGCACATGGAAGAATCTCTCAAAATGGCTCAGAATTTTTTAGCCTATAGGACTACAGAGTCTGGCCCGGGCTCTGTAGTCCATGCCAACACAACTGATGTGAAGGGCGGCGTTGAGACCGCGATGGTCCTCGCCAACTCCTCTTCCTCTACTATATGCAGGAAAGAGGAGATAAGAGACCCTCCTATGGAAGGGGTCTCCGCATCACAAGAAAACCCATCTTCATCATCATCATCAACAACATCTGCAACAGAAATGATGGATGACCTCGAAAATTGTAAGGAACATAGTGTCAAAGTAGAAGAAGAAGAAAGTATGGAAACTGTCGAAGTGAAAAATGAATATGAAGTTAAGACAGAATTTGAAGTTAATGAGCAGCACGGTGATCCACCGAACAGCATAGCTCCCAAACCACCTGATCTATCTAAGGACAGCAACAGCCCCTGTAATGTTCAGGTGCAACAGCAGCAAACAGATGTAGAAATGAGTGAAGTTAATCAACAAAGTGATGCAGGAAAAAAGCAGCTCTCTGTGTATGACTTCCCCGACAGTCCTGATTCTCTACAGAATCGCCAACAGGATTTTCGGTTTGGCAGGGTCAGGGGGACAGGTCCGTGTACGTCACGGCCTGCGTGTGCTAGTGTGCCCAGTGGTGAAACCACCACTGTGCCCATTAGCCAACCCACCCCCGCGGGTCAATCTCAGAACCCTAGGTTGTCATCCTCGCCCACGACGACGACGACGTCGACGGTGGGGATGGTGCAACCCCGACCCCCTGGGCCCCCTGTCCCTGCCAATCTGCCACAGACATCATCATCATTATCATCTCCATCATCATTACCTACTTCATCAACGACAACATCATCATGTACCTCATCGTTGTCAACTTTCAGTTGTTTCACAAACACAACCACCACGACCACCAATTCTCATGCTGCTTCCAGACCAGCCTTTGTTACAACCCCTGCCACGCAGTCCCAAAGTCATCTGCCCCAACAGCAGTTGCAGCAGCACTGGCATCATCAGTCTGTCAATCGCCAACAACAACAACAACAGCTCAGCGTCCAACAATCTTCTCAGAAGGCCTGCTCACAGCAGCCAAAGATTAATAACACTAATAATCTGCTCACTGGTGCTCAACAACAACATATGGTACAACAGAAACAACAACAGCAGATATGTGGTGTCCAGCTGCAGACTAGCGAGCAGCCAAGTCAGAACGCCTCCCCCATGGTAGCTACTGTTGCTGCCTCACAGCAGCAACAGCAACATCACCTTCAGATAAAGCAAGAACCTGCTGATGCACCTGTGATGCAGCAGCCCCAGCGCCTTGACACAACAACAACAACAACGCAAGTGAAGGTTGAGCCAGTATCTTATCCTCCTCTAACGCAAGTGAAGGTTGAGCCTGCACCTTACCCCCCTTCAACGCAAGTGAAGGTTGAGCCTGCACATTACCCCCCTTCAACGCAAGTAAAGGTGGAGCCAGCCCCTTATCCCCCTCCCCAACCTCCTCCGGCCCAAGAGGGTATCGGTGAGGCGGGGATGGGTCAGGATATACCCATCGACTTGGAGGCTCTCCGTCAGCGTCTCCGTCAGAACGAACTGGAGATTCCTCAGTGTTCTTGCCCAGTGCCCCCTGGTAAGTATTGTTCTCCAAAACTAACAGTATTATCCTTTTACGCTTGATGAGCAGATATTCTTTATGGATTAATTATTGATTGTGGGTAGGTTTTAAATACATTTTTAGACATCCAATACTAGTAAATGAGTTTGCAATTTCATTGACTTGGTAAAATATTAACCCATGGTTAGCGCATAAAGAATATCTAACGATAACCCACGCTTTGCTTGCACTAGTTTTTGTTGCTTTTATTTCAATTTACTTTAAATGATAAGGCCCCATTAAATGCATGTTGTTCTGTGCTTAGCTCGTTACCTTTTCATGCTTACGTAACGGTTTCTAAAGGAAGACTTTTATGAACTAGATTTAATATATCTCTTACTTTTTTAGAACCTATATTTATTTTACATTTATTTCTCAAAATTCTAAATTGAACTTCATCTTTTTGAACAAAAATAATAATTGTGTTGATAGTCTTTCAATGACCATGCACAAATTATGCAGTTTCTTAGGCGTACGTGAGTGTTTCTTGAATGAGTTAAATTTATTATTCCAAAATAATTTTATGGAATGCGAGTCGTAACTTGTGATGGAGTATGATTTTCAGTCCTATTTTGATTAAGCATAACTGTTTTTCGTTATGATTTTTTTAGGGGGGAAAGTCTTATAACTCAACCACTCTATAATTTATGATCTTTTCTAAAAGACAGTGTTGGACATCGATTGCAAGTATATCATTGATTGTGAAAAACTTTGAATTTTATCCTCAACTTAATATTTAGACAAAACTTAATATTTAGACAAGCACGATGGGCCTAAATCTAAGCCGTTGGTTCACATAACTGAGATCTTTCAATGGAGCATTGTTGATATTTGAAAAACTGCTTGGTGAACTTTCGGATCTTAGATAACGTTTGCAATATTGCCCTGTGTATTATTGCTAATCTCATAATATCTTGACCCTTATATATTTCTTGTGATTGGCAAAGTAGATTTCACCCCTCCCCCCAAAAAAAATCACCACCCTTCAAATTGAAAATTTATTGATTGCCAATTCTCAACTAGAGATTACGAAAGCTTACCAAAATGTCTGAAGATTGCCCTCACTTGAAAAGTCAATAAAGGCAATACTTCAAAATACCCAACGATATACACCAGCCGAGGAACTCGTCTGAGTTTATTTATATCGGATCACTAGGCCAGCTGGCAAAGTCGAGGCAAAACACGAAATCTCTTGGCACGGGGTTCCCCTACGGTTGGTTGGTTGCTGCAGTACTCATTTGTAACGCTCTCTCTCTCTCTCTCTCTCTCTCTCTCTCTCTCTCTCTCTCTCTCTCTCTCTCTCTCTCTCTCTCAAAAAAAAATCAACCGTGATCATTACACTACAGAGGATGTAAGGGATTTTTCTTAATGCTTTATTCGAATCTATTCCATTTTTAACAGTGCGTGAAAGTCACTCTGTTGTGCATAACATTTTTGGTTGAAATCTCTTGTATGTATCTATATATTTTGTGCATAGACATTTTCCCTGTTGGAGCCCTTGTGCTTATAAGCATCCTGCTTTTCCACCTAGGAAGTAATAATAATGTTAACTGTTTATTTAGCAAATGTGTTTAACACTTCCGTGTGGTAATGCATGGAATACGTCGAAAGAATATTTAAGAATGTTTCCTCATTCGATAAATCTTCAATCCGTCGATTAAGAATAAATTTACATTATAAACGTTTACCCGCAACTCATGGTGATGCTTTTAAAGTGATCAGCGTTTGCAAGGCCCGAAAACATCAAAGATGGCAGCAGCCTTAGGCCGCCAGTGTTTACATGGTGACGTCATGCCGAGTGTATAGATATAGCTCAGCTGCGTTCCTCCTCCCGTTTGCCTCCTCGCAATGAACCAGCGTAAAGCTGAGTTTGCTATTTGGGTCTTGCTATTGATTCCCTAGACGCTTCGCTCCCCCCTCGGACCTCCCTATACATGTACCCCCTCTTCTCCACGTCAGTACTCCTCTCCTCCACGTCAGTCCTCTACCTCCACCACCATCTCCTCCTCCTCCTCCTCCCCGAAGGCCTCACACAAGTCAGTCAGCCAAACCATTCACGCGTTCCGACTTTGCGTTCTTGCAGGTTGACTATGGCTTAAGACTCGAGTTACCATATTAAAAAGTAAGAGATTGGAGGGTCATCTTTTTTTCTGCAGTCCCAATCGGTAATACAAAATTAATGATTTACAATAATGTGTTGTATGGGTGTTTTAAGTGTGTGTATGTGTGTCTGAACATTCAATCCATATAGCTTCATGAGTATGTATGTATCATTTTGTCTCAGCGTTGTATCTTATATCTTGGGTTACGTAAATAAGTATCACCTAGCCTTTGCTGCCTCGAAGCTTTATCGTAGTCATAGTATCACCAGGAAAAAAACACTACAATAACAATTATAACGTGAAATTTTACTTTGAGTCTTGTGACTGATACAAAACTGAAAAATTATGACTTTCAAAGGACAATTTCTCATTAGTTCAAGGAATAATCTTAGCTTGATACACCCACGGAATAGACCGAGGATACACCCAAGGAGGTTAGCTACATACAGGATCCAATAGTTTCAGATCCTATTGTGCGTAGTAGTTTTATCGATATAGAACAGTATGATACGCCCTTCTCGTTGCCTACACAGCGTTGAGAGAGAGAGAGAGAGAGAGAGAGAGAGAGAGAGAGAGAGAGAGAGAGAGAGAGCCAATTCTAGCCTAACTACTGGAGGCCAATCGATAACCTTCCTTCCCTCGCTAACCCAGGAGCCCCGACACGTGATCTCCTAGTTCCAGCTGTCTCAACTTGTGGCAGTGGCTTTGATATTCCTTAGTGAAACTTTAAAGTAAACTATATTTTTATTTTAGGTTTTTTTATCTTGTAATACTGATTGTGAGAACAACATGCGTCCGATTTTATCACTTTTGTAGTCCGTTGCTTATGTTGCAATTATGAACCTTAAGCCATAAGTCAGGTTTATGTTTCGGTCAAAGGCGCGTGCTGAGAGGCACGTGTTAGATGGCCTCTGCAGCCTCTGGTTATTGCCCTATTATCGATCCATCTCTCTCTCTCTCTCTCTCTCTCTCTCTCTCTCTCTCTCTCTCTCTCTCTCTCTCTCTCTCTCTCTCTCTCTCTCTCCAGATATAGTAATTAGCTTGATGAATAACGTACATTAAAAACACCAAAAATAAAAGTAAGATAATCAAAACCTTGTTCAGATCTGTAGACAAAAAAAGTCATGACAATATAAATAACATAAAAAACTGCTTTAATTCGAATGCCCTACAGAAAAAATTTCTTCAACTGTTATCTATTAAAGATAGGAAATTAATATTCTCAACATTCTGGTATTTACAATAAAAATAATGCATTTGATGTTGTTAAACTTTTTTATAAATTTCGATGTCCACGTGTTCGACAACACATGCCGGTCTACTCAACATTGTTTATACTGTTGGATGGCAACACAAGTAATCAATATGATAATGTTGCAAATTTTACCTTGGGAAAAAAAATTATTTCATCACGAATTACAGACGCAGTTGATTGTCAATCAAGATCTTAGAAACAAATATTTGTCCTTTTAAATATTATTTAATCATTCTTCATGACGGCAAATCAATAATGAAACTATTTAAGTTGAAACTTGGAGAAAAAAATCTGTGAATAGTTCGGCACGAAAATCAATATCGAACGGATGTCGATAGCTTGGTAAAACGGGGTTAAGGGTTACCTTAAAGGGGTTAAGGATAAGAGTTTAAAATGTAGCGGGGGGGGGGGGGGGTGCGTGTATGTGGTTTTTTTTTTTTCACTGTGTCGTCATGGTCGAAAATTTTATCATTATGGTTTATTAACTGACCTTTAAGCACAGCACGGTTGTTTATAATAATTATAATCTAATATATGCGCAGACACTTTCTCCGTTTTCTGCGCCCCTCATTTCTACAGAATTTTTATCATGGTGTTTTTTTTATCTTCTCCCAGAAAACTCAAATTTTCTACACTTCAATCACATGACCCAATTATATATTTGGGAATGTTATTCTTTATTTTTTCAATGATAACTGCACATTTTTTGCACATTAAGCTTTCAACTGATAAATACTAACTCATGAAAGTGGATTATTGGGACAATAAGTGAAGAGGAAACAGGAATACTATTGGAATTCACCGTATAGATAAAATAATCTGCAAGTGCATAAATAAATATTCTACTGCTCTACTTTTACCCAGCAATTTTCTTCTGATAATTGGATTGAATAATCAACTTTGTTTTCACAGGTTTGTGATTTTTTTTATTTTAAAGAAATCCACCACCAAAGAAATAGGTCATTAAGTTTCCTTGCATTATTTTATGTCTGATAAATACGTGAATTTCTACAGTTTTCTTGGATACGGGAATTAGATTTCTTAAATATATTTATTTTATCAATTCAAGATTTTAAGATCCATCTGAAAGTTGCAATGTACTGTACCGTACAGAATAAACTGTACCGTACAGAAAACTGTACTGTACCGTACAGAATAACTGTACTGTACCGTACAGAATACTGTACGTACCCAGAATAATTGTACAGAGAACCACAAAAATAAGTCGAAACTGAATCACATACTTGAAAGCGGGGATAGGCCTAAATAAATGGTTGTATGAAATTATAAACGAGTGTGTAAGTGCTGTGTATGCATCATCTACTTACAGTATTACTGTCCTTGCTTGTTTTGCATGTGTTAATTAAGTCTCTGGGCTTTTCCTTTTCTTCTCTCAACCAGATCAGTTTTTCCCTGCTTGCTTGTCTCTTTTAAGTGCTGCAGTTTGTTAATACAGATTGGTGATATTAAGAAGCGTTTGTTTCCCGTGATGAAAGAGAGAAAATAAAAAGGTTTGTTGGTTTTACTGCTTCAGTTCTCTGCAAGTCTTTGGTTTACCTTGAGTTTTTGTTCTATTGTCATGTCCTACCTGCTTGATAGCTTGGTTGCTTGCTGGTTTTTAACTGTTTTTTTATCCTCATATCCTTTGCTATTAGTGGTTATTTCAAGTGTTAAGTAAGATAATGCTGGAAGAATTAATGCCTCAAGTAAATTAATATCTTAATGTAAACTCTTCTGCATTTATCCCTTCAAAAAGTTGCATTACTTTCAATGTGGAATAGGAAAATTTTTTATTTTCAGTTTGTCAAAAGGTTTATTAAGAATATATTATGAATAATCCAAATTATTGCTTTTATTTGAAAAAAACAAAACTCATGAGATACAGTATTTTTTTAGGGAACTTCACTCAGTATCATTGATAAATTTCCCCCTTGACTAATTGTCAAACTTTCTTTCAGGAACCGCAGATCCTGGTCCAATATACAGTCATCTCGGCTCATCATCGACTCTACCGGGTTTACGGCAACAGCTTGAGAAGCAAAGCGGATACACAGGCACTGCTATTAGAATAGAAAAAGTAGTTTACACTGGGAAAGAAGGCAAGACAGATTCCGGATGTCCGCTTGCCAAATGGGTATGTAAGATTTTAGACCAACTCTTTTGACCGTTTACAAGTGAAGAAATTTTTCATCTGTAATTTTGAAATTTTTGAAGCTATAAATTTCTGGGAGTTACAACGTCGTCCATGAATGGCATTAGATAATGTAAGAGCATCATTAATTTTACAGTATTTGTAATGAAGACCAGACAGCATATGTTGCAATGAAAAGCTTTATTGTATTGTATTTAGGTACCGCAACAACAATTCAGTAATATCTCAAATTTTTTGCAGGTAATTCGCCGAGTTAGCCCGGAAGAGAAGATGCTTGCTGTTGTCAAAAGGAGAGGCAAGCACACATGCACAACATCCTGGATAGTTGTGGCAATTGTTGCATGGGAGGGGGTTCCCTTGCCAATTGCAGATGATCTGTACTCCATGCTTGTGTACAAACTGAACAGATACGGAAACCCTACGGAAAGAAGGTGATTATCCGTCTCCTAGTCCTTAAATCTGCTACACAAGTACAATGCACACTTCTCTTGAGATCATTTTAAGCTGCCCGTCTTTTTTTTCTCAATAACTGGTAATTTTTCTTCCTAATAAACTGAAAATGTTGTTTTTGGTGTATATATATATAGTTCCTATACCCTCTCCAGGTCTAAAAATTGTATCTCTTCTTTCACCAGGTGTGGTGTTAATGATGAACGTACTTGCGTTTGTCAAGGATTCAGTCAAGAGACCTGTGGTGCTTCTTATAGTTTTGGCTGCTCGTGGTCTATGTATTACAACATGTGCAAATATGCTCGCAGTAAAACAGCAAGAAAATTCAGACTAACCGATGAGCAAGAGGTAAAGTTGTTTTGTCTTCATAGATTAATATTTTTAAGACTTGAGATATCAACCACTGTAACACATGTAATTTTTATGATTAAGCGTAACTCTATAATGGATAAACTTACAGAAGGATTTGGAAATTAATTTTACTCCGTTACTGTAGTTGAAGGATCCTTCTTAAAGAATTGTAACTACATACAGCATTCATGGCTGACGTTTTTGTTTATTTTTGCAGGAGAGCGACATTGAACATAAATTACAGAGCTTAGCTACAATTTTAGCTCCTCTGTACAAAAGAATGGCACCTAGTTCTTACACCAACCAAACTGCCTTAGAAGATGAGAGTTTAGAGTGCCGTCTTGGCTATGAACATGGACGTCCGTGGGCGGGAGTCACTGCATGTGCGGACTTCTGTGCTCATGCACATAAAGACAACCACAACATGAACAACGGTTGCACAGTTGTGGCCACCTTGACAAAACACAGAGGATATGCAAAACCAGATGATGAACAACTACATGTCCTACCATTGTACGTGCTAGATCCAACAGATGAAAAGGGGACCTATGATGGATACCAAAAAAAGATTCAGTCTGGTGCTCTGGAGGTGCTTAATAAGTAAGTATATTACATAACTTGAAGATGTTAATTGCTGTTGAGAATCATACACTTTTATCTACGTCCTGGTCATGCCAGATGCATTCTTAAAGTCCTAGAGTTTCATTCTTAAGTTTATAGTTATTCACTTTATTTTGTGGTATATAATGTAGCCTAGAAGAAATAGATTTAGTAAAGATATTTTACTAATGATTGATGTCTTTGCAGATATCCATGTGAAATTCGCCTTCGAACTGTACCACTTCTGTCATGTCGAGCAAGAAATCTTTTGGCGCGAGGACTTCCCATCCCAAAGCGTGGAAGAGGCAGAGGAAAAGCGAAAGGAAGAGATATTGGAAGACGGCAGCAAGTCAATGGAATCAACAAAAATCCGGTACCACCCGTGGAATTAAATGATTTGTTCGGGCTGAATATGGATTCAGTGCTTAGTAGCATAGACTTCAGTGATCCTGATGATGTACTTAACCATTATGGACTTAATGGTTCTGATTACGGATGGCTTTTAGATGTTGGCCCAGACAATGATTTAGGACTTTTATGTGATATAGACTCAATAATTTCAAGTAAAGATGATAGTACAAGCAGTGATGATGTTGCATCTTCCAGTAACTCTGTAGCCGATAATTGTTACAATGATAGCCAGAAGAATGTTGGGAATTTGGCAGCTTCAGAAAGTCACTTAAACCAAAGAGAAATTGCACCTGTTCAAACTTCAGCATCTAATGAATCTCAGTTAACCCCTATTGTTCCTCCTACCAGTCAAATGGGAAGTTCACCAAAAACTGTGTCTGGCCCGAGTGCCTCTCCAACAGTACAAGGATTCCCTCATGTTCCAGCTTTAATGCCTCCTCCTCAGTCACCAGCCCCAAAGAGACCCTTTTCCCCACAGTCATGTAGCTCTCCAATGTCTTCTCGTTCTACGACCCCAATTCTCCCTCTTCAGTCGGGTAGTCCAACAGTATCGCCTCTTCCCTCCCCAGTTGTACGTTCAGCACCACAGCAAACGAGTCCTTGTCATTCTCCTTTAGGATCTCCTTCACTGAAAATGAATCCTCCTTCATCAGCTAGTCCTTGTTCCTCCCCTCTTCCTTCACCATTTGCAAGCTCATTTACCCCACCTGGTCCCGCCCAGGTTTCCAGTCCTAGCTCTTCTCCTTTGCCGGGTGCAAGTAGCTCAACTCCCTCAATTCCAGCTCAGTCCCCACAAGGATGCCAACCACCATTAGCATCACCCTTTGGAGGACCTGCTGGAACATTACAGTCATCCCCTTTTGGTCCAAGCTGTTCTGTAAGCATGCCACTCACTCCTGTATCATCCCCAGTTCAAAGTAACCAAGGAACTGCCAATTCTCAACATTCCCAGTCTATCAGTCAGTATCAGATGTGTACAAATTCTATGGAAAGCCAAAGCCAAAACTTCTGTAAGTCACAAAATGATAAACTTCAGTCCCACCTCCCCAACTCTTCACAAATTAATCCCTCCGTTACTTGTAGTTTGCAACAGACGATGCAAAATGGTTTCAATCCATCTCCGCAAATGCACTACAGAAGTACAAATCAATTTAGTAGGGGACCAAATATGCAAGAAGAAATGCCTTTCCATCAAGATAGGTTGCAGAGTGACCCTTTCTCCAATTTAATGAGCTACACAAATAATAATAGCAATGAAGTTCCATGTAGTCAGCCAAAAGAACCTGAAACTGTAATCAGATATAGTGACAACATTGAGAATTTTCATGATCCAGATATTGGCGGCGTAGCCATTGCTCTGACACACGGTTCGGTGCTATTTGAATGTGCCAAACATGAATTACACGCCACGACTGCACTAAAAAATCCTAATAGACGTGATCCCAAGAGAATTAGTCTCGTGTTTTATCAGCACAAGAACCTCATCTATAGAAACCATGGATGGGAAAGGTTTGAAGAGAAGATGGAAAAGAAGCGGAGTGAAGAGGAGAGGCTGATAAAAGAGGGGAAACTGGAGCCTTCACCTAGAAAGAAGAAGAAGATGATGAAGGAAGGTTTTGTCTTCCCCGAAGAGAAGATGATAAACATTGAGCCGGAATTCCAAAGGATGAATGGGTTAGCCAGTATGAAGCTAGAGGCAGGAATTAATCCCGTTCTTAGTGAAGGACATGGTATCGGAAACAGGCTAGGCCACCCACAAGGTCATCTTGTGGATAAAAAGCCAGCTATTGTTGATCCCCATGCTGATCTCAAGAACTTTAAGCATCCTGATTTGAAATCCCCTCCCATAAGTTACGGTAATTATCCTAGGCCTTTACATCCTTCGTTAGATACCCCACGTCCTTATAGTCCTTGTAAAAAGTATATTGTTTCGCCCCAAAGACCCGCCTATTCCTTGGCTTCTTCTCCTCCTAATGTTATGCTTTCCATGGCTCCAACACTTAATCCTCGCCACCAAAAACCTAGACCAACTCCTGACCATACATATTCAATCGGGCACCCTCACGGTGGATTTTACGGAGAGCATTGCCGGCCTCCGTTCAATCCTGTCATGCAAGAGTTCAATCCTTATAATTCCATGCCCCATCCTGCAGCACAACCTCATCAACTTCCAGGTCATCACCAGCAGCGAAACTTTCCCAGTCAGTATCCCCATCATCATGGTCTCATGCCAGGCTCATATGGTAGCGCAAATCACCCCAGTAATCAAGTGCATCATTCTCAAAACAACATGATGCATAGCCCTTATGGCACACCAATGCACAGTCCACAGAATATGGTGAGTCCGCGTGGTGCAACCGTGCTTAGCCCACATGATAATTCAATGCATAGTCCTTGCAGTAATCCACATCAAAGTCCTCATAGTAATTCATTGCAAAGTCCACATAGTCATCTGCATCATAGTCCTCAAGGCAATCCTTTACATAGTCCTCTTAGCAACTCATTACAATGTTCCTATGGTAATTCAGTGCATAGTTCACATGCAAATGTAATGCAAAGTCCCCATGGCAGTATAATGAATAGCCCTCACAGTAATCCAATGCAGAGCCCTCATGGAACTCCTATACACAGTCCTCATGCCAACAGCATGCTTAGTCCTCACGGAAACATATTAAGTCCGCAGAACAGTTACATGTTAAGTCCACCAGGAAACCCACCTAATACATCTTTGCCAAGTCCACAGACAAATATGCATAGTCCACTTGGGACTGCGTGTATGTTAAGTCCAAATGTAAGCACGCATAGTACATCTGCGTTAAGTCCTCGGGCAAATCCTCATAACATGTGCATGCAAAGTCAGCATTCTAATCCTCTTGTATCAATGGCAAATATGCAGAGTCCTTCAATGGTAGGCTCTCTTGTAAATACACAAAGCACTTGTTTCCCCCTTCAACAAGGACACCAACCAACACCCTCTTCAAATACATTTACAAATGTGCAAAACATCAGTATGCCAAATCAGCAGTCCACTCAACTCGGTAACAACATGTTGAGTCCAAATTCTAGTTCAACTTGTACCTCTTTACCAAATGCCAACGTGAGTCCGCAAGGTTCTTGCATGATAAATACAAAATCAACCATGCTTTCAAAGCAGAATAATTGTATAGTTAATTCTCAGATGACCCAACATGCATCCATGGCAAAACCTGTTGTAAGTATTCATAACTCATCTAACATTAATTCATGCAATACATCTGTCCAAAGTCCGCAGGCAAGTCCATGTGACAATTCTATGCCAAGTCCAGCTGTTGATCAAAGTAAATCCATAACCAGTTCAGCAAAATCAACTTCACAGTCTGATGCGAGTGAGAGTTGTGAGTCTGTGACTAAACCCCCTGTAGGTAACCTTCATCAATCAGAAAATTCTTCACAAATGACACAACCATCGAAAGGCTCCATTACCTTACAGAATGCATGTATGCCGGGGGCTAATTTCAGTACACAAAATGTTCCTTCATCTGATGTTTCATCAAATCTACATAGCATGGCTATGCCAGGACATCACATAAACACTAATGTGCCTGATTCAAATGTTCCTGTAAACCACCACAACATGCCTGTTCTTGGTCAAAATCAAGGCTACCCTAATCCCCAAGTTCCCCAACCCTCTTATGGTTTAACGCCTCCTTACAGCCCTGGTCCCCACGGCGCTCTAGCACAAGGAACTCCTCTTCCTAGCTTCAATAATGGCCCCAGTAACTATACTCAGCTGGCGCCTAGAGGGCCTCCAACCCACTCGACTTCCACGTGGTCAGAGATGCGATATGCTCCGCCATTTAGAGTGTCTGGACCCTACAGTGAATGGTCAGGGAATTAGAGGATGAGGTCCAGCTATTCCCAGGGAAACGAGGGTGAGGTCCAGGTGTTCCCAGGGAATTGTGGATGAGGTCCAGTTATTCCCACTTATTGTTATTCTTCTTGGTTCTTGCTGTTACCATGTTACTTTTCAAATGCCGTATAACTTTAATGTTTGGCTGTGAGCTGGCTATAGAAGCTCAAAATGTGGTAGCTGCAGCGTAACTGGTCACAAAGAGTGAAGACTTACTTTCTATTCAGATTTAGCACTAGTCGATATTTATTTATTGTGGCTAAATGACACTTTGTTCTTTGGAGAAACGATATGATTGTACAGTATGTAAACTCTTTGCCATATCACAAGCCATTACTTGTGGAATGATCTCATGTGAGTGAAAGATGTCTTGTAGAACTTTTTGGTGACAATTCTCATTTTTTCATTGAGGAAACAGATGTATAGTTGTAAGGTAGTCTTACCACAAAAGTGTCGCTTCTTAGATGGCTTATTTATAATTTTCTTGTAAATAGTATGCAAACTTTTTAGTTTTTTAATGTAAGGATTTCTATTTACTGATAATTGAATTTTAAAAAAAAGATACAATACAAAGTCAATTGTTTTCGAATTGAAGATGTTGAAGCTGATTAATAAGACGTGATGTCTGTCTGTTTTTCTGGTGATCTTTAATACTCAGAAGTGTTCTATTTATGGTGTGGGGAATAATCAGATGATTGCTCAAATGATTCTCCATTAACAATTGAATTTTATTTTTTGGACATATACAGCACTAAGCCAAGATGATTACTAGTCTATGCAAGGCATTTTTAAGAAATTTAGCATTGTACTTTATTTTTTTCCTTAGGATAATTATTACTAACATATTTTTGGCCAAAAGTAAGGCCTCGATATAATGTTATTGTTTTAGGGACATATAAGGACATGATCACCGAGTACATAGCTTACAAAAGTACGCCCATTCAGATTCTCACATCTTATCTCAAAAAGCCATATTAAAGCAGTTGTGAACACTTCCCCCAAAGCCCCCAAAAAGAAGATTTAATTGCATCAGATGGGTAAATTCTAGGCCCAGCGATGTCACACATTGTTGCATGAATTGATAATGTTGAAAGTCAATCTAGAAAATAATCTTATATTTTCTCATTGTTATTTATTATCATGATTATTTTATTATTATCATTATTAATTGATAAGTTCATTATAAGTAATTTGCAACAAAAAAAGTAACATGTCTGGGCCTCCAACAAGTAACATTTTTAGACTTAAGTTGCCAGTGGGCATAATTTCAATGGAGCCCTCCACATTGAATGCAGCAAGAGTGGTCTCTTCCAGCAGTGGAATTGTGGGGAGTTGAATGTTGTAAAAAAAAATTCACAAAGTTGTTTGCTTTACTTTAGTTTTAAGTGCTCCAAAAAGTGTTGATTTTTTTTCTGTAATTGTAAATAAGGTTCACTGAAAAGTTTTCCTTATGTTGATCTCCAGCAATTGTAGCTGCGTTTTACTTTCTCTCTTTTTTTTTTATATTTTACGTAAGGACTTTTGTATTATATTGTAATGTCACCTCTTTAATGATAATTGTAAGCTGTTGTTATATTTTGATCCTTTAGAACATGAAGGAAGCCTTGTAGGACATTATTTAATATAACTATTACTTTATTTAAAATGACTTGATTTTTTTATATCTATTTTATGTTGTCATTGTGTTCTTCTTCTGTGCTCCCACAAATCTGATGCTGGAGTCTCCTCCGCTTGCTACATTTGCCTCTGTCGCCTTACTGTCGCCATCTCATGTACAAATAATGTTTTGTGCAGTCTACTTCTCTCTTTACTTTTTCTATTAATTCTTGACAATTGAGGTGCACTAGTTCATAATCACCCTTTATAAATAAAAAAAAAAGTTGTAAATTTTTGGATATCATATCCCTGTGCTACTTGCAAAGAAGAATGAAAAAAAAAAACTAATAAGCTTGAGAATCTTTTTGTATTTTTACATGCATTTTGATACTTTTATTGACGGCAAAAGTGAAGTATTGTTTCGTAGCAGTACCTATGATAAGCGGGATGTAGAGAGGGGTCGGGGTGGACCCACTGGAATGAGCTCTGTTGATGACGTCATGTATTTTTCATCCTACTACGTTTTACGAAGTGGCATTGTGATCTCTAGGCAGAAATAGTGCTTTCATTGAAGCTTCATTTCCGGGTGTTTTCACGTTCTGAAAGTGTATAATTAAATTAGTAACAGTTCCAAAAAGATATAAATTTAAACGCTGGGAAAATTCACCACTGTCCATTTTATGACAGAAGTCGCAGCTTGAAGGCACATATTCTTTTACAGTGTTTATGAAAGTTATCGCAATGTTATGTTTTGCCTGAAGTTGCACATCTGGTCATATTGCATCATTGCCACTGCTGCCTTTCTTCCTGGTGCCCTAATGTAGTAAGTAAATAAACGCTTGATTGTCGGATAAGTCGTGACGCTGGATTACAAAGTACAAATTAAAAACCCACCCTTCGTCCGTGTTAGAAGGGCACTCCTCTTTACACCCCGCCGGCTTAGTTGAGATCTCCTTACGGAAAAAACAACTGGTTTCTGTCTGTCTTGTCTGTCTCTTTCCTGGTCTGAAAATCTCTCTCATTGTTCAATTATTGTTTTTTCTATCTCGATACCTAGTCAGATGTCTGTCACAGATAACCCCAGTCGTGTGATTATTGATGCATCCCATTTGCCTTAGGCGAGATGTATTTTTGTGACACTAGAAAAGGGATTTTGTATAAAAAACCCTAAAGTATTTAAGACTATTTTTCTTATTTCATGCTGACATTAGGGACAAAAAAGATGATGTTTGTGTTGTGCTCTTTGTAAAGTTAAACTAAATACTATATATTTTTTAAATAATGGTGGATTTAGATATATTGTTTAGCTAGCAAGACAAATTGTAGGAAAAATATTGTTACCTATAAGAATTTGATATTCATGATTAATTGTACCGTGTTAACTGTACAATGTCCCTGATGTTAACCAGTTTTAGGACTTGGTCAAAACCAAGTAGACGATTGTACAAATGTAAGTTTATTTCCTATTCTGTTGTCACAGAAACACAATTTTTAATGACCAAGATATCAATTTCATATCCTTGCAGCTTTTTGTAATTTCTTGGGGTTTTATGTGACGGGACAGACAATTCTCTTGTTTAATATCTTTAAACCACTCATTAATTCTCCCACTCCAGTGTCCCTCTAAAATGACCATAGATAACAAAGTCGGAACTTGAATTCAAGGCATTGAGATAACGAATGATGATGGCAGTGTTACTGAATAGCTGATAAAGTCTCATGCTTGTACATATAATTATCTTTAAGGTAGCCAACAGTTATTACTGTGAAGGATTGAACAATTATGAATCTTGTTAGGGGTTACTATGAGGCCGAGTTCTCTTACCAAATGTAACACACGAGAGAAAGGAGTTATGGTATTTCTGTACAAGGTTAATGATTGTTGATTGTGTCACTAATTACGAATAATGATTATAATCAATGTGCCGATAGATATGCTCTTTTGCCCTTTGCTGATAATTATGTTCTGTTTAGATGCAATAATATATAAAATTGTTTGTGCCGTTTGTCAGACACATCCGCTGTTCGTTTCTTACCATATTGAGGTAGTCCACAACGGCAAAGAATTTTGTAAGAATTTCCACTTCTCTGCTTCCTTCAAGAAAAGGGATGCCTTAGCATTGATAGAGTGTTATTCATACAGAATTCCTGTGGCACATATGACGATGCAAACTCTGGACCCGTCATTAGTTTCAGTAAAACCTCAGAGAGTTTTTCTCCATCTCACACTAAACCTGCCCGTCAAGGGAAAAACGAATGGGATTTACTGAAATTCAAACCCCGGTTCAGTTCAGTTGAATTTGTCATGCGTTTGTGGACCAGCCCTGTACAATAGTACCGCATGGTCCCCACACGTGACCTGCGGAGCCCCACCAGGTACCCCCCTAAAATGGACTGTGGCTAAGAGGCTGGTCATGGATAGGTACTGGCAAGGTAATGGTATGGAGGATATGGTACCAGCAGCCATGAATGCCTCGCATCGCAGGGCAATGAGTGCTCCTTTTTTTATAAAGAAGAGGTCGTGAAATGGTTTTTGGAATTTTAGATGAAGCAGATATTCTGTAAATACGATAGAACTCAGCCTTGTTTAAAGTGTCCGGAAACTATCGCATTGCCTTGCACCACATGAAGAATGTTTTTCCTTGTTGACTGTTGCATAGGTTATTGTGCCAACATATTTGGGTCTCTCCGCTGATTTACCTGATAATCAAAGCTAGCAGATGCCTATAGATATTTTTACCCTGTTTAAACAAACCAGATTGTTATTCATGACCTGAAATCTGTAATCTTAAAGAAGTGAATCTCACAGAGGACCCAATCACTACTTTCCTGGGCTGCGGTGCATTGATGGTTGCGATAGAGTTAGTTCACTAGAGTAGACCAAACGTAGGTGGAACATGTATCAATAATTATGCTGTCTATGTTCTCATCCTTAATAAATGATCAAAACAAGTTCTATTGGAATTATTGAATTTTGCCTTTGCATTCATAAACATTGCCAAGCGTAAGGAATAGTATTTTCAGTATGTAGCAGTCTCATCTGTTTAGAAGTACTAGCTGCCCCCTTACCGTACTGTGGGAGGATTGTACATTTTGAAGATACCATTAGAATACTGCTGGATTCCCATAATGTTGAATTACAGGATGCTGTAAACGTATACACTACAGGAGAGCTCAACTTGTCCCAGAATGGGGAGCATGAAGTTGTTCAGAGAAAAGCATTTTCAAATGAAATTCAATGCACAGTTAAAGAAAAAGTTCCAGGTTTCTTGGTCATTTCCTCTATCCTTACAGTTACCCCCAACCCCCTTTAACTTCATCTATCTTTGTTTACTCTTTTGGGCAGAAACTGATATGCACAATGTTTATGGTTGATTTTCCAACGAGAAAACTTTCCATGTATGTATGTTATTGTTGGTGATGACATTGCTTAACAAAGGCAAGAATAAGATTTCACCAGAGTAACACGTAAGGATGTGATTAATCACTGAGCTTAGAAGAAAAGGGTTAAACCATGGTACTGATCATTACCTGTTGTTGCCAATTATCGTGGGATGAAATTATAATGTATATCTTGCCAGAATCCAGCACTGCCATTTCATTTACTCTCTGAATTTGTACATGAAATATTTATTTTATATCTTTTACAAGCTATTTGCATGGAACTAATTTAAACTTTTGGAATCCTGTGCTGGTGTCATTTCGTTTAATCTCAAAGATTTTGAACAGAGAATAAACACCTTTAAATGATGAGTAAACTATGGAAAAATAGTGAGTAAATGAGGATGGAGTTAAATGCTTGAGTGACATATGAAACATTGGTTTTGAAAGCTTCACTGGAATTTGCTATAGAAGTCTCCAAGGGTTTAAATAATTGCTTTTCGACCAGAGAAGCAAAGTCAATCATGGTGAATTTATATCCATTACAATATAATGAATTCATTCAAAATGTTATTGTTAAATATAAGGTGAGGAAAGATGGTAAGTTGTAACTCAGTCATTCAGTAAGATTATTTGAAAACATCAGGTTTAACAATAAGTTAGGTAAAGCTGGATATACTATACTTTGAAGTCGACAAATAATGAAAATTATAATATTGTAAGTGGTAGTTTTGTTCATAATGTCCAATATACTACAAAGAAAAGTAAGAGGACTAAACAAACTGGTTATCTGTGACCAATTTGCACGGAAAAAAAAAAAAACTTTGGCTCGCTACAGGAGTAACGAGATGTGTTTTTTTAGAGTATACAGTAGATATTTCAAGAATCATACGACAGGCCATTATTTTTAGGCCTATTAGCTAAGCTACAATCCTAGTTGGAAAAGCAAGATGCTATAAATCCACTAGCTAAGCTACTCCCTAGTTGGAAAAGCAGGTTTCTATAAGTCTACTATCTAATCTACAACCCCAGGTAGGAAAGCAAGATGCTATAAGTCCACTAGCTAAGCTACAACCCTAGTTGGAAAAACAGGATGCTATAAGTCTACTATCTAATCTACAACCCCAGGTAGGAAAGCAAGATGCTATAAGTCCACTAGCTAAGCTACAATCCTAGTTGGAAAAGAAAGATGCTATAAATCCACTAGCTAAACTACTCCCTAGTTGGAAAAGCAGGTTGCTATAAGTCTACTATCTAATCTACAACCCCAGGTAGGAAAGCAAGATGCTATAAGTCCACTAGCTAAGCTACAACCCTAGTTGGAAAAGCAGGATGCTATAAGTCCACTAGCTAAGCTACAACCCTAGTTGGAAAAGCAGGATGCTATAAGTCCACTAGCTAAGCTACAACCCTAGTTGGAAAAGCAGGATGCTATAAGTCCACTAGCTAAGCTACAACCCTAGTTGGAAAAGCAGGATGCTATAAGTCCACTAGCTAAGCTAAAACTCTAGTTGGAAAAGCAGGATGCTATAAGTCTACTATCTAATCTACAACCCCAGGTAGGAAAGCAAGATGCTATAAGTCCACTAGCTAAGCTACAACCCTGGTTGGAAAAGCAGGATGCTATAAGTCCACTAGCTAAGCTACAACCCTAGTTGGAAAAGCAGGATGCTATAAGTCCACTAGCTAAGCTACAACCCTAGTTGGAAAAGCAGGATGCTATGTCCACTAGCTAAGCTACAACCCTAGTTAGAAAAGAACTGACAACATTAAAATACTTATATATAAACTATATTACTACTACTACTACTACTACTAACCAAGCTACAATCTTAGTTGGAAAAGCAAAATGCTGTAAGCCCAAGGGCTGACTTATGTCAGCCTGTGCAACATAAAAAAAACATTTTCTGCATATTAGGACTTACGTCAAATCCACATTATCATAACACTTAGAAAACAAGAAAGTTCACACTACCTAAAAGACGTTAAATCATCAGGCCCTATATCAAGTGGAAATTTAATGTACAATCATGGGCTGCATATTTAACAGCTCTAAATCTACGGCCACCCACAGTCGAGGTGCATCATCGGCTCCCAATAACTTCAAACCAAACTGTAACTAGTCCTGTGTCAATACGATTGGTTCACTTGTAGAAAATATCTCAAGCACTTTGTACATCCAGTTATGGTGACGCGTCATTGCATAATAAAGTATACGTTAATTATTTTGTCTTAAATATTTCTCAACAAAACAGTATGGAAAAGATAGATGCATACTAGGCTGCAGTATTTATTTGCTCATGCAGGCAAATTACTATTCAATAACACACCTAATCTGAGATTTATGTTAAGTGTTAATATTCAGCTGATTATCCAATTCAAGAATTTTCCCTGTTGTGTAACTCTGAATAGCCTCCTCGACCCTAGCAACTCGTACGGGATGGGCGCTTGTCCAAATTCATTTGAAATTCCTCAACGGCAGGGTTTTTATTCAAGTTGCACTTTGGTGCTGAATGGGCTCCCAGACCCCAGTGCTTGTAAAATGAAGTTTCTTAATATAATGAAGGTAAAATATACATATATATCTTACACTCTACACTCTACTGTACATTATCTGTAGAATTGACTTGTTTATCTTAAACGATCGTTATCAAAAATTATGGAACGACTGGAACACCGCTTCTTGAAGACGACGACGGAGACTTGACAGCATTTTTGCCGGTGTTCTGAAGCGGAGCAGACGTACTCTGTGAGTAAAGGTGAGTACTGTATTGGCCTATGGCGAATAACGAAAGTTGTAGGCCTATACGGAAGTCGGTGTTATTTTTTTTTATAGTAGGAATACCATTGTTGATTCAAGAAGGTTAATCGAGTGAAATGTGAAGTAATTTAAATCGGCAACGAAGTGTCTGCAGCATTGGTTTTTAAGACGGCTATATTTTTTTTTCCTGATTGGACATTGGTTTTTCGGGTTTGTTTACGTACAAATAGTTATTGAAACTATTTAAATTTATTAAAAACGCAAGGTTATGTTGACTTTGTAAATAGTTAATTCGCCAATAACCTCTCGGTGCTGTAATTGCAGTTAAGGGTGCCCATTGGGCAAGGGTCTGTCCATGCTAGGCCAATGTTAATTTTATTTAGTTTTGAGTCGACGAAGCCAGTCTGATATCAATGTTCCATCTTGCATTTGTTGATAAGTCAACTTTTACCTTTAATTTGAAAGATTTTTTTACTCCAGTATGATTAAACCTCATTGTTGCGCAAATTTAAACGAGAATGTCTTGGATCATAATTTATTTTGATTTTACGATCATTTTTTATGGTCCTCATTGTCACAGCAAAATGTCTGGGTAAGGATATATAACATGCAACCAAATCATCATGTTTTTCTCTAAAAGCTTTAGTCAATTTCTGATGTAGGCTACTCGGGAATATGCTAACTATAGGCTACTTAGGAAGTGCTTTTGTTCTATTACAAAATCTAAGAGCTCCCGGTGACAGGTGTAATGAATAGTTTAAGATTACTAGACATCTAGATCTGTGAGAATTGCTATGTTTTATAGTGTTTAGTCAAAATTATTATAAAGACAAAACTCCGGCTATTTTATAAACAGTAGCTCTTTGAATTTTCCGTAAATTCATCGGTGAAAATAAGTTTGTATTGGGTAGTGCTTGAGCTAAACTACCCAAATCCCCCGAATGCTATCGTGTTACCAACGCTACTTATTGTTATAAAAGACTATTATGCGAATTCCACGTCCATAGTCTGTATCAAATCAAATTTGCATTCTCATAAAGCGAAAAATAAGATGTAAATGTTATGCATAAACTATGATAATAAGTAAAGCAAGTAATCACTTTCCTTTTTTTATACGAAACGCCCTTTCTATAAAAGATAGCTAATTATCTGGCATTAGAATTTAACAGACATGTGCATAGTATTTCTCAAAATGTAATTTGAAAAGTGAATTCCTCGAGAAATGTATTAACAAGGTCAGATGCACAATGCTAAGTGGTCGGTATAGATGTTAAAGCTTCAGGTTGACGTGATGGTTCCAGTTGATAAAATTTTGATAAAGTATTTTTTCTTTTAAACGTGATATATTTTCTTGCTCTACCTGGAGTACATGTACGGCAAATTTTAGTGGATAAATATGAGACGATATACTAGCGGTAGCTGAAACAAGGCTTGATGCAATTACACATTTTTAGAGAGCGTAATGGCCAATGGGTCCCCCGCGCTTGGCCGTAAGATCCAAATTTATAACTGCAATCTTTAATCGGCAAAGAAATTAGATCATGGAGAAGTATTTAGGGCTCTTTGAGTCGTTCTCATCATGAAATAGTAGAATATAACTCCGTCTCTGGTAACAATATCAGCAAATCATGCAGTTACCTTGAGTGACTTGTGGAATAGACCCAATTGTTAACGATGTCGATTGGCCATTAATGTAACCAATAATAGTGAGGGAAATGTTTGTATTTCTATTTTAGAGAAATTTTGGTTGAAACCCAGGTTTATTAAAAAATACTCCATTAACGATGTGACTTCGAAAGTGAATTAAGATATTAGCCCTATTTCCCTTAGTCATGGCAACTTAGGATTGATAAGCTCTGACTTCGAACTGTTTATCCTCATCGAGTGATCTTGGAAATATAAGTTAATGGCATCTAAACTATTCAATGAATAGATATTTGAGAATATGAAATATCCGATAGAAGGGGACTTAAGCTGAAAGCCTTGCAGGTAAAGGATTTAATACTTTAAATAACCAATATAATTTCTGATAATGAAGGGTAAACTGAATATCTAGTTAGAAGTTACAACCAGTGATGCTGCAGCAGATACAAACTTGAAAGTTTCTTGCTTCAAATTATTAAAGAAAATTAGTCCTCCGATAGTTATGGTGATCAAGAATTAGCTGATTGATTTTATGTATTAAGAATATACAGTATACATAATTGAAAATATGATTTTTTTTTGACTGATTCAGGAATCTGTTTTACCCGATATGAATAACTAAATTTCAAAGTTTAATCATTGACGTGATTAAGGTTACGATAAATATTACAAACGGAACAATTGATGCGATGTCAGTATCTGAAAATATAGGGTGTTTTTTTTTAATAGTGTAATTTTTAATATTTCTAATTACTGCTATTTCTGTTTACGTTAGAGAAATGGCTTAAATTAAAATAAAACCGTTAAAGGTGTTCGTGATTATCAAAAATCCAGTTCTTAAGACCTGGTTCGAATTCATCCTAATCGAAGATACTAAAATGCAATTCTTTAAACAATTACTCAATTTGTTAAGTTAAAAACTCGGCCAAGTAATCGGTCAACGTTTAGGCTATCACGTACCTCATATTAGACTACTGTATGTTTATAGTCCAATTGCTGATACCGCTCTGCATGAACTACAACAAAATGAATATCGATTATGGTGTTGATGAAAGGCTATCATCATCATCATCACTATCCCCTACGCCTACTGATGCAAAGTGGCTCGGTTAGATTTCGCCAGTCGTCTCTATTTTGAGCTTTTAAATCAATACTTCTCCATTTATCATAAAACGCTATAATTTAAAAAAATAATGACAATATACTGTGGAAGGATTTGAAATTATATAAATTATTCTAGTTGTGGTGGCCGATGTTGTAACGTCTCGGACTGATGAACGCCTGATTGGGTTAGTCCCCCTTTGGTGGCTGCAACCTCACCATCTTTGTGAGCTAATGAGGGGGGGGGGGGGCGGTTTGGGTGAGCCTATTGGTCTACCTGCTGAGTCATCAGCAGCTATTGCCTGGCTGTCCTTGGTCCTAGCTTGTATGGAGAGGGAACTTGAGTGCTGATCATATGTATATATGGCCAGTCTCTAGGGCATTGTCCTGCTTGATAGGTTTATGTCGCTGTGCCTTGCCTCCCATTCATGAGCGGCCTTTAAAACTTTTTAAGTCTTATGCCAAATTCTATTTTGCATTACACCATTGATTTGTTTAAAGTCCAAATGAGAAATAGTTAAAGTTTAAGCTATTTGCAGATGATTTACATGTTTTCATTTAGGGCAGTGAATAAACAAGAGATGGAATATTGTAAAAAAAAAAAAATAAAAAAAAAATGGGATGACATTTAATCAACCCAAAGGAAATTGAAATTAAGCTAATTTTGTGAGAAAGGGAAATTGTAGTTGATAAAATAATAAAATTATTTCATTATAATTTGGACAAGATAACCGATGAAGTGTTTGTCTCATCGGGATTATAATTTGTTTCCCAGTGTTTATAATTTATAAAGTGAAATGTAGGCCTATATGTCATCCTGGAACTATTACTTTGATAAATAATGATAGTGTTCTGCTCAGAAAGTATTAACCAACCGTCAGTCATATAAGGGAATTTTAGTTGAGTCTTATTTTACCTACTTACTTTGACGGCTGCTTTTCCGGCCCTATACAGCAGGGGAACCCCACTCTCTACAGGACCTCCACTATCGTTATATCTTGTTCTTTCAGAGTATTCAACGTTTCATTTATTTATTTCCTTATTTCCTTTCCTCACTGGGCTATTTTTCCCTGTTGGAGCCCTTGGGCTTATAGCATCTTGCTTTTCCAACTAGGGTTGTAGCTTGGCTAGTAATAATAATAATTGCTCATTTACCGTTAAATCGTCACTCATGCAATTCACGGAATAAAGTCTTATTACAATTCAATTAAGCTACAATTTGAAAAAAGTCAAAATATAATAGGAAGACTAACGAGGGAATAATTCAACTCAGGTTAGGATGGCCCGCCCCCCCCCCCCCCATTCTGTTTGAGCTATACTGACTTGTGGTGACTCAAATTCTTGAAACTGGATTTTCCAAGTATCTAAGAGATTTGCTGTGCATACTACTTTTAAGGGCAATTTGTTCTGGTTCTGTTACACAGGGGAATCTTGTGCCCTACAGGACCCACAACATCAATTTATCTTATACATTCTCAAGCACTTATCATATCACACATTGCGTGTTTATCGTGAAATACACATTATCGAAGCACTATGAAAACGATCTTCAGTTTCTTCTTAAAAGCCTTTTATATTTTTAGTTTTTAAAATGTCTAGTGAAAGCTCTAGAGCCTATTGTAGACTTGTATCTTGGTTCCAGTAATCTGAAACCAATTGTAACTATTCTCATATCAACACGATTTGTTGGCTGCTCAAAATGTAGAAGTTTTCTTAGGTATTTTGGACTTCCGGTTCTTGTAATTGATAATTAAAAGTCAACAAAGCCAAGGTGTTCCTCGAGTCCTTGGTTATGTGTTCTAGAGCTCTCAAACGCGCATTAAGCTCCTCTACATAAGACATGATAGTCTTTTAGGGGAAAAAATTAAATTTTTATATGGTTCATAGCACTATCCTGTTACTTTCCTTCTGTGCTAGTGTAGATTAAACAATTTATATTATTATTACTAACTAAACTATAACCCTAGTTGGAAAAGGAGGATACTATAAACCCAAGGACTCTTGACAGGGAAAATAACCTAGTAGGGAAAGGGGATAAGGATACAGTGTGGCTCAGTTACAGTTTATTCGCATAGAGCAAAAACCAACGAGAGTCCTCCCTAGCATTGTACGGAATGGGACCAATTGAAATGTCCGTTTTCTATTATACAATTCTGAGTTAGTGCGTTCTTCGAGATCGAAAAGCTCAGCTTAACGGTATTTGGGTAATATGTCGTTAGAAATAAAGGCGCTTTTGGCTAGAGTTTTCCAATATTAAGTGCTTCATATATTTAATATATTCGGCGTCAAAATTATATTTCAAGATATGAAATGTCGCAAGGTTCTTATAAAAAACTATTACATATAACAACCAATCCATTTTTAATTCATACTGGAAGAATTGCGAATGTTAAAGCCGGTGAAATTGTTTTGTCAGTCTTGAAATCATGGCTCATCTTGGTCCTGAATGGTCTTGAGAATTTGAATCATAAGTTCAACTACATATTAGTTACCAAAGTCACGAAAGGCTAGTGATAAATAAATTTACTGATGGAGTACTCCTTGATAAAAACCATTCTTGGTTAAGCCGGAATTTCAAACATCGTTAACACATTTCAACTTTTGAAATTTCTTTGATAGAAAGGGTCACTTTAGTGTGTGCGCATGTTAAAATTTAACTGCTTTATAACTTGATGAGGATTCACCAAAGCTCGAAGAAATTTCCAAGACTTTATTTTGAGGTTACATGAAGAATATTGGAATCTTGGATGTGTGATGTGATAAAAGGAGTTTTAGGGAGTTTATTATATATGAAAAATGAAGCAAGGGGTAAATTTGAAGGACGCTGTTTATCATACTTAGTAACATAGAACATACTTTGTGTAAATTGTAATCAAATTGCTATTATCAACTATAGTAATAACAGCTAATTACAAGTTCTTCGACGGGACATTTCATCCAAATATATTTTTTACTAAAGCAAATTATTTGCGATTGTTTAATGATTTTGGCTACAGTATTTGAACAGAGTCAAATTACAATTCCAATAATGCACCCAGATCGCTAATCTATATTATACCTCAAGTAAAATTAACATTATTATTCATATGGATTTAACCAAATTTTCATAAATTGATTTTCATACCACCATAGATTCAGTTTTCATTTTTGTTTTAATGCCAAGCATTCTTTAATACTAATTAGAACGTAGTTCTGTCATCATCATTTATGCAGAATAATAGAAATACACAATAGGAAATGTGTGTTTTAAGTACTTAATGATTCTTCTAACGTACTAAAGTCCTTTAATCTGTTGAAATCCTCGTGTCTGCTCTTTCATAAGGCATAAATCATTCAATAATTTTTAAAACAACGCCCCCCCCCCCAAAAAAAAAAAAGTCCCACAAGTCTTGGTTTAACAATAGAGGAATTATGTAAACAACGGGTGTTGAGATGATGTCATATTTAAGGCTTCTAAAGTGGCAGTGGGCTGGGAAAGATTATATATATATATTTTTTTTTTTTGGGGGGGGGAGGGGTTAAATCCAACCCTCCACTGAAGTCGAGTGAACTACTTCTCGGGTGGGTCCATATAAATCATCTAACGAAACATTTTCATTGTAACTTATACAATTCCTTGATTGCAGCATCTTCTAAATCATATGATCTTGTGAAAAGTAATTTCTTTAGTTTCTTCTTAAATTCAATTGCTCCACTTAGGTCCTTCATTTCAGTTGGCAGTTTATTATAATGTCTAGGCGCACATTAGCTAAAAGCCCTTTCACCAAATTTACTATTTGTTCTTGGTTCAGATAGTCTGTTTGTCACTCATGTGTCTTATGGTAACATTTGTTTCTAGTTCTAGTTTGTTCAGGCATTCTTGTAGATATTTTGGTTCAGTATCATAAACGTTAGTAAGAGTAGCTTGTATTCAATTCTACTGGGTATATTTTTTTCCATATAAATTAATAAAGGATCACAGTTTCATATGAAAGGATCATAATAGGAAATATTAACTGTTCAGTATCTCATGAGCTATACTAAATATCTAGAGATCTTGATATCAGCTCTATTTTTTTTTTTGCTATATAAATGTAATAACTTTATTTTCTTTTCCTTGGTTATATTATTTTCTTGATTGTAGCCACAAAGTGAAATATGCCTCATTTAACCTATTGACAAACTTCAAAGAATACATTGGTTAAAGGACCTCGTGGAATCCATTTCTCATACTGTATTTTCAAGCGCACTATTTCATGACATTTACTATGTTATTCACTGCATTCTTTACACTGTGACATTCCAAGTAAATGAGCTTTTAAAACTGAAATAGTCTGTGACTGAATTGACATTAAGATTATGTCGAACTTAGGTTATATGATCATTTAATGTCAAGCGAAATTTGAATTAATTTTAAGAAATGGACAAGTGCTGGATATTCAGTTATTTTCCTCGATGATTAATATATTCTATATCAATCGACGAATATGTGAAAACCATTTCATGGTCTAAATGCCTGTTGTTTACTTTTAGAAGACATAATAAGCTATCGGCAATGCGTTGCTTCCCACTATTTTTCCGCGAGTTCCCATATGTTGTTTTACGACCGGCAAGTTTTCCATCCCCTTCATTCCAGTTCCAACTTGACTATCGACCCAAGAGGACGTCTCCCCAGGAGGAGTTGTAAACTTCGCGTAATTTCATTCTTGTATTCATTATATTTAAAATCTCAGTTTACTAAATAGCTATTTTTGCTCATCTGGAAGTCAAAATTGGCACCGAAATGATGATCAGCTAGGTTGGTGTACGCACTACATCCATGTATCGATAAGGTGACTCTTTTTTGCGTGTCGTGGCAGAACAGAAACCCTTCGGGGGACGTGCTTTGAATTACAGGTAATTATGAAATTAAAGTTCACGCTAATTACATGAAATAATTTTCCTTATGATTACCTAGCGTTTTTAACTAGTTTTGGCTACCTGTTGTGATTTCACTAGTTTTAGTTATCTGGCGTTTTTTTCACTAATTTGGGTTACCTGGTGTTTTTAAGTACTTTACTTTGATGGCTGCTTTTCCGGTCCCACACAGCAGGGGAACCCCACTCTCTACAGGACCTCCACTGTCGTTTTACCTAGTTCGTTCAGAGTATTTAACATTTCATATCACATATTGTTCATTTACTGTTAAATCGTCACTGTCAAAAGACTCATGAAATAAGTAAGTCTTCAGTTTCCTCTTGAAAGCCTTAATGTCTTCAATCATTCGAATGTTTCGTGGGAGCTTATCATATAGTCTCGGGGCCGCATATTTAAAGGCTCTGGAGCCTAAAGTAGACATACATCTAGGTTCCAACAGTTTTAAGCCATCTGTAACTATTCTCGGGTCGACACGATTTGTTGGATGCGCAATGTGTAGCAATTCTCTTAAGTATTTTGGACGCCCGGTTCCGATAACGTGGTGGGTTATTGTACATATTTTAAATTCAGTTCTCGCTTCAATCGGCAGCCAGCGTAAATCGATTAGTATAGGGGTGATCTTTTCTCTAGGCGGTAAACCTTTTATCAGTCTTGCTCCTCTGTTTATTATGTTTTGTAATTTCTTAAGTTGCACTTTTGGTAAATTGTAGTAGATAGTTGCAGTAGTCAATCCTGGTAATAACACAATTTATCACAAGTTTCTTTACAGAATTTTCGTCCAGGTACTTTTTTATATACACAATATTTCTTAGATGATAACCAGCAGTTTTTATTACATTATTTATTTGGGCATTTAGAGACAGGTTACAGTCAAGAAATACACCTAGATCACGAACTTTACTAGATATCGGTACCGAGTCATTATTCATGTTCATTTGATTATCACCTAAGTTTCTCACGCCGTTCCTCTTGCCCACCACCATGCATTCAGTTTTGTTCTCATTTATTTTTAGTTGTTTAAATGTCATCCATTCTCTAACACTATCAAGGATTCGGTTTAGAGTTTCAGTAGTGTCATGTGTATCATTTATGGAAAGTAAAATTTTGTGTCATCTGCAAATAGTTTAAACTTCACGTCATGCCTTTGTAGCATTTTCGATAGACCAATAGTATAGATGCAGAATAAGATTGGACTAAGTACACTCCCCTGGGGTACCCCTCTGTTTAAGGGTTCATATGATAAGAGTTTCCAATTTGTACACAGTAATTTCTACCAACCAAGTAGTCTTATAGATATTTGAAGGCTTGATCTTCAACGCCGATGGACCGTAGATCATTTAGTAGCAGTTCATGCACAACTGTATCAAAAGCAGCACTCACTGAGATCGAGCAGTATTAAGATACCACGTTTATTTTCATCCATCATGTCTAGCATATCATTTACAACAGAGCAGATGGCTGTCTCCCTAGAGTATAGTTTTCTGTAAGCAGATTAGTTGTCAGGCAAAGCTTCTATTAATTCTAAGTGGCTGACTAGTTGTTCAAGAATGACATATTCAAGCACTTTTGAGACAAAGGATAGATTTGACGTAGGTCTATGAGCTTAATTCCTGGTAGTCCAGTGCATTTTTTCAGAACTGGTGTAACTATAGCCATTTTCTCAGATTTAGGAAACTTACGTTCATCAATGCTTGCATTTGCTATTCTCATTATTATTTCGGCTAGACTAGAAAAGTCTCTCTCTCCAATTACTTCAGATATTGGCATAGGATTGGTCGCGCAGTTTGTTTTCTTTGCTCTCTTGATAATTCTGGTGATGTCATCTTGTGTTATGTTGTTAGATCGTATTAATTTTGTCTGTCTGGTGTATCATTAATCTGATGTTGAGTATTTACAAATGACCTGGTTATGTTTTCAATTTTGTTTTTAACGAATACTAGAAAATTATTTGCTAGTTCCTGGTCACTGTATCCATCAGGTAGCTTCTTTTCTTTTACATTTTCCATTATACCATTCAGGAGACGATATAACTTATGTCTGTCTGTTGCTGCTTCGAGGATCTTCCTCTTAAAGTATTCACTTAGTTATGGTTGCTGGGTGGTTTTTCCTAGTTTTTGTTCCTTTTTTTTTTTTTTTTTTTGCCAGGTTTGGTTACTCAGTGTTTTTTCTTATTTGGGTACTCGGTGTTTTTTTGCTAGTTTTGGTTACTCGGTGTTTTTTTTTTTTTTTTTGCTAGTTTTGGTTACTCGGTGTTTTTTTTTTTTTTTTTTTTTGCTAGTTTTGGTTACTCTGTGTTTTTTCTGCTAGTTTTGGTTACCTGGTGTTTTTCACTAGTTTTGGTTATCTAGCATTTAGCACTACTATTGAGCGTCTCCTCACTCAATCCCCCTGTTTCCTAATAGGATCTGCCATGATTGCTTTTATATGGGGTGGTAGAAAACTCAAAAACCAGTTTAAAAAAATCATATACACGTATATGGCTATCAAGTACCCAACTTTTATGACAGAACCCTCAATATTGCATGTTTCCGGAAGATAACAGGACGATGGGTGGAGCGTGTGGTTATAAGAGTGATATGAACAGCAAATAACTATACTAATTTTTTTTGCGAGGCAGATTTGCAACGACTTGCAGCAGTGCCCTTTTAGCTCAGAAAAGTTTTCTGCTCTCTGATTGGTCAGAATTATCTTGTCCTACCAATCAGCGATCAGGAAATTTTTCCGAGCTAAAAGGGCACCCCTGCAAGTCAGTGCAAATCTGCCTCGCTAAAAAAAAATTGACTATAGGTACTTCTATAGTCCTGCATGTACCCATGAATGTAAGCTTAGTGGAGGTTCTACAGCTTTTAAATATTTAGCCCCAAGACTATACAATATTCAGTTAAACGTTTTTAATAGACATCCGGATGACTATACAATATCCAGTAAAACGTTTTTAATAGACATCCGAAAGACAGAAGATATTAAGGTATTCTAGAAGCAACTGAAATCCTTCTTGTGTCGTAAGTGCTTCGATGATGTGGATTTTAAAATTGATGTAAAATACGTTGTGTGATACTCGAACTGTCCATACGTCAAACCGATATGCAGAGCTGGTAGTAACTAGTTTCCTGTTGTGATAAGACTAGGAGCACAGCCCTTAAAGTAAAGTAAGTTATATAGTAATTAGTATTAAAGGTTTCTATGGTATAAAGCTTATTACGTGGATAACACGATTAATTTGGTTTTGAAATAGTTTGCAGTTGGGGTATGAAGCGTAGTTTTTTTTTTCATGGTATTATTATTAATGAAAATGTTAATATCAGGATGTTAATTTGGTATGTTCGTGTTTCTATGGTTTAGATAACAATCATAAGTGTCAACGTATAATATTTTATTTTCGTACGGAGGCACGCTAATAGATGATGACCGAAACTTGTTTTACTTGCTTGTTACTTGTTTTGGGTTTAAATCCAACCCTCCACTGAAGTCGTGAACTACTTCTCGGGCGGGTCCATATCAACCATCTAACGAAACATTTTCATTATAACTTATACAATTCCTTGATTGTAGCATCTTCCAAATCATATGATCTTGTGAAAAGTAATGTCTTTAGTTTCTTCTTAAGTTCAATTGCTCCCTTTAGGTCCTTCATTTCAGTTGGCAGTTTATTATAATGTCTAGGCACACAGTAGCTAAAAGCCCTTTCACCAAATTTACTATTTGTTCTTGGTTCAGATAGTCGATGTTTGTCACTCATGTGTCTTATGGTAACATTTGTTTCTAGTTCTAGTTTGTTCAGGCATTCTTTTAGATATTTTGGTTCAGTATCTTAAACGTTAGTAAGAGTAGCTTGTATTCAATTCTCGCCTTTACCGGCAGCCAGTGTAATTTAATTAGTGCAGGGGTAATTCTATCCCTATTGTGTAGTCCTTTTATTAATCTAGCGGCTCTGTTTTGTACTCTGAATTTTCTTCAGCTGATAATTTGGTAAGCCATAGAACAGTGAGTTGCAGTAATCAATTCTTGAAAATATGTGGTGATTAATGAGTATGGCCATTTTCATTTAAGTATTTACTAATAAATGCTATGTTTTTAATGTGATACTTACAATTTCTTACCATATTATTTACATGTTCATTCATTGTCAGTCTATCAGTCTATCATCAATCTATTACTCAAGTACTCTCGGTAAATAAGTGTTTGTTTCGAAGAAAACGGGCTTTTAGCTGTAGAAAATACCTGTATATTTAGTAGAAATACTTTTCCCGTCTGTAACTATAATAAAACCGTACTCTCAACGGCTTTAAGCTTATCCATTTTATCAATGCCATTCACCTCGGAACAGAATTTGGGAAAATATTGATGCAGCTTCTGTGAAATACTCAGCTCATGAGTTTAATGTGTTTTTATATGTCGATTGATAATGAATCGAATTATGATTTAACAACCGTCAGTAATTCAATGTCTTAGACACATTACTTCTAACCGACAGAGTGAATAAATTAGTTGAATTACCCTTAAGAAAAGCCTGTTTGTTTTCTCCATCCATATACCAAGGCACTTCCCCCAATTTTGGGGGGTAGCCGACACCAACAATGAAACAAAACAAAAAGGGGACCTCTACTCTCTATGTTCCTTCAGCCTAATCAGGGACTCAACCGAGTTCAGCTGGTACTGCTAGGGTGCCACAGCCCAACCTCCCACATTTCCACCACAGATGAAGCTTCATAATGCTGACTCCCCTACTGCTGCTACCTCCGCGGTCATCTAAGGCACCGGAGGAAGCAGCAGGGCCTACTGGAACTGCGTCACAATCGCTCGCCATTCATTCCTATTTCTAGCACGCTCTCTTGCCTCTCTCACATCTATCCTCCTATCACCCAGAGCTTTCTTCACACCATCCATCCACCCAAACCTTGGCCTTCCTCTTGTACTTCTCCCATCAACTCTTGCATTCATCACCTTCTTTAGCAGACAACCATTTTCCATTCTCTCAACATGGCCAAACCACCTCAACACATTCATATCCACTCTAGCCGCTAACTCATTTCTTACACCCGTTCTCTCCCTCACCACTTCGTTCCTAACCCTATCTACTCGAGATACACCAGCCATACTCCTTAGACACTTCATCTCAAACACATTCAATTTCTGTCTCTCCATCACTTTCATTCCCCACGACTCCGATCCATACATCACAGTTGGTACAATCACTTTCTCATATAGAACTCTCTTTACATTCATGCCCAATCCTCTATTTTTTACTACTCCCTTAACTGCCCCCAACACTTTGCAACCTTCATTCACTCTATGACGTACATCTGCTTCCACTCCACCATTTGCTGCAACAATAGACCCCAAGTACTTAAACTGATCCACCTCCTCAAGTAACTCTCCATTCAACATGACATTCAACCTTGCACCACCTTCCCTTCTCGTACATCTCATAACCTTACTCTTACCCACATTAACTCTCAACTTCCTTCTCTCACACACCCTTCCAAATTCTGTCACTAGTCGGTCAAGCTTCTCTTCTGTGTCTGCTACCAGTACAGTATCATCCGCAAACAACAACTGATTTACCTCCCATTCATGGTCATTCTCGCCTACCAGTTTTAATCCTCGTCCAAGCACTCGAGCATTCACCTCTCTCACCACTCCATCAACATACAAGTTAAACAACCACGGCGACATCACACATCCCTGTCTCAGCCCCACTCTCACCGGAAACCAATCACTCACTTCATTTCCTATTCTAACACATGCTTTACTACCTTTGTATAAACTTTTCACTGCTTGCAACAACCTTCCACCAACTCCATATAACCTCATCACATTCCACATTGCTTCCCTATCAACTCTATCATATGCTTTCTCCAGATCCATAAACGCAACATACACCTCCTTACCTTTTGCTAAATATTTCTTGCATATCTGCCTAACTGTAAAAATCTGATTCATACAACCCCTACCTCTTCTAAAACCACCCTGTACTTCCAAGATTGCATTCTCTGTTTTATCCTTAATCCTATTAATCAGTACTCTACCATACACTTTTCCAACTACACTCAACAAACTAATACCTCTTGAATTACAACACTCATGCACATCTCCCTTACCCTTATATAGTGGTACAATACATGCACAAACCCAATCTACTGGTACCATCAACAACACAAAACACACATTAAACAATCTCACCAACCATTCAAGTACAGTCACACCCCCTTCCTTCAACATCTCAGCTTTCACACCGTCCATACCAGATGCTTTTCCTACTCTCGTTTCATCTAGTGCTCTCCTCACTTCATCTATTGTTATCTCTCTCTCATTCTCATCTCCCATCACTGGCACCTCAACACCTGGAACAGCAATTATATCTGCCTCCCTATTATCCTCAACATTCAGCAAACTTTCAAAATATTCCGCCCACCTTTTCCTTGCCTCCTCTCCTTTTAACAACCTTCCATTTCCATCTTTCACTGTCTCTTCAATTCTTGCGCCAGCCTTCCTTATTCTCTTCACTTCTTTCCAAAACTTCTTCTTATTCTCTTCATATGACTGACCCAATCCCTGACCCCACCTCAGGTCAGCTGCCCTCTTTGCCTCACGTACCTTGCGCTTTACTTCCACCTTTTTCTCTCTATATTTTTCATACTTCTCTATACTATTACTCTGCAGCCATTCTTCAAAAGCCCTCTTTTTCTCTTCCACTTTCACCTTCACTGCCCTTCCTCATGCTGCCTCCAACAACCTTCTTGCCACATACATCACTTGCAATCCCAACAAAATTTTCTTTTACTAACTTCCACTCCTCCTCTAAATTACCAGTTTCTCTTACTCTCACCTCATCATATGCCATTTTCAACCTTTCCTGATATTTACTTTTTACCCCCGGTTTTATATCTCTTCAATCCTCACTACCTCCCTTTTACATCCACCTACTCTATTCCCCCACTCTTTTGCTACAACTAATTTTCCTTCCACCAAAAAATGATCAGACATACCGTTAGCCATACCCCTAAACACGTGCACGTCTTTCAATCTTTCAAACATTCTTTTAGTTACCAACACATAATCCATTAATGCCCTTTCTACTACTCTTCCATTTGCCACTCTTACCCATGTATACTTATTTTTATCTTTCTTTTTAAAGAAGCTAGCACTTATTACCATCTCTTGTTCAACACACATGTCTACCAGTCTCTCACCACTCATTTTCACCTGGTACGCCATACTTACCAATGACACCTTCTACCTCTCCAGCGCCCACTCTAGCATTTAAGTCACCCATAACAACTACATAATTCCTTCTACCCAGTCCTTCTACACACCTAGTTAAATCATTCCAGAACTCATTCCGCTCTTCTTCACTTTTCTCACTACCTGGCCCATACGCACTGACAAACGCCCAACATTCCCTACCCAACCTAACCCTTACCCACATTAACCTAGATGATATCTCCTTCCATTCCACTACTTTACCTGTCATCCATTCACTCAGCAATAACGCCACACCCTCTCTCGCTCTTCCCCTTTCAATCCCAGACACTCTACCAGACATTTCACCAAACATCACTTCACCCTTTCCTTTCATCTTTGTCTCACACAAGGCCAATACATCCATCCTTCTACTTCTAAACATACTTCCAATCTCACATCTTTTACTCTCTATCGTACTACATCCACGCACATTTAAACACCCCATACGTTTTCTTTCATCAATACTGTAGCAAAATATAGCGAGGACTCTCACATCTCTCTCTCTCTCTCTCTCTCTCTCTCTCTCTCTCTCTCTCTCTCTCTCTCTCTCTCTCGTGTTCGTTTATACGAGGTATCATTGCAAAAATGAATGTTAGAATGAATTTTTCTCATGTAGGAAAAGCTCCCTCGCTTAGCATCTGGACATTTTATCCTATTAATTTGCAACAAATTTACAAAAGGGAAACAAAACAACAACTTAGGAGGGCCACAACTCACAATAGCTCGTATGGTAAAACAAAATTTACCAAATTATTGGCCCGTAAAGATTTGTGATTCCTGTGATGAGATTTCTAAAAAGTAGGTTGGTTTTCATTTCGATATTTTGTTTTGCATTGATTGATTTTTTTTTTTTTTTTTTTTTTTTTTTTTTTTTTTTTTTTTTTTTTTTTTTTTTTTTTTTACTATATGAAGGCTTCCATCCTTTCGCTAGTCGCTTCGAAATTTCACATTGGTTGTGATAGAAAACAGGCTACGATAACTTATTTGGTTAATTCATATATACATAAACGATAAATGTTACATTTTAGCCATTCGTAAGATTCCGATAACATATTAATGTTTTAGGGGCCTAAAATGCATAGGAACTAATTATTTAAACAACTAAAATCAATATATGAAGTATATAAAAACCTTAACGACCACATAGCACAGTTAGCTGGTAGGCCTACTGGGGATGTATAGCCTACCTTAAAAGCAGACTTGCATTAAGTGTGCAGTCCTCTTACCTGTCAGGCGCTAGGAACTTGAGTAGCTCTTCTGCATACACTGGGAGGTGAATGCCAGATTTTTATCTATTTATATGTCTATTTTATTGATATATATATATATATATATATATATAATATATATATATATATATATATATATATATATATATATATATGAGTTATTTATGGGATATCAAGAGGTTTTAGTTTGGAATAAGTAGCTTTTGAATCCGAATAAGATAATTTCAAATACGAAAGGTTAGTAATTTTACTTTTGAGTGTAGTCTCGCTCTACATTCTATTTCTAAAAAAAAAATAAAAATAAAAAAAATAGGACGTTTTTGCACCAGTAGAGAATCGGTATTATGAGGTAATTACATTAAGGCCGTTTTCAGACAGATACAATTGAGGAAACAAAGTTTTTATTTTTTTATTTTTTATTTAAATCATACTGTTTTATGTGCAGATGTTAGTAACTAAAACTATATTAAATGGGTCTACCTATTAAGCAGTGAATTTTACTTTGTCTAATACATTGTGCGACTTGGTGAACGTTATTTACAAATAGGTCAACTTGTGTAACGTGATGGGTGGTCATCCAGTTGTGCAATGTGTGAATGCGGAAAAAAAAAAAAATTAGGACTATTCATAACATAACTCATAAGTTTTCTTTAATATTTTGCCAAGTTTGATCAAGATTAAGACTAAGTAATGGTATCTATGCTCGCTACCTAGCAACAATTTTTTTTCTTGAATTTTCATTCGGTTAAGTGGTGATATTTCATTTGATTCCAGCGGCTGTAATAAGGGTCCATGCCTCTTAGGTGCTTCGTGGCCATTACCAATTATGTACATACATTACGCAACTTGGCTTTTTTTAACACGACTGGCGAAATCTAATTGAGTCCCTTTGCGTCAATAGACGTAGGAGGAGATGATGGTTACACAACTTGCAGGTGAAACCATTTTTTTTTTTTCATATTACATTGGGAAGTGATTGACTCAGCCGGAATGTAAACTTTTTTTTTTTTTGTCTTACAGGTTCGTGGTGTTAATGAGGACATCGGATGAAAGGTTTCCAGTGGCTATGTGGACAATATTAAGGTTGCTGATGGTTTCGTGGTCATCTGATATCAGGTTCTACATGGTTAAATTGACATTCGATAACTTGCTGGAGGACCTATCTTATCAATGCCCGTAATAGGATCCTAGGGAAAGGAAATGTGAAATGTGAAATATTGGGAGTCAAGTCTTATGAAGAATATCTGGATATCAAAAGGCAAAGGTTAGCATTAATCCAGTTTGGATTACCTACTTTGAGGTTATATTGTTCCCAATTAAACTTGATATTACTAAACATTTTGCTTAAAAGATATTTATAATGACGTTGTAATAACCAACAGAAAAGGATACTATTTTTTTTTCTTATTCCAGAAGTAAATTGCTTTTATTTGAGAACATATTTGAAAAGTTTAGTGACTGTTCAGAGGAACTAGCCTTTGGTAGAGATTACAATCAGTATAAAGAGAAGGCCTTGGATGTTTCAGGAAAGAAAGTTTTTTCATGTTTTCTGAAACTTGTTTCGACTATGGAGGCAGCAACCTTCGTTATCTGTATTAGTTTAGTTTGTGTTCTTATCTGATCCCACTATGCACGAAAAGCTATGGCATACTCTAGTATTCTCTTACATCCCCAAAAACATTTATTTATAGATATCTAAAGATGAAAATACTGTTTCAATCAAGTCTTCATTAACCCCAAGGTAATAGGCCGAATTAACAATTTATTGTATGTGACTGTAACCACGAAGAATATTATAAAGACTATTTATCTAACATTCAGTTATGTTTTTTTGACAATTTTAAACTTTAAACATTTGTATCCTTGATTAGTTTATGTAGTACTTCATATCCACATCCAAAATCATTGCGTAATACGAATCCACCTGATGCAATTTTAAAACTTAACATTTGCGCCAATAATCAATATTTGAGGCCTCACACTTCCATAAGACAAGATTTTCATAATCTGATTCAATTTAAGACCGTTATAAGAGAGTGAAAGCGAATTTGGAAATATAATTCTATATTCTTGTAGTCTTTTAACTATGCAAGAGGAGAAAATGAAGTGTTTCTGAATGAAGTGTTTCTGAATGAAGTGTTTCTGAATGAAGTGTTTCTGAATGAAGTGTTTCTGAATGAAGTGTTTCTGAATGAAGTGGTTCTGAATGCTGCTGCATAGACCAGCCTCTTCTCTCTTAAACACGCAAAAAATTTTAATTTTCGAGAGCAAAATTTCCAGCAAATTCCTCCCTTTATGGTAACATAAGGAAATTTGTAATGCGAGTCTAAAGTTACATAAAGTCACGAATAAGCTAATTTGGCATTCATTATAATTTGCTAGTATTGCTATTATTCTATCAAAATAATTTTTCTTTTCAATATTTGTAGGTTAATGAAGGTTGCATGGACGACTGATAACTACATTGATGACTCGTCACGTCAAATTACCTAAGCATCCTGTCGATCAAGCACTATGAAATACAGTAGTCTAAGGAAGTTAATTTATTAGTCGGAAGTCATGAAAGGAGAACTGAGGATAATGATCTACGAAGGTAAGCATTGAGACTATTTATTGTTGCCTAGTGATTTTAAGGCTCAGATTTTTATGTCTTTTAGAATTTTTTGTTTTACTTTTTTTTCTGAACGCGAAAGAATGCAGAAACCTAAGCTGCTTTTATACTTATTCTCCCATAAGTAACAGTTAAGAATTTTGTTGCAGTTGAGTCACACGAGATTGCTTGTATTAGTATTTGCAATACATCGATATTGCAAGCAAGAAACTTTCCTTTGGATTTTTCTTAAGAATGAGAGTGTATTTTGGGCTACTTATCACCAATGTGTGTATGAGATTGCAATATATAGATATTTTCTTGCAATCTAGCAACATTGCAAGCCAAACTGCTTTTAAAAAATGGTCAAAACTCCTACTGAAAATTAATTTTCTCTTGAAATTTTGTCAACTGATGCCTAATGCATTGCTAAGGACCAAACATGCCAAATTGCCATATTTTTCAATTTCCCTGCAATACAGCAATATTGCAAGGTAACCAATTTCAGAATTTTGGCCTGAAAATCTCTTATTATTATTATTATTATTATTACTTGCTAAGCTAGCACGTTTAATCTGTGATTAATTGCAATATATTGCTATTTTCTTATAACCTAGCAACATTCCATGCAAAAAGATACCTTTTCTATTGGAAATTTAGTCAAATGGTGCCAGAAGCATTGCTAAGGACCAAAAATGCAAAATTGCCGTAAGCATTGCTAAGGACCAAAAATGTAAAATTGCCGTATGTTGCAATTTGCTTGCAATATACCAATTTTTTTTCTTGTAAATGGAAAGAATACAGTAATTTTAGTTTCTAATCACCTATCTGTGCAAAATTGCAATATATTGACTGCAAATTCTCGTTCGTTAATAGGTGTATGATATAAGCAAAGCAGGAACTTTGTTAGAATCAAAAGCAGGAACTATATCTTTAGAATCTGAAAAGCAGGAACTATATCATTAGAATCTGAAAAGCAGGAACTATATCATTAGAATCTGCAAAGCAGGAACTCTATTGTTAGAATCTGCAAAGCAGGAACTCTATTGTTAGAATCTGCAAAGTAGGAACTCTATTGTTAGAATCTGCAAAGCAGGAACTCTATTGTTAGAATCTGCAAAGCAGGAACACTCTTGTTAGAATCTTGTTAGAATCTGCAAAGCAGGAACTCTGTTAGAATCTGCAAAGCAGGAACTCTGTTAGAATCTGCAAAGCAGGAACCCTATTGTTAGAATCTGTAACGAGGTGTATTTAGTGGTTGGCGGATGAGGGGTAAGCTCTGTCCCCTCGTCAGCACACTGAAGAGTCACTTTTTCAGCCACAGAGCAGTATTGTACACATTTACAAACTGCGCTTGAGAAGCTTCGATGTTTTTTAATTTATTCCATTTCTTTTAAGATTGGTTGATTTTTCTGTGTGGGAGTGAACTGAGACGTCACTTTTAGGCATGCGGTCTCCCCTTGTTAACCTGGCTGAAATTGTGTGGTTCATGAATAGGCAGGAAATTATCCTTTATGCTTCATACCTTTTTTGCATAGGCCATGACTTCTTGAAGTTATCCACCATGACGAATGGAGGACGTGGCTGCCTTTGCAGTGGTCTTAATACAGCAGGAGGAAGTAGTAGTAATCTGAGACTCTTCGGGCTAGGAAGCTTCACTCCCCAAAACGAAGCAGCTTTTAAGTTCTCTAGCTCTTTCTTCTCGCTCTCCTGAGCTCGAACTTCTGAGCTCTCTTCAGCAGTCTCTAGATTTGGATCTAGAGGAAGCTGAAGGTGGAAGGTGATTCTGATTTGCCGTAAGGTGAGCTTGAGTGAGGTGTATTCATCACCTCCCTGTGAAAGTGGTATCCTCCTCCTACCCCTTGAAGTAAGCGCACTGTTGTAATGACTGACATGTTTCCAAGGACTTGGACCTAAGGATTTTGAGGCGTGGCTTAAGCATAGATAGCAATCCGTCCATAAAGATGCTGCCAAAGTTTTTAGCTGATACTAGGACCCTCAGAGCTGTTGCTTCAGTGTCGTCCTTGTCAGCGCCTCACTTGCAGGAGGACTACCAGATGTGAATTGTGTTGGAAAGTCCTGGCCTGACTAAGGAGAAGGTACTGATCTTTCCTGTCTGTGGAGTCATCGCCACAGACAAGGAAATCCTTAACAACAATTTCTACCAAGGGAAAGAAGCACTCATGATCCTCCTCCTTAGACTTTGCTCTCTGCTGCTGACACTTCAGTAAATGCAGAAAGCACAAAGTTTCATCAAACTTTGTATGACCCCCTTCGTGTTCGTGAGAGAGTAGTGTAATACCATTTATCAAACTTCTGGAAGGCGAGATGGTAAGAAGTAGAGGTGCTTCTCCTCTTGCTAAAGGTACTCGCCCCCTTACGGGAAGGAGTACTGTACTAGCACCATCTCTCAGAACGACGTTTACCATCATAGTCTTCTTCCTAAATTAGATAGTGAGACATCAGGACAACAACTCAAAGCAGATACAGTAGGTCTCCAGGTGCATGATTTCCTTCACACGAAAGGTCTACTGTAGACAAGTCTCCACCTGAGAGGTCTTCACATTTGGTAAGCAACACACGAGGATTCCACGTTGGGTCTACATGTGCCAGGACACCATGCGCTAGGTGAACACTTGCAAAGTCTCCACAAGGAAGGGTGTCCTGTGCAAAGCCCACATGCACAAGGCTCTCATGTGCAAAGCCCACATGCACAAGGCTCTCATGTGCAAAGCCCACATGCACAAGGCTCTCATGTGCAAAGCCCACATGCACAAGGCTCTCATGTGCAAAGCCCACATGCACAAGGCTCTCATGTGCAAAGCCCACATGCACAAGGCTCTCATGTGCAAAGCCCACATGCACAAGGCTCTCATGTGCAAAGCCCACATGCACAAGGCTCTCATGTGCAAAGCTCGCATGCACAAGACCATCATGTGCAGTTTCTACACTTGGAAGGCTGTCACTTCCAGTCTTCATGGACAAGGCCTTCATATACAAAATTCTCCATGAGCAAAGCCGACATGTGGAAAATGTCCACATGCAAGGTAATCACATGCAAGGTCACCCTACGCGAGGCCATAACGTGACAAGGCCCCACGCGCAAAGTCCCAGCACGCAAGGCCTTCATTTGCAGTCGCCCGTGCATGCAGAGTCCCACCCCCAGGGCCTTTACAGGCCAGCTCACTTACAGCAAGGTCTTAGTGTTCATGCTCTCTTAGATCAAGGTCTTCACACACACTAGATCACAGCATTCGTTTTCCTAGTGCAAGGTCTTTACTCGCTCAATCATTGCATGTCTATTCTTTGTGCACTCAATCATCGCATGACTGGTTTCCATGTGATGGTTCCACACAGGAACATTCAACATGTATAATGAGATATTGTGCAACATGACCCAGAACACTAGAAGAACCAAAGAACTGTCTGCTTCAGACTGGACTTTAGATACTCGTCTAGCATTTGGGACGAATGAGATAGGGTTGATGTTCTCCTACCTCTTCCAATCATTCAAGGTCTTCAGCAAGAAGTCTGTTGTACTCGGACCTTCTCACCAGAAGACGCCCTCCTCTCCAGTATTCTATCCCTGCGAGAGAGAAGGATCTTCCTTCCTTGTTTGAGCATGGGTCCAGGAGATCATCCTTCCATGTCCATACTGGAGATTTGTTAGAGCATCACAGAGACCCTTCCTCTTCCAATGACAGGCTGACAAAAGATGCATCTGTCTGCCAGTTCTCTCTACGCAGTTCTTCATCCTTCAATGGTACATGTGCCCATCCTGGCACCCAAGACATAACCAGGCAAAGGTCACCATCTGGGCTACAAAAGAATCAGACTTACCTACTGTGTTCCCTGCTTTGTCAAGATACCAACCTGGACACTTTGAGAACTCTCCCTTCATGAGGAGGAGAATTCCTGGGTATCATCAGCCCTTCATCACCCGACTTTGGATTGTCACCAGCAGAGATGGAGAATCCTGAGACAGTCACCATTTGTCAAGTTCCTGTCTCATCCTAGAATGTAGTGACTTTGGATAGGAAACTAGGGCATCATTCAAGGCTAGGGTGTCTTCCATTGATCATTGTTTTGGTGTCCCTTAGGGTTTGAGGTTTGCTTTTGAACTCCCTTGGTCGAAGCCTGCTTAAACAGCTTTAGCTAGTATGGAGGATCAGATGGTCTTAACTCGCTGCACTTGAGTCGTTCAAACAAGATTTTGCATCCTGTGCTCAAAGGAGGTTTAATGTTTCGAAGATGCCAAGTCCTCTGCTACTACACTCAAACTAGGGGCTCGTGTGGAGAGACTTGGATGGAGAGAACCTTGTTTTCAGTGTCCAAGTGTGTCAATATGGAAGCTACTGTACTTCCATGGCAAGCCTTCAGGCAACTTCTTGATTAAACCACTGGTCGGGAGCTTGGCAAACTCTGAAAAGTAGTAGTAGCAGTAGTTCACTGACTTAGTGGTCCTGTCAAGTGTTAAGGCTGTCACCTTCTTAGAGCACTAATCAGCTAGCCAGTAGGCTTACTGGGTCTTGAAGAGGAAAGATGATAATGTCTCTAAATTTGCAAGGCAGATAGGTTAGGAGAAGGCATTACCATTGAGGAATTCTTCAGTACTAAAGAACCTAGTCATGTTTTCATCCCATGACAGACGCTTTGGTGAAGAAGTGGAGGAAGACAAGCATGGACTCAATCATCTATTGGACAGTTAAATCTAAAGGCTTTGGCACTTCATAAGTAACCACCAGAACTTCAACTACTGCCCCTCTCAATTCGGCTATGAAGAATTGCCCGATGATGTTGAGGGCTAAATCTTCACCTCCAGTCCTTCTGTCTTCTGCAAGGGTGTGGATTCTGCCCATCCTTTCGTGGCCACCCTGGCCAGGGTAGGAGGGTTAAAGGTAGGAAGGAAAAAGGGGATGCTAAGATCAGCAGTTCCCTCCTCCTCCTGCCAGTAATGGAGGAATGCCGGTCAAACCATTGGACATGGGGCAGCACCATAGAGCAGATGACTGAATGGTAGAGGTTCTTCGTGTCTGATACCACCTCCCGTTCATTGGCTCTCTCTCTCTCTCTCTCTCTCTCTCTCTCTCTCTCTCTCTCTCTCTCTCTCTCTCTCTCTCTCTCTCTCTCTCTCTCTCTCTCTCTCTCGGACTATGACGACGTTCCAAATAAAGTTCTTTCCCTTGTGGTAGACTTAAAGATGATGCTATAATGTGCTGGAGATCATACGGGACAGCTCTCCAGGATTTTACAGTGTTCTTCGTGGAAAAGTAGACTAGGCTGGAGACCAATCATTATCATCTGCCCTTTGAATGAGTTTATCCTTTAGATTTGCTTCAAAATGGAGACGGCAAGTACGGTGCAAGTTGCCACCAGGAGGAATGTCTTAATGCTTTCTGTGAATCTAAAAGACCCCTATTTACAGATTCCAATCCACCAACCCTACAGGAAGTACCTCCTCTTATTTCTCAAGGGAAAGGTATACCAGTTCGAAGTTCTTTGCATCGGACTAGCAACCATACCCCAGGTGTTCATTTTGAGTGTTCACTCGCATCTCATTTACGACTCATGCTAATGGCATTCATCTGTTACATTACCTAGACTACTGGCTGATCCCGTCTTCCTCTCAAAGACAGTTTCTTCAGCGCAGAGGCAGACTGGTTGCCTTTAAACATGATCTGGGAATTGTCAATCTAGAAATGTCCAGCCTTCACTGACAAGCAAAGGCTAGAGTATCTGTGATTGCTGATAAGACACGGCAGAAGCGAGTCTTTTTCATCAAACAACTGTCAGCTTTTTCTCAACCAGGAAGGACTACCAGTTCAAGAAGGGCAACAACTGTTTGTACATCTCTTGTCTTTGGAGATGCTTGTTCCTTGCAGATGACTCGATCAACAGTCCTTTCAGTAGTATCTGTCCCCTACCTCCTTTTCTACAGGGAACAATACAGCCTAGTAGCTGAAAGATGAGAACCTTAGAGAGTTCTCCTCTGTAAATGTGGCAATTCACAGATGCATCAAAGGAAGGATGGGGCATGTACCTGAGAAAACGGACCACCTCAAGTTGCTGGTTGGGAGAAGAAAAGCGACTGCACATCAACCTGTTGGGAATGTCAGTAGCATTCTTCGTGCTCCAAGAATTTCAACAGTGTCTGGTAGGTAACTCTGTCGTTTAGATAAGCGACATTACAATCTTAGTTGCTTATGTCAAAAATCAAAGAGGTACTGTTTCTCAGCACCTCTGCAAGTTGGGAAAGCTGGCACGTACTGGGGGCAGTGGTGCTTTCAGCAAGCTTCATTCCAGGCAAGAGGAAGTAATCACTGACAAGCTCAGTTGCCAGAGACAACTTATAGGAGCTTTGGGGTTGATGGGGTTCCCTATTGATCATCATATTCGCCACTCGGCTCAACAAAAGGTATCAGTCTTTTGATTACTAGTGTCAGACCTGTCATTGGCCTAGTGAATGTTTTTTAACATCCATGAGAAAATTTAAGGTTGATGCTTTTCCACTGTTCTACCCGATTTGCAGAGTAATTGACAGTGTGTTGACAATCCCGTATCTTGGGGTAACCTTGGTGGGTCCCAAATGGTCGCGCACCAAATGGTATTCGTACCTGCTGATGCTCCTAGTCGAGGTACCAAGGGAATGACAGTATTGACCCAGCCTGCTTTGTTAGCCCTATCTGCATAGGTACCACAACTCTGTGGCATCTCTGTTATTTCATGGGTGGAGATATGAGCTATCTGTCGGGTACCTATCACATTTTAAAAAGATACTGCACATGATATGTCTGGATATATGCGTAGATCCAATGTAGATGTATACCAAGCACAGTGGGCCATCTTCTGCAATCGGTTTTGTAAAAGAGGTACCTGTCCAGTCGGAGCCTCTCTGCAACTAATAGCCGAGTTCCTAGTCTACCTTTGTCGAGAGAAGCTCTTCTCAATCTCAGCAGTGAAATGGTATCGCTCAGCCTCAAGTCAGGTCTTTATACTGAAGTTCTTGGACAATTCTTCCCTGTTGGAACTACATTATATATACTCAAGAGGAGATTCGAGTAGTCCTGTACTACAAAAGAGCTCGAGCCATCTTCATGGAATGTTACCAGAGTTTTCAGGTCCCTCAAAAGGGCCCTATACAAATCTTTGAGGAAGACATCACACACGGATCTTAAATTTACTGTTCCTCCTTGCCTTGGCCTCGGTAAAGCCAGGGACAAACTGTGTCATGTTTTAGGTCATTAGTCATGCTGAAGGATGGAAGAATGCATCTTTCACTATCATTCCAGAATTTATTAGAAAGACTCGGAACCATTTTGTCCATGACCCAAGTTTTATGTTTTTTGCCATCTTCTCTTAAAGACTCGGCCAGTGATCCAGATGATTTGCTTTGTCCTTTGAGGACAGGTTCAAGATAATGATCTCCATGAACACCATATCCTTTGGGCTTCGGTAACTATCAAACTTGCATATTCATTGTAAGTTGAGAATCCAGAGGAACACACTCAGGCACACACACTGTCAGAGGTATTAGGTTAAGAACCTGTTAAAAATTAAAGTTGTAAAAGCTCGAGTCTGAAAACGCCAAACAGCCTTTACTTCCCACTTTTTGCAGGGGTATACTTACAAGTTTTTGGAGAAATTTTTAATGCAATTAATAGATAAAAAAACGATGATAAAGATTGATTCAATTTGTCATTTTGATGCTTATTTTTCATTGTTACAAAACGACAGGATTATAAGAGACTCCCAAGGTAAATTTGGTCAGAATGATGTTATAAAAGGAAATCCAAACATAAAAATGTCCCCTCGCATTGCCCATGGAATCCTACATTAGGACTGGACTCCTATCTATTGTTTTTGGTATATTTAGTATTTACTGAATACTTTGAGTGTTGGATAGACCAATGTTTGTGTTTATTTTTTCATATAACGTCAGTCAATTTGTTCTTAAAACTTTAAATAATTTGGAGGTTCATGGTCAGATCTATTAAAAGGATTGAGATTAATATTGATGACCTGTAATGTATTTTTATGGAAATCACTTGGTTTCAACTGGAATTTTGTATAAGATACTCACAATTCTATCTGCTTTATTTTGCTTATATAATATTATAGTTGGAAAGTAAGAATTTACTGTAATTTCTCGTGAAATAACATCCGTTTTCTATTCATATCTCGTGATGTAATGTTTAGGTATTTCTTGATATAAAGTTTGGAGTCCTTAAATTTTCTTTTTGCATTTCAAAATCCATTTGCTATATTTTGCAGCAAGTTATGGATTTCTGGTTCTATAAAGGAAGTTTCTACAGGGGTGGATTAATCTTGGTATTCAGTTTGATAAAATGTCATTCACTAAAGTCTGTCTTAAATTTCAATGCATATTATGATCACAGTACGATAAGTGTCTGCTGTCTGAGTAACAGTGGTTGTCTCTTTCCTTAATAACATTTTGATTAGGATTTAATTTTTCCATTTATGATGAATAGGGAGCTCTATTATATAATGGCTTGTATGACTTTCTGATGCGTTGTTTGAGGCTATTTCTATGTTCTTGAAATCTGGTGATACCCTGATTTAAGAGTTATGGATGTAGTGTGTGTCCGTCCAATCTATCTGTTAGTTGTTCTGTTTGTTACGGATTTCTGTATAAGTCATGCCTCGGGATTTGTGACTTTTTAGGGTAAAAATTGGTATTAGCTTTAGTTTTAACTTGGATTGACACTAGTGATCAGTATACTGAAAGCACTGTTCTAATTGATTATAGTTATTTGTGGAATGCATACTAGACTTTAAATGATTGTTTTAGTTTTGGGATGGATTGGAGATATGAGTTTAAGGGGGAGGAAGGAGAGCATATGTACAGGAAGCGGTTGTGTTTTCATTTGGGTATTGGAACAGAGGTAGGCATTATGCTTAAAATAAAGTTTGTTGGGGAGGGGGAGAGAGAGAGAACACAAAGCAGGGGAAGGTCACCTCTCTCTCTCTCTCTCTCTCTCTCTCTCTCTCTCTCTCTCTCTCTCTCTCTCTCTCTCTCTCTCTCTCGTTAAAGTTGCTAAGCATTGTATTTTTTTTTTCAGATTGCCCATCCTCGCCAACCACCTGGGACATACAATATCGATCTCAATTCGACTTCGACACTTCTGCCCAAATAAGTGACTGATATCAAGTAAATATATCATCATTATAGATCATCTTAACTTTCCTTTAAACCTTATTACCTCTAACACTCGCATGAAATTTAATCTTGGTGGCTTGGTTATCAAAATATCATATGTTTTAATTCCTTAATAACTAATCAACATTAAACTTAGTACTAACAAATCAAAATTTTAATGGAGAATGCCTATTTAGTTGGGTGGGTTAAATTTTTTTTAAAAATCCGTATTTTCATGGCTCAAGTTTATACCAAGCAAGAGAGGGAAAGCTTTAAGCTTGTCTCTATTAGGTCTAGATAGGGGCTTTAAATTGTTCATAATACCAGCTCTGCAAGGGGAACAAAAATCGTATTTTAACAATTACAACTTGTTTAAAAAGCCGGAGAAAGTTAAACTAAATATTTTGTCTCGAGTCATACAAATCAACACACGTTGTCAATGTGAAGTTAAAGAAAATATTAAGGAGAAAAAATATTACAAAGAAAAGTATTTTAGTGAAAATTAAAAATGTGCGAAAAGAGAACAGGTCTGCACCGTGTATTCTTTTATAGTATGTTTAAGCTGTTAACTGAGAGACAAGATGAAGAGAGATGAGAATGTTTCAAGTCTTGTGTGTGAAGAAATTGTTCATGATTTTCGTGGCATTTCTCACTGTTTTATACATCCAATAATTTATTTCATGCGCGATGAAAAACAATCTTTGTTTCTATTTAAAAAAAAAAAAAAAACATTTTTAAACAGGTAGAGAATGTATAGCAAATACTTTCAGATATTTGTAGTATTTAAAATAAAGAACAGTAAACAGCACTAGAGCAAAGTTGTTACAATGCACTCCTAGAGCAAGGTTGGTAAACTACCCTTGCATCTTAACAATTATTAGTCTTAAAAGTAAATATATCCTGCGTAATTTTGAACACGAAAATAGGCTAGCCTCATTACTGATGAGAAATTCAATAATCCTGTGAAACTGAAATGAAGACACGAACTTCTTACACGATGAAAATAGCAAAATTTCATTTAGTGGAAAATTTCTCGTTATTGTTGGTTGAGTGGTTGAAGGATCTCCATCAGCTTCAGCAACTTTCTCTAGTCAGCTTATCCACTATTTCGGGTAAGACATGGCGTGATCTTTCCAACCCCCTCTCAATTTCTACCCGAATTCACACGGTCTCATTCGCCATCAAATTCCCCATTACTTCCTGGACTTGTCATATGCTACTGATATGTCACATACTTGGGACTATTCACATCCCATTTCAAAAGTCGATAGTCAAGATATCTAGTCTGCGTTTATAACATTGAACTTATACGTATATATAATTTCTTTATCCGCACCATTTTCTCATACAGAATAGTTTAGGCTTTATATGAGTATTTTAGACGTCTGACCGAAAGATATTTTCATTTGCCTTAAGTATAGCAGTCTCTTCCTATATCTACGCTTGTTAAAAAAAAAAAACCACGTAGTTTTAATCGGAAATCCTACGTAAACATATACGGTTCTCATTCGAATTTCAGTAGATACAGACGACCGCAATTTTTACCCTACTTTTTTATTATCTTCAACGGGTTGATAACCGTACTATCAATCTTTAACGTCAATATATTAGTTTTTAAAACGATAAATGCCTGGCAACATTTATTTCAGGATTTTTGGCGTTTTTTTTTACGTTAAGTTTTTAAGTGTAGCTTACTGCTCTTATTGGTTTTCAATTAATCTTTTGCAGTCTAGTATGGGCCGCTCCAAAAAATAATATTCTATTACAATATTTGCCCTTTTAATTATAAAATGTATCCCTTCTCATTTCCTTGAAGGCCATTTATTCCTTGGGTCCCTCACATGCATACTCGAGATAAAGAAAGAGGTGATTTATTGTCGTCCTATATAATGGTGCCTTAACCAAAGTCTAAAGAGAGTGTAGATCTTGGCTTTAACTACAGTTATTCCACGGTAAAAACTACTCAATGTTGAAACTTCTGACAGGAAGACAGATTAATAATTTTGGATGAAAATTTTATTTTTCTCAGCTTGTCATCTAGCACTTCTGTCAGTGTTCTCACAACCTGCCCGTACAACCTTACATTTTGGATTCTACTCTACAATCTGTACATTTTAGACACACAAACCCTACAACCTACCTGTACATTTTCTACTCCTCTTTGTCCTACAACCTGTTTCCGTTCATTTACGACTCCTCTCTACCCTACAACCTGTTTCGGTACATTTTCGACTCTTGACCCTACAACCTGTTTCGGTACATTTTAAACTCTACCCTACAACCCATCTCTGTACATTTTCGACTCTTTACCCTACAACCCGTCTCGGAACATTTTCAACTCTTTATCCTACAACTCGTGTCGGTACATTTTCGACTCTTTACCCTACAACTCGTGTCGGTACATTTTCGACTCTTTACCCTACAACCCGTCTCGGTACATTTTCAACTCTCTATCCTACAACTCGTGTCGGTACATTTTCGACTCTTTACCCTACAACCCGTCTCGGTACATTTTCAACTCTCTATCCTACAACCCGTCTCGGTACATTTTCAACTCTTTATCCTACAACTCGTGTCGGTACATTTTCGACTCTTGACCCTGCAACCCGTCCCGGTACATTTTGGACTCTCTACCCTACAACCTGTGTCTGTACATTTTCAACTCTTTACCCTACAACCTGTCTCGCTACATTTTCGACTCTTTACCCTACAAACCGTGTCGGTACATTTTGGACTCTTTAACCTACAACCTGTCTCGGTACATTTTCGACTCTTTACCCTACAACCTGTCTCGGTACATTTTCAACTCTTGACCCTACAAACCGTGTCGGTACATTTTGGACTCTTTAACCTACAACCTGTCTCGGTACATTTTGGACTCTCTACCTTACAACCTGTCTCGGTACATTTTCGACTCTTTTAACCTACAACCTGTCTCGGTACATTTTCGACTCTTTACCCTACAACCTGCCAAGGTACATTTTCGACTCTTTACCCTACAACCTGCCAAGGTACATTTTCGACTCTTTACCCTACAACCTGCCAAGGTACATTTTCAACTCTTGACCCTACAACCCGTGTCGGTACATTTTGGACTCTTTACCCTACAACCTGTCTCGGTACATTTTGGACTCTTTACCTTACAACCTGTCTTGGTACATTTTCGACTCTCTTTACCCTACAACCTGCGAAGGTACATTTTTTACCATTGACCCTACAACCTGTCTGTACATTTTCGACTCTTTACCCTACAACCCGTCTTGGTACATTTTCGACTCTTTACCCTACAACCTGTCTCGGTACATTTTCAACTCCTGACCCTACAACCCGTGTCGGTACATTTTGGACTCTTTACCCTACAACCTGTCTCGGTACATTTTCGACTCTTTACCTTACAACCTGTCTCGGTACATTCTCGACTCTTTACCCTGCAACCTGCCAAGGTACATTTTTTACCCTTGACCCTACAACCTGTCTTTACATTTTCGACTCTTTACCCTACAACCTGTCTCGGTACATTTTTGACTCTTTACACTACAACCTGTCTCCGTACATTTTCCACTCTTTACCCTACAACCTGTCTTGTACATTTTCGACTCTTTACCCTACAACCTGTCTTGTACATTTTCGACTCTTTACCCTACAACCTCTCTTGGTACATTTTTTACCCTTGACCCTACAACCTGTCTCCGTACATTTTCGACTCTTTACCCTACAACCTGTCTCCGTACATTTTCGACTCTTTACCCTACAACCTGTCTCCGTACATTTTCGACTCTTTACCCTACAACCTATCTTGTACATTTTCGACTCTTTACCCTACAACCTACCTCTGTACATTTTCGACTGTTTATCCTACAACCTGTCTCGGTACAATTTAGACTCTTAACCCTACAACCTTTCAAGGTACATTTTCAACTCCTCTTTACCCTCCATACATTTTCGACTCTTTACCCTACAACCTGTCTCGGTACATTTTCGACTCTTTACCCTACAACCTGTCTCGGTACATTTTCGACTCTTTACCCTACAACCTGTCTTGTACATTTTCGACTCTTTACCCTACAACCTGTCTCGGTACATTTTCGACTGTTTACCCTACAACCTGTCTCAGTACATTTTCGACTCTTTACCCTACAACCTGTCTTGTACATTTTCGACTCTTTACACTACAACCTGTCTTGTACATTTTCGACTCTTTACCCTACAACCTACCTCTGTACATTTTCGACTCTTACCCTACAACCTGTCTCGGTACATTTTTTACTGTTTACCCTACAACCTGTCTCCGTACATTTTCCACTCGTTACCCTACAACCTGTCTTGTACATTTTCGACTCTTTACCCTACAACCTGTCTTGTACATTTTCGACTCTTTACCCTACAACCTGTCTCCATACATTTTCGACTCTTTACCCTACAACCTGTCTTGTACATTTTCGACTCTTTACCCTACAAACTACCTCTGTACATTTTTGACTGTTTACCCTACAACCTGTCTCCGTACATTTTCCACTCTTTACCCTACAACCTGTCTTGTACATTTTCGACTCTTTACCCTACAAACTACCTCTGTACATTTTTGACTGTTTACCCTACAACCTGTCTCTGTACATTTTTGACTGTTTACCCTACAACCTGTCTCTGTACATTTTTGACTGTTTACCCTACAACCTGTCTCTGTACATTTTCTACTCTTTACACTACAACCTGTCTTGTACATTTTCGACTCTTTACCCTACAACCTACCTCTGTACATTTTCGACTCTTTACCCTACAACCTGTCTCGGTACATTTTCCACTCTTTACCCTACAACCTGTCTTGTACATTTTCGACTCTTTACCCTACAACCTACCTCTGTACATTTTCGACTCTTTACCCTACAACCTTTCTCGGTACATTTTTTACTGTTTACCCTACAACCTGTCTCCGTACATTTTCCACTCGTTACCCTACAACCTGTCTTTTACATTTTCGACTCTTTACCCTACAACCTGTCTTGTACATTCTCGACTCTTTACCCTACAACCTGTCTCCATATATTTTCCACTCTTTACCCTACAACCTGTCTTGTACATTTTCGACTCTTTACCCTACAAACTACCTCTGTACATTTTTGACTGTTTACCCTACAACCTGTCTCCGTACATTTTTGACTGTTTACCCTACAACCTGTCTCCGTACATTTTCCACTCTTTACCCTACAACCTGTCTTGTACATTTTCGACTCTTTACCCTACAAACTACCTCTGTACATTTTTGACTGTTTACCCTACAACCTGTCTCCGTAGATTTTCTACTCTTTACACTACAACCTGTCTTGTACATTTTCGACTCTTTACCCTACAACCTACCTCTGTACATTTTCGACTCTTTACCCTACAACCTGTCTCGGTACATTTTCCACTCTTTACCCTACAACCTGTCTTGTACATTTTCGACTCTTTACCGTACAACCTACCTCTGTACATTTTCGACTGTTTACCCTACAACCTGTGTCGGTACATTTTTTACTCTTTACCCTACAACCTGTCTCCGTACATTTTCCACTCTTTACCCTACAACCTGTCTTGTACATTTTCGACTCTTTACCCTACAGTCTACCTCTGTACATTTTCGATTGTTTACCCTACAACCTGTCTCCGTACATTTTCCACTCTTTACCCTACAACCTGTCTTGTACATTTTCGACTCTTTACCCTACAACCTACCTCTGTACATTTTCGACTCTTTACCCTACAACCTGTCTCGGTACATTTTCCACTCTCTACCCTACAACCTGTCTTGTACATTTTCGACTTTTTGCCCTACAACCTGTCTCGGTGCTTTTTCGACTCTTTACCCTACAACCTGTCTTGTACATTTTCGACTCTTTACCCTACAACCTGTCTCGGTACATTTTCGACTCTTTACCCTACAACCTGTCTCTACATTTTCCACTCTTTACCCTACAACCTGCCTTGTACATTTTCCACTCTTTACCCTACAACCTGCCTTGTACATTTTTTACTGTTTACCCTACAACCTGTCTCGGTACATTTTCCACTCTTTACCCTACAACCTGTCTTGTACATTTTCGTCTCGTTACCCTACAACCTACCTCTGTACATTTTCGACTGTTTACCCTACAACCTGTCAACGTACATTTTCCACTCTTTACCCTACAACCTGTCTTGTACATTTTTGACTCTTTACCCTACAACCTACCTCTGTACGTTTTCGACTGTTTACCCTACAACCTGTCTCCGTACATTTTCCACTCTTTACCCTACATTCTGTCTTGTACATTCTCGACTCTTTACCCTACAACCTGTCTTGTATATTTTCGACTCTTTACCCTACAACCTGTCTCGGTACATTTTCGACTCTTTACCCTACAACCTGTCTTGTACATTTTTTATTCTTTACCCTACAACCTACCTCTGTACATTTTCGACTCTCTACCCTACAACCTGTCTTGTACATTTTCGACTCTTTACCCTACAACCTGTCTTGGTACATTTTCGACTCTTTACCCTACAACCTGTCTTGTACATTTTCGACTCTTTACCCTACAGCCTACCTCTGTACTTTTTCGACTGTTTACCTTACAACCTGTCTCGGTACATTTTCGACTCTTTACCCTACAACCTGTCTTGTACATTTTCGACTCCTCTTTAACCTCCATACATTTTCGACTCTTTACCCTATAACCTGTCTCGGTACATTTTCGACTCTTTACCCTACAACCTGTCCCTGTACATTTTCAACTCTCTACCCTACAACCTGTCTCGGTACATTTTCGACTCTTTACCCTACAACCTGTCTCCATATATTTTCGACTCTTTACCCTACAACCTGTCTCCACACATTTTCGACTCTTTACCCTACAACCTGTCTCCATATATTTTCGACTCTTTACCCTACAACCTGTCTCCGTACATTTGCCACTCTTTACCCTACAACCTGTCCCTGTACATTTTCGACTCTTTACCCTACAACCTGTCTCTGTACATTTTCGATTCCTCTGTACCCTACAACCTGTCTCCGTACATTTTCGACTCTTTACCCTACAACCTGTCTTTGTACATTTTCGACTTCTCTTTACCCTACAACCTGTCACTGTACATTTTCGACTTCTTTTTACCCTACAACCTGTCTCTGTGCATTTTCGACTTCTCTTTACCCTACAACCTGTTTCTGTACATTTTCGACTTCTCTTTACCCTACAACCTGTCTCTGTACATTTTCGACTTCTCTTTACCCTACAACCTGTCTCTGTACATTTTCGAGTTCTCTTTACCCTACAACCTGTCTCTGTACATTTTCAACTCCGCTTGACCCTACTGTACAACCTGTCTCTGTACATTTTCGACTTCTCTTTACTCTACAACCTGTCTCTGTACATTTTCGACTCCTCTTGACCCTACTGTACAACCTGTCTCTGTACATTTTCGACTTCTCTTTACCCTACAACCTGTCTCCGTACATTTTCGACTTCTCTTTACCCTACAACCTGTCTCTGTACATTTTCGACTCCTCTTGACCCTACTGTACAACCTGTCTCTGTACATTTTTTACTTCTCTTTACCCTACAACCTGTCTCCGTACATTTTCGACTTCTCTTTACCCTACATCCTGTCTCTGTACATTTTCGACTCCTCTTGGCCCTACTGTACAACCTGTCTCTGTACATTTTCGACTTCTCTTTACCCTACAACCTGTCTCTGTACATTTTCAACTCCTCTTGACCCTACTGTACAACCTGTCTCTGTACATTTTCGACTTCTCTTTACCCTACAACCTGTCTCTGTACATTTTCGACTCCTCTTGACCCTACTCTACAACCTGTCTCTGTACATTTTCTACTTCTCTTTACCCTACAACCTGTCTCCGTACATTTTCGACTTTTCTTTACCCTACAACCTGTCTCCGTACATTTTCGACTTTTCTTTACCCTACAACCTGTCTCCGTACATTTTCGACTCCTCTTAACCCTACAAGTCTTCATTTCGTGTTGTCTTTCTTTTTTTTCATAGACTATTTCCCAATATACTCCATATGATTCCCCTATTTGATCCTCAACTATTTGTTTGACTAAGCTTTTAGTATCAGATTTTATATGAAAAAAAAAGAATCACATTTTAACATCTGGTTATATTTTATACTTGCCACATGCCTCGCTTCTTATTGTCCCCAAAACGGTGTGGTTGCAATTTATTCAAACATCCTATCAGTGGACTTGTACTTAGTCTGTCTTACCCTTCAATTGCTTTGTTTAATTACACCGCAGGTCTCTCTTTTAGCAAATAAAGTAGCTATTAGTACTGTTTCATATGATTTTTCTGTATTGCTAACGCTCTTACTATGGATAACGTCTTCATTCTCCTTAATTTCTTTCAACTTTATTGTATTCCATTTTTGTTTTGCTTGTGCTAAGGTTTTCGGTCTTCAGAAAAGTATTCCCTATACTATTTAAAATCCCTTACTGTTTTGTCACTGTTTTAACCAAATCGTTATTTTTTTCAACTATTTATTTTATTACTAATACAACTGATTGCTAGTTCTCACTTCGTGCTGCAATTACTTATAGCATTTTCTGTTATTACTGTGGCGTCATAACACCATCCACTTACACCAGGGCCTCTCTCTCAATATTTGATATTTTTTTTTCTCATTGTATTTAACTTGGTTTAGATTCTTCTGTCACATTTTCATCTCGATGTTCCCTCACTGTCACACCGTCTACTGTCCATCTGGTGTGGTAATCACTGACACAACTGTTGTCTTGATACAAAATACAGTACAGTATATGGGGATATGATAGGTGGGAATAAGGATTTTAGAAGGATTTGGAGGGAAAAAGGTGTTAAAATGAAGCACAGTGGGAGGTGAAAAGATTGGGGCAGATCCAAATTGTCTTGATAACCCGTTAAGCCCTGTTCACACGATCGTTCATACCCGACGGGCAAAGAGTGATAACAGGCCACAATAGTTAGTGAAACTGAGGGTTGATGACGTCAGAAGCGAGACAACTAAAGGCATGGATCTGGCAACGCACTATGATACCAGATCTCTGTCTGTGGTTTTCCCGCTTCTGACGTCATGAACCTCCATTCTTACTAACTACTGTGGTCTGGTATCACTGTTTGCCCGTCGGGTATGCACGATCGGGTGGACAGATCTTAAGTATTGTTTCAGTTTCCTTGGAGTTTGTCCACTGAACTTCTTTTTCTCGATTGGTTTCTCTTCCTCACGATCAAATCAGTTTATAGCAGTTTTGATGTAATGTGCTTTTCACACCTGGTATGGCAGTACAATCGTTTTCTTGATACCATCAGTACGCCTTGCCATGAAATAAAAATTATTTCAACTACCAAACTCGTGTATTCTGTCGCTTTTCTCATAATTTAAATCTTTCCTTCATATAATGGAAATGAATTCAGCAATATAGGACTTCTCCAACCAACATTCCCTCTTGATTGTTACACAGCCTGATTATGGTGCTTATTAGACCAAATAGTATATTTGTTTCTTAAAATAATTTTAATCTTGTATCACATGTGAATGTTTCTGTAATATCTTAAATCAGCGTAGATGTTTATTTGTCTGGTTATTCAGTATACCACAAAAATAAACAATTTTGTTTAGTAAAGGTTGTCATACACTAAATAGATTCTGCTTCCTGTGGGACCCTCTCTTTATTATATATACAAACACTTATCTTTAAATGACGTCCACCGAGTAATACTGTTCATCTTATAAAATGAATATAACCACGAATCCAGTACCATCGGAAATTAGTTCATCTTAACCACGTAGAATATTCAAATGTCTTCTTGGTAAACCCTAATCAGAATTTTATTTATTTGAAACTTGAAAATTTGTATTTATGATCCGTATTTGAGGCTATCCTATTTCCCTTTGCATATAAACGTATGCAGAGTTAATACAGAAATTGTTACAATACTAAACTATTCTATTTACCGTATGCTAGATTATGTTAACACACCTAAGGACTGCGAGACTTCACCAAAGTATTCAAGTTAGACCTATGTAGAATATATTTTTAAAGTCGAACTCGCGACCCCCTTTCAATTGGGACTTAGAGCTAACATATTTTCAGTTAGATTAACAAAAGTCTTCCTCATCACTAGATCACGATGCATGAATATTATGCTAAATACTCTTAACCGATTTAAATCTTGCTGCAGTTATCGTTTAAAAAATTCGTTTTCTTTAAATTTAATTCATCATAAGAAAACCGTTTTGATTCACCGTAATGTACTCTTGATAACTGAATAACCTGGAGAATAATCAGCAACTAAGATCATAAATACGAACACCTGGAAATCCACGTGTTCCCCCCCCCAAAAAAAAAAGTGTTATTCCACATTAAACTACAGTTACTTAAAATAGTTTATTGAACCCCTGCTCATTTATTCATTGCAGAAGCCATTAAGATCCAGATAAAGTTAGGAAATTGGTTATGACTCGATAAAAGATAGCTGTTGCTATCGGTGTTTTATCAATACCAGAAAAATCATCATACTAGACACTATGGAATACTGTAATGTCAATAAGAATTTGAGAGAGTGGACCAATATTACATCGCGGAGTTATTCATTTTAAGAATGTCAAATTGAAGTATACAGTGTCATTACCAATAGGCCATGTCGTTGTTTTACTATGTAATGATGAAACCTCTGGCTTCTAATTTACGATATATAGTAATTTGACGAACGAAAAGATATGATGAATACATCATTTCAGTAAGGTTGCCCATCAGGAATGAGTTATACAATAATTTTGAATGGCAAAAGCATTCGGGCAGTGCTTGTAGATTTTAAATAAAGTTAAATTCCAAGAACAGTATTAGGGTAAAGAGCGCAACTGCCTTCATTATAAGTTTCATCCATACCACAGGTTTTGCCAAGTCTACAAAACTGTGACAATTATAAAGTAGTTAGTGTCCAAATAATATAGGTTTTCTGGCAAATTTGACTCAGTTAAATCCAGTAATGCATGTGTCTTTTTTTATGTGATGTTTTCATTAATGTTAAATTTCATTGATATGTCGGTGTGTGTAATTAATATTATTACAAATTTCAGTACCATATGCAAAACGGAGGAGGATGTTTGAAGAAGACCTTGATCATGATGTAGGAACCAGTAATATATCACCAGTAACTATGTGGATGGGCTGTTTCTATCGGTGTCACAAAAATCATCATACTAGATAAAGATGAGACACTATGGAATACTGCAATTTTCGTTGAGAGAGTGGACCAATATTACATCGTGGAGTTATTCACTTCAAGAACATGTCAAATTGAAGTATATAGCTTCATCATACAAAGGTTGCATTGGGCCATGTTGCGTAATAACTTCGAATGGTGAGGCAGTCGTTGTACGAGTTAAATTTGCAGAATAGGATTATGGCAAGGAATGTAAATTGTTTCATTATAACTTCTATCCTTACAAGTTTTTGAAATGGCAATATAAGTTTGATTTACACGCAACGGTTATTGTTCAAACAATACAGGCTTCACCAAGTTAATCTTGTAAGGCATGTGCGTTATATATTTAAGCTATGTTAAAACTAGGTTCATTTCTAAGTTCCGGCCTTTCCTAAAAAATGTAGGCATGGGGTTTAACCAGCAGCATACGTGATGACCCGTTGCAGTAACCAGTAAAATATATGTGATTTTTCGCACTATCTCCCAAAACTTAGAGTATAATACCATAGCTGGTAACTTTGTGAACATTTGTATTGTACACGAATTATAATTTAACAATAAAATCTTTCTTTTGTATTACAACTTTTTTTCCCACCTGTTCATTATAATCCAATGGTATAAAGTAACATATTGGGGCAGAGGATATTACATACACAAGGTTAAATCAATATGTTTTTATTAAAGTGAACTGACATTCATTACAATATTTTTCCCGCCAAAAAACTTAGAAATTATTTGCCACAGGCGACACACGCTTGAGAAGTTTTAGGTAAACAAGGCCAACATTAGTTGGGTGTCTTTCGGACCAGCAACAGACGCACCAATAAAAAAAAAAAAATAAAAAAATAAAAAAACATAAAAAATATATTTGAGGTGTCCAGTTACCTATCACATGAGCCCTGGATGACCGGCTTTCTATTCAAGTTTCATTCCCTCCCTCCCACCCACCCCATCTGCTTGCTGCTTCTCTCCTCCTCCTTATGGGGGACAATCTGTAAAATGTTAAACAGAATATTAGTGTGTTTATATGACAGGATTGTGCACAATTTTTTGGTGCATATGGACTTGTGAAAATAATTTGGTAATCATTACCAAAATTAACATTCATTGACAATTTGGTAATCATTACC